>NC_138554.1:125898215-126289493 GCF_964273705.1 Natrix helvetica
CTTAAAATGATCTGTACTGATTTTTTTACATAAAATTATTTTTTTAAGCCAGAAAGTGAACAAAAATGGATTCTTGAATGAATGCATATGAACACTGGCCATTGAGGAAAAAAATGTCATATTGTCAATATCTTTTTATTATTGCTTTCCTCTTTTGAGCTTTTAGAATGTCTTAAATTTACAATTATAAAAACATAGTTCTCTTAATAAAACCAGGCATGAAATTTTAGCACATCATAAAATACTTATGGTGCCCAATTGCCTTATCTTTTGTCTTCCCATTTTATGTATTCTTTTATCATTTATTCATACTCCTTGATAAATATTCTTGGGAACTTTACTTATCAATATTGGCTATCTGAACAATTAAACTTGATTTTTGTTATTGTGTTTGATTCAGTTATTTTTCATCCTTAAAAGTCCATGTATCTATCTATATATTTTCTTGGAATGAAGCAGCTCTATTGTGGAGGGGCTATTCTATTAATTCAGCAGCACTCTGGCAATTATCTTGGCAATAGTCTTAAATTCCATAAGTTATGTATTTAATGGACTACTTTGTTCACCAGGTTTCTATTGCAGTTGACTGATGGATATCCTGACTGCGCTGTTAAAAATCTGCAGTGCAGAATTATAGGACATTAATTGGACTTTCAAAAAAGATATCATGAAGCAGGATTACCCATACTGATGCATTTCTTTAAAGCAGTGTTTCTCAACCTTAGACATTTTAAGCCCGTGGTCACCCACTGGTGGTCCATGAGAAAATTTTGTTGGTCCGCAGAAAAATTATTTGCCTTTTATATTGCACCAAAATCAGGGAGTCCTCAAACTATGCCCCCTGAGCCAGATATTTTCAATGAACATTTGTGTTGCTGCAAAGAGTCTCTCACTTCAGGGTTTTTTTTTTTTGCAGGGGTTGGGGGGAGTGGAGAAATTCCGTCTTGGGGTCTGCTTTAGCCTCCTGGTGTGGGGCTTTGGGTGAAGGCTGGAGAGAAGTGGCACTGGTGGCAAAGAGCTGGAGGGCCTTGTTCCAGTGGGACAGCATCATGGCCTGGAACTGGCTGACCATCTCAGCCCATTGAGCCTCCAGGCACTGGTACCTGGCCTTGCACTTTTGCAAGTCTTCCCTCTGCTTGGAAAGCCTATGCTCATAGTCCTCAGTGAAGTGCTTCTGCTGAGACTCCTTCTTGATCAGATCCAATTTGAACTGCGCCAGCTGTTTTGCCTACTCTTTCTCATGGTGGCTGCTTAGCTCCAGCAAATGCTTCCTGTTGGGGGCCTTGGGATCCCAGGCAGGCAGGTGAGGAGTGGCTGGGTGGGGAGGTACAACTAGAGGCTGGGAAGGTGCTCCTTGACATAAGAGACATCGCGTTGGCCATGCCCACCAAGTCACATAACCACCTAGCCACACCCACCTAGCCAGTCATTAGGCAGATCATATTAGTGGTCCATGGCAGGGGTGGGTTCTGGCAGTCACTACTGCTGGTTTGCTTGTGGGCACTTCGCGCACATGTGCTTAATGTGTGCTGTGGGTGCATGCTTAGTACAATAAAAAATGTTCTGTGCATGCGCAGAAGCAAAAACCAAGATGGCAGCACCTATGGTATCACCTGGAGAACCAGTTTGGGGGCGTGGCAGGCCTGAGTCTCTGCCGGTTCCAGCAACCCAGGCCACCAAATCACTACCAGTTCCCTGAACCGGGTCAAACCGGTAGGAACATACCACTGGTCCGCGGAATTTAATATTATGAATTTAGTGGTCCCTGAGATCCCCTGTTTTAAGCTGTATAAATTTCAGCTTCCTAAACTCCATTCCAGGAATTGAAGTCCACACATAAAGTAGTCAAAGTTGAGAAATACAGGTCTAATTTATCGGGATGCCTATTGCCTGGCATCATTAAAGTTGAGTTAAAATTGAATACTGGTGGCACAGTGGTTAGACTGCAGAATTAAAGGCAACTCTGTCCCCAGCCTGAGGTTTGATCCTGACTGGCTCAAGGTTGATTCAGCCTTAGATCCTTCTGGCATCAGTGAAATGAGGACCCAGATTGTTGAGGGCAATATGCTATCATTGTAAATTGCCTAGAAAGTGCTGCAAAGCACTATGGGGTAGCATATAAGTCTAAGTGCTATTGCTATTAACCATGTGATAAAATAATCTAGGAGCAGATGAGCTAAAAATGTGATTGAATGCCTTCTCCCCTTTGTTTAAAAAAAAACAGTGCACAAGGGAAAGATTTACTGTGAAGATTCTGTTTCTGAATTGCACGTTTTAATGTGGGATGCATTATATCTCCCTTGAGAAGTCCACAATGCAGGGAAAGATAAAAGAGAAGACAAGGGGAGATGGCCTGCAGCAAGGTGGATGGTATCAATTGCAATGGATTCACTGTTGATCAGATTAGAGACAGGTAATTCTGGAGAAGGCCTATCTATATGGCCACTATGGTTCAACACTGACTTGATTGCACATTGTTACTCAGCTATATTTTCCCCCTTTCAAGATAGGTAAAACCCTAAACAATTATACTAGATATTTCCATTGAATATGGGTAAAAATCAAATGCAGAATCCCTAGTATTGACAAATTCTATGCAATGAGTTACGTCTAATTTTGATCTGCCTGAACTTCTGCAGCCTCTCGATATATAATCTTATGGGACAGGACAGGGAGAAATAAACTTACCTTTGCTACCAGTTCGCAAATGTGAGCGTGCATGCAGGATTTTCCGCACATGCGTAGAGCATCAAAAACAGAATGTGTAGAAGTCTGGGTGAGTGGGCGGAGCCTGATACCAAGCATGCCTACAAAGGTAAGTAGAACAGCCGAGGGGGGGGGGGGGAGTCCACTGTACCATGCAATTTAAATTAGGTAGAAAGAAGGAAATCTGATGATTCTATATAATATAAATCATGCATCACTGCTGATCATCGGAAATACCAGTTCACTTGAATTGGTAGCATTTTTTTTTATTGCTGTTTCGGGTGAACTGGTCTGAACTATTATGAGATCATAATGGTATGGATTTGTTTGATGATTGAATGCCTTTTGGAGAGCACCCATTGTGGATGATGTTAATATATTCTGACTGGCCTAACTGATCAGTTTGATCAGTTTGCTTGATCAATACAGGACATTCTTTAATGAAAGAAAACTGGATTCTCTCAATCCTGCAGGATCTTGTCCAACACAGAGTATATCTATTGCAAAACAATCTCTCTTCTGGGACGTTTTGAATAAGTCCCATAGAAATACAATGTGAAACGTCTGAGAAGAACTGATTTCAGTCCTGAACTCCCTTAGTCAAGAAAACCTTCCCTTGGAAAATATATTTAATTTTACATGTATTAATGGCAGCAAGAATTATGTTTGCACAACAATAGAAAAATGAAGAGATCCCTACAGATGAAAGTGTTATAAAAATATTAGAATGTGCTGAGATGGACAGATTAACATTTAAAAGAAAAGAAAACGAAGAATAGTTTTTGACATGGGACTTGTTTTACTAATAGAATCAGAAATTAGAATATAAAAAGATCTAAAAGATAATAAGAAATTTTGCATTGAAAACTTTGTAAGATAGATAAAACTAATTGTATTACTATTTTGTGATTATTACTGATCTGTTTATTATGTTTACTATTATGATTAATGTTGATCAACATGGCATTTCTAATTAAAATTAATTGTGCCCAGACAACACACTGTTCAGATAGATATGGATTTTTTATGTGATATAAAAATGTATTAATAAAGCATATATTAAAAAAAAACATTCCCTAGAAGTATTGTAATATATAGGATCATGGTTCCTACAGATTGGTGTGCTCACTTTGAACCTTTCAAGACTTGGCGTATGGGGGGGCAAATGAGCTGGTGTTCGGTATACTGACTTGTCTCCTGGGGAAGAGAAGGACACTTTTCTCTCTCTCCTAGTTGGATGAAAAAGAATCAGTCCATGAAAGTTTATTTCACTCCAGTTGGTCTTTGCCTGAGCTACTCTATAAAGAGGAAGATTGCAAGGGAGGGAAAGCAAGGAGTAGTTCCTCAAACAGCAAAAACACCCAGATCAATGTGTGATGCTTTTGTACTATAGCAGTGGTGGGTTGCGGGCGGTACGTCTTGGTACGGGCATACCGGAGCCTGCCCGGAGCACTGGATACTGTTCCGGTACAGTGTTCCAGAGGACCCACCGCCCGCCCAAGCTCCTTACCTGTCTTTTAAGGCTTTCGCGCTTCTGTGCATGTTCATGGCGCGTACAGCGCCTGCGTGATGCTCCGCCGAGCAGCTGGAGCATCATGGAGGCTCACGGAGGCAGAAAGGTGTATGTGTGTGCTGCACACATCCATGTGGACACTGCTGGGGCTGTTCCAACCATACCAGTTGGAATGGGATCCAGCACCCACCACTGTACTATAGGTAGTATATTTTCCATAGATAGTCCATGACTTAGGGCTACAATTCAGCCCAAGATTTCTCTTGCTAAGATGTTTGTTAATTGAGTTTTGTCCCATTTTACGACTTTGCTTGCCATAATTATTAAGTGAATCATTGCAGGTCTTTTTTTTTAGAATAGAATAGAACAGAACAGAATATAATTCTTTATTGGCCAAGTGTGATTGGACACACAAGGGATTTGTCTTTGGTGCATAAGTTCTCAGTGTACCTAAAAGGAAAAAGGAAAAAGGAGAGAAAAAAACATTCTTCAAGAATCATAAGATACAACACTTGGTGATAGTTACAGGTAATAAGCAATCAAATCATACTAGGAACAAAGAATAATATAAATTGTAAAAATACAAGCAACAGGGTTATAGTCATAAGTGGAGATAGGTAATAGGAAGGATGAGAAGAATAATAGTAATACAGTCTTAGTAAATAGTTTGACAGTTTTGTGGGAATTAGTTATTATCAGAGTTATATTATTCGGGGGAAAACTGTCTTTGTGTCTAGTTGTTCTGGTGTGCAGTACCCTATAGTTGCAATGGTGAACCTATGGCATGTGTGCCACAGGTGGCACATAGTGACATATTTGCCAGCACACTAGCCCTCAGCTCTGGCACTCCAGCCAGCTGATTTTGGCTCCTGGAGAGCTGGGGGAGGCCATTTTTGAGAACCTGGACCGGGTGGAAAACAGGCCCAATGGGCCAACTGGACGTTCAGATCCATTTCCACCTTCCGGAGGGCCTCCAGGGAGCCGGGAGAGAATGTTTTTGCCCTCTCCGGCTTCAGGAAAACCTTCGGAGCCTGGGGATGAAAACTCCCCCCATGGGGGAGGGGTGCACACAAATTTGCAGGTGGGTGGGGTGTATTCCCTTTTGAGTCTGGGCACATGCAGGTATGTGATAGTGCGAGCACACACAAGTTTGGCATGCCTTTACAAAAAAGGTTAGCCATCACTGCCCTATAGAGTCATTTTGAGGGTAGAAGTTGAAACAATTTATGTCCCGGATGTGAGGCAGTTGTTAAGTTAGTAATACAATTATTAAGTGTCTTTCCTATTGATTTTGCTTGACAGAATAATAGGCAGGTGGCAAAGCTGTTCGTCTAAGTACCATCTAATCCCCGTGATAAGGGATATCAGGATTCAGAACTTAGTATTGTGGTGAAACTTAGTGACTGGATTTATATTGTACACTTAACCTGTACAAAAGTTTTGTTTAGCCTTCCCTTCTTTCTTTCCTTTCCTTTCCTATTTCTTTTCCTTATCATAACATGCAACTAATTTGGTCAGTTTGTGATTCAACATATTGCCTGTGCCTAGAAAATGGGTTAACTCAATAACAATGTGAAGCATTTCATACCCATTAATCCTTCGGTTTCCCTTGGGACATAGTCTTGCAGTTTTAGAGCATCCTTGAAGGGAAACCTTGGCTGATGTCATTCTGAGCTCTTTGGAAAGTGAGAAAAAAAAACCCACCCCACAACACTGAATAATTCATTGTGCTGAACCCAACACACATGTTATGTCTTTGATGGCTGTCCCATCTGTGCCTGAATCTCAGGTCAAACTCTACAGACATCCCCCCCCTAAATGCAGTGCCTGCAATTCTATAATCTATTTACTTGAGTTACTGAAAGATCTAGCAGGCCCCCATGTTCACGCAGCACATTTGATATCTGGCATTCACAAAACATGCCAAGATTGCTTCATTCGAACTTTATTGGGTTTGGTGAATCCCTAACATTTGTTAGAACAATTAATCAGTGGAACAGAAGTTGCCTCCAGAAGTTGTGAATGCCCCAACACTGGAAGTCTTTAAGAAGATGTTGGATAGCTATTTGTCTGAAATGGTATAGGGTTTCCTGCCTAGGCAGGGGGTTGGACTAGAAGACCTCCAAGGTCCCTTCCAACTCTACTATTGTATTGTATTGTAGTGTAGTGTAGTGTATTGTCTTTACTTTAAGATTCATGTATGTGAAAACAAGAAACGGGTTAACTCGGTAACAAATGGAGTGCTTTGGATGAACTTGGTTATATAGATAATTGTAGAAAGTAAGGAAGATGACCTTAGTGGCAGATGCAGGAACCATAACCTAAGAAAAAAAGCATAAAGCATTTTCTTAAACCCAGAACAACAAGATAATGTTTAACAATAGCTCAGGCAGACAGTTCTCTACCTCATTAAACTAGCACAGAGGTCAGCAACCCAGGACTCTGGAGCTGCATGTGGGTCTTTCATCCCTCTGCTGCAGCTCCCTGTCACCGGTCGGATCCACAATAGATAAGGTTTTCAGTTAGGACAGGTAGAGGAAAAAGGATGCTGCACTAGGAGTCAGACTTCTGGTCAGCAGAGGAAAAAGGTTGCTGTGCTAAGAGGAGATTCTATGCTGGGGACTCCAGTCGGGTCCAGAATGGAACAGGGGGCTTCGAGTTAGGACCTTTGTGGCTCTTTGAGTGTTTAAGGTTGACAACCCCTGAAAGAGGAGGAGGATGAAGAGGAAGAGATTCAGCACAATCAGACTTCTAAGGTTATGTTATAATAACCAATCTCAGTAGCAGTAGCTTTAATCTCCTCGTAGGGTTGGTTTTCTTGTCTTGTCCATCTAGTGAGATTGTCAGGAACGTCAGGCTAGGTCCATTGCCACAATCAACAAAAATACCCAGCATTAATCACACATAGAGGCTCCCTTCCTCTATGTGGTCACATTATTCTAAGTCTGGAGCAAGAAGTTTAATATCAGAGTAAGTGTCTGCAATAAAGTGTGCAGCTATCAGCTCCGCAAGGTACTCCAGACAACAATCACACCCAGGAATAATGGTGCTATCTTTAATTTAAGGTTACATTAACTTGCAATTTTTAAAGTGCACCTATACCCCTTCATCTTAATGTCTCAAGAAACTCAGGGGGGCTCTGGAACATTTGCCATGCCTCCATTCCTTCTGCAGGCTCAGCTGTCCCTTATCTGCCCATTGACTAATTTATGGCTCTTCCTCCTGTTTCCTAAAATATTCCCATGTACCATTATAACAGCCCAGGAGAATGAAACCTCTATCCCATGTCTCTTGATTTTTTCCCCCTTTAACCTCTGCATGGAACTGGATTTGGCTGGAACTAAGATTTCTTACAACCTAACCACGATGGCTCCACCTGATCAGTCTCCACGGTTTTCTCATTATTTTGTTCTCCCCCCACCACTAAAGTTGGCAATAACAGCAGGAAAGTCTTTATAACAAAAGAAAATATGGTTGTTTTCAATTAAAACCAGAATTGCTTTATGTTTCTTCAATTGTCTATTGCAATGTTTATTGCATCCTTGGGTTGGTTGTTTCCTTGGGAGCATCAAAAATTTAATCAGCTGTGTTGCAGGAATGCATCCAGCATCTCTTAATAAGTCAGCTTACACCCTGAGCTGCCAATCATTAGGATGAAGCTACTAAGGGATTACATATTCAAGCCATGAGCAGCATTCAGAACTGACGGATTACAAATATTCCTTATGTTATGACTATAATGCAACCATGTGCATTAAGGCTATAAGTAGGGACTGTAATAAATTGTTCACTCACATGACCAACCTGATTTTATGTCCTTTTTTGCAGCAATCATTAAGTAAATGCCATGGCCATAAAGTGACCAACGTGGTTGCTATCTGAATCAATAATTTTGCTGAAAATTGGACGTAAATGCCAGTTAACAATCATTAAAAGTGATGTGACTTCAGGATGCTGCAAATGGCCATATATGTGATCTGGTTGTAAGTGCCAAGTGTGTGGTTATGAGACCATGGGGTGTGGGGGGGTCCCAGCTGTTGTAACTTTAAATTTGGGACTAGGGAGGTTGGTTGTAACCTTGAATGATCACAAAGCAACAGGTCATAAGTCAAGGACTGCCTGTGTAATTAGTCAAAAAGTATTAATAGACTAACAGAGTTGGAAAGGAACTTGGAGCCGTTTAGCTCAAACTCATAGGCAGAAACCCTATACCATTTCCAATATTTTGTCCAATCTCTTCTTAAAATTTCCAGTGTTGGAGCATTTACAACTTATGGAGGCAAGTTGTTCCACTGTTTAATTATTCTAACTGTGAGGAATTTTGTCCTTGATTCTCGGTTGGTTCTTTCCTTGATTAGTTTCCACCCATTGCTTCTTCTCCTGCCTTCAGCTGCTTTGGAGAATAGGTTGACCCCCCCCCCTCTTCTTTATGGCAATCCCTTAGACTTTGCAACACTACTTATCATGTCACTGCTACCATGTCAATTAAATATAAGTTGTTCACTTCCAGACTTTTAAAATTGTAATTTCTTTCTCATGCCCCATGGATCCATTATCTATCCATGACAATCAAATCTGCAGTTTTCATCTTTTGAAAGACTATTTTAATTAGGAAAACAGTACTCCAAAAGATGAGCAAGTCTTGACAGCATCCAAGTGCAGAGCAAAAGTGAGGAAAATATTGATAATCTTTCAAGCCTATCCAATAAAAACAAGGGAGAAGAAAATCAAACGTTATTGCCATTTAATCATAACACTGTAGCCCAGCTCATCTATCAAAAGGTCAAACTAAGGGGAATGGATGTTTAATTGCTGTGGTAAGGTTCCTTCTTTTTCCCCTTTAAGGGTTGTATTGTATGAATTATATTTGCTTTTCATCAACTATTCAGAATGAACAATCTTTTGATTGTCAAGCATAATATAAGACCACAGTAGGGTGAGCCAAAGCATTGCTCCATCTAGCTATGCTGTATTAATCTACTTGGCAAAAATAAATCCATCTGTATTGCTTTCTAGTTAGAGTATTATTTCCATTGATAGGTGTCCCAGTCCTGACCCCATTGAATGGGTGCAACCTGGAGAGTCGGTCTTCTGCCTGATCATTCCTTCCCACCAATCAGTAATTAATTACTTCATACTTAGACAAGGTATGATCTGATTGCATTCAAACTTGCACATACATCGGGGGTGGTTCCTGCTGGTTCTAACCGGTTCAGTAGAAGAGGTTCCACAAATCTATTGTGCCACTTAGAACTGGTTGGAACGCTTGGCTCACTCCCCCCGCCCGACACGATCTCCTTTCATTCTCCGTCTGCCTCATTCACTTGTTTGGGCAGCAGAGAATGAAAGGAGATTGCATAGCTGAGGGCAAAAGAGACTGCAGTCTCATTCATTCAAACATTTGGGCAGTGGGGAGGGGGCTTTCTCACCTGCCTTCTTTCTTTCTCCAAAGGTGTGCGAGAAAGCCCCCCCCCACATTCCCCAAACGTGTCCCTGAACTACGCCACGAGGTAAGGGAAGCAGGTCTTGGGAGAGACCTTCCGTCCCCCTCCAGAGAGCCCATGCCGAAAGAAAGGAGGCAGGCTGGTTTGAATGCGAATGAGCGGGCAGTTCAGTGGCCCACCTTCTTTGCTAGTTCGGGTGGGTGGAGAAAGGAGGCATGCAATAGTCGAGCATGAAGATGCTCCCCTTGCCCTTGGAGGCAGGGGTGCTTTATCACAAGCTTCCTTTCTTTCTCTGCCTCCCCGAATTAGCAAAGGAAGTGCTGGCCCCAAACCGCCCGCTTGTCTGCATTCAAACAAGCCCATCCCCTTTTGTCTCCCGGCATGGGCTCTCTGGAAGGGGAGATTCTTTCCAAAGACCAGCTTCTTTCCAAGGTGGCAGCAATGGCAAGAAGTGGCTGCCAACAAAGGCAAGAGTCCTGCTGCCATGCCAGATTCAGAAAACCAGGCGGTTGTCAGAGAGAAGAGGATAGCACATGCCCATGGGCTTATGCAACAGCTGAATCATCACCTCCTGTTCGTTGACTGCTGCACAAGCCCACGTGGCCCTCTTTTGTCTTGACAGCCACCTGGTTAAAAAGAAGGATGAGGCTCCGCTGGTCTGGAGCCCATCCAGGAAGACGAGGAACGCAACAGGGACTTCTCCCCACGGATTGGCTCCAGACCAGCGGAGCTCATCCTTCTTTTTAACCAGGTGGCTGTCAAGACAAAAGAGGGCCATGTGGGCTTGTGCAGCAGTCGACGAACAGGAGGTGATGATTCAGCTCTGCACAAGCCCAAGGGCACATGCTGTCCTCTTCTCTCTTGACAGCCACCTGGTTAAAAAGAAGGAGAAGGCTCCGCTGGTCCAGAGCCATCCGTGGGGGGAAGGGTTCCCCTCGTGTTCCTCATCTTCCCAGATGGGCTCTGGACCAGCGGAGCCTCGTCCTTCTTTTTAACCAGGTGGCTGTCAAGAGGGAAGAGGGCAGCGCGTGCCCTTGGGCTTCTGCAGAGCTGAATCCTCACCTCCTGTTCTTCGGCTGCTGCACAAACCCACGTGGCGTACACTGCCCTCTTTTCTCGTGACAGCCGCTTGGTTAAAAAGAAGGATGAGGCTCCGCTGGTCCAGAGCCCATCCACAAGGGAGCAGTCCCCCTTGCATTCCTTGTCTTCCTGGATGGGCTCTGGATCAGTGGAGCCTTGTCCTTCTTTTTAACCAGGAGGCTGTCAAGAGAGAAGAGGGCAGTGCACACCATGTGGGCTTGTGCGGCAGCTGAAGAACAGGAGGTGAGGATTTGGCTCTGCACAAGCCCAAGGGCATGCTCTGTCCCCTTTGGGTTGCTGGAACAGCAAGTTTCAAGGCAAAACCCAGCTTCCTTGTGCTGCAAGAGAGAAAGTTGTGTGAGACACAGCTGGGTTTTGCCTTGAAACTTGCTGTTCCAGCAACCTGAGGGGAATATTCTCCCAGCAGCGTCTCAGGCAACTTTCTCTTTTGCCGCGCAAGGAAGCGAAGCCAAATTTGTTTATTTAACCTTCTGCTCCAGCCTCCCCTGCCCTACTACAATAAGATCCCCATGCTTCCCATTTCCGCTGGAAGCATGCAGACCATGTGAGCAGGTGCGCAAGGCCTCTCGGTGATCTGAGGGGAGCTGGGAAGCATCAAACTGCACCCAGCCGTGCTCACTCCCTCCCGGCTAAGGATGGGAGCGCCTGAGATACCGCTGGGAGAATGTCCCCTTTGGGTTGCTGGGATAGCAAATTTCAAGGGAAAACTCAGCTGCTGGAATTGGTGAACCACTGTGCCTGCAACGTAATGCTCTTCAAGAAGCCTGCATTACGGGAGCAGCAGAAGGATCAGCAGCGGGTGCCACCTCCACACCCAGTTTCCAGTGTCCTCCTCAGGAGCCTCGAGTTGCGGCTGTTTGTGCATCTCTCCCGAGCTTCTCTCGGGAGGTGAAATGGAAAGTGCCCCACCGGCAGAGCTTCCAGGTGAAAGGCGAATGAAGTGCGCAGTGACGGGAGATGTTGGCCATCCCCGAAGTCAGCTCTAGAAGAAGGAGGCAGAGATGAGGCCTGGGGCTCGCTTCCCTGCCTCCTTCCTCTGAGACCTGCAAGTGGCAGGGAAAACAAGGCTTCTTTGCCAGCTTCCCAGCTGGCAAAACAGAATTTTTCACCAACTGGAAGGTATGTGTATGTGTGAGAGTTAGGGGTGGTGTGAGAGAGAGAGGGAGAAAGTAAGAGAAAGAGTAAGAGAGAATAAAAGGAAGGAAGAGGGAGAAAAAGAAAAGAGAGAGAGACAAAGTGAGAAAGAGAGAGAAAGAAAGAGAAAGAAGGAAAGAGAAAGTAAGTGGTGGAGAGAGAGACAAGAAAGAAAGAAGGAACAAAGGAAGGAAGGAAGAAGGAAGAGAAAGGAAGGAAAGAAGAAAGAAAGAGGGAGAGGGACACACAAGAAAGAAAGAATGGAAGTAAGGAAGAAAAAGAAAGGAAAGAAAGAAAGAAAGAAAGAGGGAGAGAGATATGTGCAGTATAAGAAATAAAGAAAAAGAAAGAGAAGTTATGATCATAATTGAGCCAAAATTTTGGTTGCTAAGTAAGAGCGTTGTTAAATAAGTTTCACCACATTTTACAAGTTGGCCACTCCCACTGGGTCACATGACCGCCAAGCCATGCCCACAAAATAGGCCACACCTACAGAATAGATTCTAAAAAAATTTGAAACCCACCACTGACATACATGTACAAAATCCATCAAGGCCTTGGATTATTCAACATGATCCTCCTTAAGAGAATCCATGGTATAAAAAGTTCCCATGCTGTATTGAATATATACCATATTTTTTGGAGTATAAGACACACCAGAGTATAAGATGCACCAAGGTTTTGAAGAGGCAAATTAAAGAAAAAAGTAAGTAGGTAGATAGATAGAGGGATAGAGAGGGAGAGAAAGAGAGAGAAATACAGTAGATAGGTAGGGAGAGAGAGAGCAAGAGCAGGTAGGTATCATCGAGGGAAATATAATATTCTGGCTTTGAAAATATTTTTCAAAACATCTCATTCTTGTAGGAGAGGGTTAGTTGCTAACTTGTACAAGACTTTTCCAACTAAGTAGAGGAAGAAATAATGTGCATGATCCATAACTCAGGTAGGATTAGCATATCGGATGCCAGCAAAAGGGTATCGAAAACTCTTTGCTCCATGTTTTATTTTTAAATAAAATAACCACATGGTTATTTTTCATGAATGAAGGCAAATATATGTGTCCCAGGATAATGTTGCAAGATCCAGTCTGGGCCAGTTACTGGGACCAAAGGTTTAGTCTTTCAGACTCATAGTGGAGCCTATTCCCAAGGAACTTCTCTCTATCAGAATATGTGTTTTGGGCTACTCTGTGTGTTGTATCTATTTGGTGCCTTCCTATTGGTTGATCGGTGTGTTGATGGCTGGTGGTTAACTGTTGTTTTCTTGTGTTGCCAAGTCCTCTGCTTCTAAGTATGTGATAAACTAATGGTAAATCAGCACTCCTGTTGACTGACAAGGGGCCCGTTTCCCAGGCTTCAATCATAACCCTGGCTATCTTTGTGGTCTGTACAGCCATCGATCTTAGTAGCTGTGAAATTGAATGTATGTCTTTGTTTATTGCAATGTGAAGCTACCAATGAGTTTAGGTCTCCTTGCTAACTACTCACTTTGTCCTTGCTATCAGGTGGTTAGCTTCCTCCCCATCTGTCCTACACGGGCAATCTGTGCAGGGGGCCCAGTAGATTTCATTAGAAAAGTATCTTCACCTCCAAGTGATATTTGTAATGCATGATTGTCCTTGATATTTTTCAGGCCAGAAGTCCGCACAGGTCAATTCAACCTTGGTCACATATATAAAGAAGCTAATTGCAGAAAATTGCTTTAGTCTGAACAGCAAAGCTTAACTGAGATTTTGAGATGAAATGATATCTTCAACTGGCTCTGTTGCTGATCAAATCTCCTACCTGTGCTTTTTTTTAAAAATGATTGTGTGACACATTTATTAATTTTATTCTTTTTTGCTCTGTGCCATTCACTTCTGGTGAGATGGACAACCATATAAAATTTATATATGTATGTATGTATGTATGTATGTATGTATGTATGTATGTATGTATGTATGTATGTAAATAACTCCTTGATTTCAAGCTCGAAGCAAAGCTGCAAAACATGCAGGACACAAAACTAAAATGAAACACTGTGTGGCCTTGATTTCACACTGACTTGCAATTCTGACCCACGTCATAACTATGGGTTGATGAGAAACCACACAAAACAAGATGCAAAAGCCAGACAATTATGAAACATCTCTAACTAGCAGCCATAAAGAGATTGATTGAAAGGAATGCTTAGGAGTAAAATATCACCAAATATGACAATCACCGATTGGCATTTTTGTTTTGTTTTTGTGCATATTTCTGGGCACAAAGAACATTTCAGGAATAAAAGAGTCTCCCCTTCTATAGTAGCTGACTGCATTTTCATGTTGAGTCTAAGAAAGCAACTGTAAAAAGGTTTGGAACTATCTCTATGAGCTGAATTTATTCCAGATGAAATATATGCATATATCAAGTGAAGAAATGCAATGGTTGTTCTAGATCAGTATTTCTTAACCTTAACAACTTTAGGACACAGGGACCTCATCTCCTAAATTCCCCTTGCTGACTGGGGAATTCTTCCTGGGGAGCTGAAGTGCACTCATCTTAAAATTGACAAAATTGAGAAACACTGATCTAGATAAACTGAGCCAAATGCAGAAGCATATTTTCAGAAAAATGATTTTCAGATTAAAGTTGTACAAGCACAGATTCCCCCCCAAAAAAACTCTGATTCAAAATTCTTTTCCAGGGAAACTCCTAAAACCAAACTGTTTCTCCTTTTTTGAGAGTAGAATGGCCACGCATCCTTGCTTCAATTCATGCATGTAAACCCTTTTTTCATGTTTGCTATTGCTTAAATAAGGCAGATTGTTCACATGTGCCTTGGTGAATCTGCTGTGCTGCATCTGGTGTGCAAAAGGTGTTGATGAAGAAAATATCAATATACACTTTCATTTCACCTTATCTTCAAAACCTTCACACTGTAGTTTCTGACTCTTAAAATATAGAATAGAATACAGAATAGAATAAAATAAAATAACAGAGTTGCAAGGGACCTTGGAAGTATTCTAGTCCAACCCCCTGCCTAGGCAGGAAACTCTATACCGTTTCAGACAAATGGCTATCCAACATCTTCTTAAAGACTTCCAGTGTTGGGGCATTCAGAACTTCTGGAGGCAACTTCTGTTCCACTGATTAATTGTTCTAACTGTCAGGAAATTTCTCCTCAGTTCTAAGTTGCTTCTCTCCTTGATTAGTTTCCACCCATTGCTTCTTGTTCTACCCTCAGGTGCCTTGGAGAATAGCTTGACTCCCTCTTCTTCGTAGCACCCCCTGAGATATTGGAACACTACTATCATGTCTCCCCTAGTTCTTCTTTTCATTAAACTAGACATACTCAGTTCCTGCAACCGTTCTTCATATGTTTTAGCCTCCAGTCCCCTAATCATCTTAAAATGAAGAGTTGAAGGGGATCTTGGAGGGCTTCCAAGAACTTCTAGAGGTTAGGAATTGTGATTCACAATTTCACTAGAATGGAAGAAGGTCCAGTTCTTGCTAATGCCATACAAAAATGAAGGAGATTTTTACATCAATCATTATATTCAGGAAAAATGGAAGGGAAGGAGGGAGGGGGGGGGTCAAAATGGTTCACTACTCCATATATATATATATATATATATATATATATATATATATATATATATATATATATATATATATATATATATATATATATATATATATATATATATATATATATATATATATATATATATATATATATATATACACACATCCAATAGCACCATCCTGAATTTTTAGGCATCCCAATGGGAAGCCTAGTTAGCCATGAAACTAATAACTCAGTTATTTATGGTACACCAACCTAATCCAGGATAAATATTCCAACTTTGCAAACATTTATGACATCCATAGGATCTCTAAATGATACCGTACCAGTCACATGAACCAGACATTTCAAACAGTGTCACATATTGGCTTGGCTAGCTTAAAATATGCTATAAAAGTATCCTTGATTAAGTATGACATTAATGCCTCCTTTGAAAAACTACCAACAACTACAATAACAGTTGTTACCACCATAAATCTGCCAGTGGCCTCTATCCTCTAGTCTAGATACTATTTTAGGGTTCATAACTAACTCTATGGGTATTTTTTTATCGTGCTGCTACCATAATAAATATAAGCTCAAAACTTGGGCTTCCCGTGCAAAAGGGAAACAAAGAGCTTGACACCCAACAAATGAAAATAGAGTTTGAGAGAATGTCCTTTTATCTTAGGTTTCAGAATGTGATGGAGACAGATGATGAAAATATTAGGGACATCATGACAACTATCTTGGCTGAGTATACCCAGAAAGAAAAACAACAGATGGGGGGGGGGGGAAATAGACCTGGTTTATAGAGTGAACTCCGCATATGCTAGAACACATAATGTCCCCAGGGAGGTACACATTAAATTTCTTAGGAAAAGCACAAGAGATGAAATTCTGAATACACAAAGGGGACAAGCCCTGATATACAAAGATAAGGAGATAACCATACTGAAACAGATCCCCAAGAAAGTGAGGGAGAAAAGAAAATATTATTCGCGATTGGCGAATAAATTATACCAGAAGGGGGTGTGGTTTCGTTGGTTGCTGCCTGAAGGTATGTTAATATTCTGGGAGGAGACAAGGGTCAGAATTAACACACCCATAGAGGCGCAGGCCTTTATGGAAAAAAATAAACTACTCCTAGAAAAACCAGAAGACATCCCAGTAGATGCACAAGACACGGGAGGGGCCAGAGCACTGCCAACGGGGGGAGATGGGGTGACATCAAGAAAGCTCAGATCACACAAATAAGTAAGAAAATCCACATGACACAAATTGATTGAAATTACTTATGAATTTACCACACTGACTATATGTTATTATGTAATATTTGAATGCTATGCAAATGTACACTATGAGTCTGGAGGGGGGGTATACCTACCGCAGTTTGCGGCTGCCACAATTTGTAACTTTCCCCATACCTTTTCCTTTTGCAAAACACCAAAAAACCAATAAAACTTTGTTTAAAAAAAAAAACTTGGGCATCACATGATGCTATACTGAGTATTCTATTCCAACTTAATGGAGAATCTTACTACTGAGATGGTGTTTTAGACAACGTTGGTGATGATTTTGTAATTTCTTCCCTGTTCTCTCCCAGCACAAAATCATTTGATAGCTCTCAGGAAACTTGTTGTGATCTCTGAATTTCCAGAAAAATGAGGGAAGGAAACCATTACAGATGTCCATTACTATTAAAAAAAAAAAAAACCTGGATATGACTTCTAGTGCTGTTCCTTAATGATGCAGTTCACAATTTTGGAGAAAAGCCATGCGTCCACATTCAATCCTCATGAAACATTAACAGAGAAAAAATGTGCTACAAGCGATAGAACTATGCCAGTGCCTTTAGAGACTCATGAAAAGGGCTTGTGTTCTGATTAGGAAGGAAGTCTAAAGGAAAGTTGGACAATTATAGAACTGGGTAATTCAGGGTAGATGAAAAGGTCCTATTAGGTCATTAGCCTGATACAGAATTTTCTTCTGTTCATTTGTCCTTAATTGGTCAAATTTGGAACATTCCACATAAAAAAGAACTCAATATGCTCCGAGAGAATGTGATTGTCCAAGCCAATAAAATAATGACCAATTAAAGTTCATGATCGTTTTATTCTACAACCTTCCTGCGTAGATTGATCCTGAGACTTTCTGCGGGGGGTTTCCTCTCAGGGATTTATACAAAAATCTTGCATTATCAACATGCTTTCTGTGATACTAATGTTGAGATGGAGAGAGGGGGGGGGAGGGAGGATTTTTTACTTGCACATTGTAGCTGAAACTCTTGTTCCACTTCAGAATTAGCTAATCTGTTGACTTTATTATTTCCTCTCTCGAACACTGAATAAATCTTCCTGTTCAGTTTTCTAGCTAATGGCTCCCATTGTTTTCAGCAGCAAATGTTTTCCAGAACAATCCTTTAGATGAGTGTTTTATTTTACTTACTATACTTATTAATACATTTTCACGTGTGGTCCATGGTATATTTAAAGCACAGGGATGTAGGCTGCTTGAGAAGAGGAAAAATTGATGGCTGTGCAATGCTACATGCAAAATTAGTCCTAATACACAGCATCATCACATTAGAATGAATAATTTTATCGTTCCCAGAGGTTATGTGAACTGTAAACTATTCTGTGATTATTCCAATTGGCATTCAGCAACCCCTAAACTGAGTGGTTCCACTGTTACGAAGAACATGAAGGAAAACACCCTATAATTCACATCTAAGTACCACTGAGAAATCATATGATTATGTACTGAAGCAATTTCCAATTTCAGAAACTCGTTTCTGAAAAAAAATATACCTTGCTTTTTAATTGAGTCTTTCTTTTCTCACTTTCCTCCTGCCTTGTTGCCTGTCTGTCTCATAAGGAGATGGAGAAAGACAGATAGCTCAGATTCTGAGCTCTCCTTAATTTTAACCAAAATAAAATTTTGGAATTGTATGGCCCTCATGCTATGGCCTTAATCATGGAACATAACCTGATACATACCCTGCCTCCCATTCAACCATTTGAGTCCTTCTGAAACTGTAAATTTTAATGCAGCCAGGGGGGGGGGGGATGAATACATAGAACGACATCATATAATGTGTGTTCAATTAATTGAACTTGATTTTAATTTAGATTTGCTGACCTCACACACTTTATGCACCATTATGTACAATGCTCAAAGGTAGTGCCTCTGCTTTGTTATGCTTAATTATAGAGTGAGGGATCTTCTTAAAATCTCCTACTCTGGAAGAAGCTAGAAAGCTATAAAACTATGTTGGCCTCTCAATCAAAACATCCATAAAAATCTATTTTGGGGGACGTTGGGAGCCAAATCTGAGATGGCAGTAGAAGTTACTCAGAACCATGGGAAGGAGAAAGTTTATTTGGTTTATTGTTGTATTCATAAATGCTGATTTTAGGCATGTCTATTGTTGTTGTTGTTGTTGTTGTTGTTGTTGTTGTTGTATACTTTATTCATTAAACATGAAACTCACCTCAAAAATGCATCACAAATACCAGTGACTGGTGTTAATGGTTGATACAGTTTTCTGCCAGTGTCCCAGATATCAACCAAGTACCTTCTTAAAATATAAGATGTTCTGAGTAGTACAGTTTTTTTGCATTTCTACTGGTGTAATTGCAGGAAGCTGCAATTTGCTAATGTATCTTGTAAAATTCTTGGACATGGTACCGTGCCCCGATGATAATGGGTATCACTGTTACATGTTTCATCCATAATCAGGTAGTTTCAATGGCCAAGTTGTGGTATTTTGTAATTTTTTTTCAAGTTTTTTCTTTGACTCTGGCATCTCCTGATACCGCAACATCAATAAATTGTATTTTTCGGCCCTCTAACAACCATGATATCTGGCGTGTTTTGTTCCAAATAATGATCTGTCTGTATTCGAAAGTCCCACAAGATCTTCACCTTTTCATTTTTGGTAACTTTTTCCACTTTATGTTCCCATAACTTTTTGGATACAGGTAAATCATATTTTTTTACATAATGACCAATGGATTAATTTAGCAACTCAATCATGTCTAGCTTTGTAATCAGTTTGTGCAATTTTGCTGCATTCACATATTAAATATGAAGCAGTTTTGACTTTGCTGTTACAAAGTTGGCAGTTTGGATTTTAGTGGATTTTTGCATCTTTGCTTTCATGGCATTAGTTTGTAGTGCTTGTTCTTGAGCAGCGAGTATTAAACCTTCTGTTTCTTTTTTGATGGTTCTCATCTTAAGCCATGTCCATGTCAAGTTGTCACCACATTTTCCTTCAATGTTTTTCAAGTGCTGTCCATGCAAAGCTTTGGTTTTCCATCTATTTAATCTGTCATCCATCTGTTTTTCCTTATATTCTGCCTTTGTTTCTGTTGTTTTTATACTGTTCTCCATTTTCACAGCCTACAGCAATTTTTCTGTACTTTGATTCACACAATCATTCAAACTTCGTTTTTCTTCTTCTACAGTTTGATAGATTTGTAATAGCCCCCTGCCCCTGTTGCTGTTGTTGCTGTTGCTGTTGTTGTTGTTGTTGTTGTTGTTGTTGTTAATAATAATACTTAATAACAAATTTAAAAATAAATAATAATAAAACTCTGCCATTGCTGGTCCCAAGCCCAAATGAGAAAGGAGGAGGGTTGGGGTCAGGTTGGCAACCTGGCCCCATAAAAAAAACTCGCCAACCCATACAACATGGTGAAAGAAACGAATAAAAATTCTATATCGCATCGGTCGTCGCGTGGGTTAACAAGGGCCGTGGCGGATGTTGAGATCCATGGGCATCCATCGACAAGTGGGCTACAAGTGGACCAGCCAACAAAATGACAGAAATATAGTGCAGATGAAAATCGTCCATAATGGCCTGTAATTACAACTCAGAGCCAAAAAAAGAGGGTATTTAAAGCGAATGTATGATTTATGGAAACAACAATATCCAGATTCAAATGTTAGTGAACAACGACTAGCAGATCAAAGGCGATTTATTATTCGGAATAAAGTGTTTAGCGAAGTTGAACTTGAGGAAATTCAGGCAAATTGCAAAAAACAACAACAACAACATCACAAGAGGAAATAACTGATACTCATGACACAACTAAAGAAATCATAGGAGAACTCCCAGAGGAAGCTGCCGGAGAGGAAATAAAAACACTACCACCAGAACTAGTTACCATTGAACCAACTGATGAACCAACTCAAAAACAAAATGAATTGAAGGACAAGATCATGGAGCATTTTATGGCTAGGGAGGAAAGGCAATGTTTACCATCATTAAAAACTGTCCCTAAGAAAATTTTGGGTCCTATCATGAAAATGGTTAATGCAGTGCTTTCAACAATTGAATTGGGATCCATCTTGGAAACAAATCAGTTAATGTACAGTGCAGCTATAATAGTCACTAATGAACTAGGCATTAAAATGAAAGCACCTAATCACACAATGGAAAAAGCATCAAAGCCAAAGTGGAAAATCTGATTAGAACAAAAAGTCAAAAAATTAAGGGCAGATGCTAGCAACTTAAAGATCATGCATGAGAAATGGCTTAAAAACAGAAAAATCATAGATCAGATAATCAGAAGATATAGATTAGATACAAGAAACATCAATGAAGCTGTAGAGATTGTAAAACAGCAGATAACAGCAACAGCTAGAAAAATTGAGAGATATGAGGCACGAATTATTCAATATAAACAAAATCAACAATTTTGATCAGACCAATGGCATTTTATCAAAGTCTTAATGTGAATGGTGACACCAAAAGTGACAAAACAGAAAAGCAGGCCACAGCTGAATTCTGGAAAGAATTGTGGGAAAATGCAAAGGACTACAATAAGGAAGCAAAGTGGATACATGACTTTGAGGAAAGCATTGGTAATAAACAAATGCAAGTATTAGAAATAACAACTGAGATGGTAAAAAATCGAGTAAAAAAAGTAAAGAATTGGACATCACCTGGAAATGACCAATTACATGGTTTCTGGTTCAAATATCTGACCAGTTTACATGCAATGTTGGTCAGGCAACTGAATGAATTTTTTACAAAATGGTCAAATTGATGAATGGTTGACAACTGGAAAAAGATACTTGATTCAGAAAGATGCAACTAAAGGAACAATACCTGAAAACTACAGACCAATAACATGCTTGCCAACAACCTGTAAATTACTCACAGACATTATTGCAGATAACAATTTTGAAATCTAAATTAAATGGTGGAAATACAATCAAGGCCATAAATACCTGGGCAATACCAGTTATAAGATACACAGCTGGTATTGTTAACTGGACACAAGCTGATTTGGACATTTTGGACCGAAAAACCAGGAAACTAATGACAATGCACTACAGTTTACATCCACGCGGTGACACTGATCGATTATACCTACCCCGAAAATCAGGTGGCAGAGGATTATTACAAGTGAAGCAAATAGTTGAAGAAGAAAAACATGTACTGGCTGATTATTTAAAAGAAAGTCAAGAACATCTATTAATCAAAATGAAGAACAAAAATCTATTGAAGGCCCAACAGACGAAACAAGAATACAGAAAAGATTTGATAAAATTAAGAATGGAGAGTTGGCAGAACAAAGCATTGCATGGCCAATTTCTGGAAAACATAAAAGATAAAGTGGACAGTGAAAAAACTTGGTTATGGCTAACAGCAGGTACATTAAAGAAAGAAACAGAGTCACGAATCCTGGCTGCGCAAGAACAAGCTATCCGCACAAATGCCATTAAGGCCAAAATTGAAAAATCCTGTGATGATGCCAAATGTAGACTTTGCAAAGAGGCTGATGAAACTGTTGACCACATACTCAGCTGCTGTAAAAGTCTGTGCAGTCTGCTGCACAGACTGACTATAAAATGCGGCACAATTCAGTGGCACAAATGATCCACTGGAATTTGTGGAAAAAAAATTATAATATTAAAACAGCAACAAACTGGTGGGAACATAAGCCTGAAAAAGTTGTTGAGGGTCAGATGGTCAAGATCTTGTGGGATTTTCCATACAAACGGATAAAATACTGGCGCATAATACACCAGACATCACACTGGTTGAGAAAAATAAGGTTACAATCATAGACATCACAATACCAGGTGATAGCAGGGTTGCCGAGAAGGAATATGAAAAAATCGCGAAATACCAGGACTTAAAAATCGAAATTCAACGATTATGGCACAAACCAGCAGTGGTAATTCCAGTGGTAATCGGCACACTGGGTGCTATTCCAAAAGCACTAGAATTACATTTAAAACAGTTAAAAATTGACAAAATCACCATCAGTCAAATGCAAAAGGCCGCAATGCTTGGGTCCGCACACATATTACGAAAATATGTTATGACGTCCTAGGTCCCTGGGTGGGGCCTGACTAGTAATTAATGCCAAATCCGGCGAAACAACTGGCCGCTGTGATACAATTCTGTTGATATAATAATAATAATAATAATAATAATAATGATGATGAGGAGGAGGAGGAGGAGGAGGAGGAGGAGGAGGAGGAGGAGGAGGAGGAGGAGGAGGAGGAGGAGGAGGAGGAGACAGTTTGCCTCAGGCAGGAGATTCAGAACTTTGTTGAAAGGTAACAAATTATCATTTAAATTTTGTATTTTACAACTAGAGATGGAGGTTCTTCATAGGGCAGCCACAAATCCCCTTCAGGGACGTGAACCAATGATGTAATGATGAGATATATTTTCTAGATATTTAGGGTGATGTCATGATGTGCAAGATATTGTAGCTTCTCCAACTAAATCATCTTACAGTTGTGTGCCAGCAGTCCAATTGAGCTAAATTTGTCATTAACTTTTATTTACTGATTTATTTATTTGTTCCTTCCAGATGCCATAACTTTTCTTCCCACTTCAGGCCTGTTGACTGATAGATTTTTACTTCTGAGAAAATAAATCTGTGCTGCATTATCCAAATTAGTGTCACAATGGTCAGATTAAAGAGGGCCTAGTCCACCTACTTCCTTACTTCCCCTGGGGCTAGGAGTTCCTACAGAGATCTTTCTACGCTGTGAGTCAACTAATTCCATAGTAAATGCATGAAATATGAGAGGACTTAGTTGGTGATGGGAAATATTTTATCCCCAAACAAGATCAGATTTGCTTAGGGCTACCAACATCTCCTCTGGGTTACTGTAATGTCTGTGAGATAATCCTTGAGACACAGAGGGAGGAAAAGTCACAGTTTGGGCAATGGTTATATTGGAGACAGCTCAGAAGAAATGGGGGCATGGAAAGCAGCTCATAAAAAAAACCTTCTTAGTTCACTGTAAAATAAAGGCAAATAGGGATAAATGTACTTTCTGATTCTGATTAAGATTCTGTGACAATAACTTTGCAATAAAGATAGTGTTAATACTCATGGTTTCTTGTCTGAACTACTTCAGACAGCTGATATTTACTCCAATGGCTCATTTGGATGAGTTGTTTGATGCACTTGTTGTTTGATGTACCACCCTCCAACACAGTTTAGCATGCTGCACACACTGGGCAATGTTACGGGATTTGCAGCCACAGATACCCTGCAAGTCTTCGATCAGGCTTCTCACTTTTTATTTGAGCTTGCTTGCATTCACCTAAAGCACACTTGTTCAGGGGAATGAATCCCAGATCTTCCATCGGCCTCTTCTGTCATGATAACTAGGTATAAGCTCCAAAGCTGCGCATAGTGCAGGGATGGGCTCCGGCATCCTCCTTCGCTCATGGGTGCACTTGATGCACTTGGCATGTGCATGCACAGTGCAATAAAAATTGATCTGTGCAGAAGTGAAAAACAAGATGGTTGCATCTATGGCTTTAACTTTTAACTTTAACTTTTATTTGATTTATAAACCGCACCCTCTCCCATGGCACCGTCTGGAGAATCAATTCAGGGGTGTGGCAGGCCTGGGTCACTGGTGGTTGCAGCGACCCAGGTTGCCAAACCACTACAAGTTCGGCCAAACCAGGTCAAATTGGTAGGAAGCCACCACTGGCATAGTGTAGCTTTTCAATGTTTTCCACTCAAATTTATGGGCAGAGAAGCTTGATGAATTCATGATAGGAAGGAGAAAATTTCTCAGCAGCAACAAAAATACATTTTATTGATTGGTCATCTGACCACATCAAAAAGCTAAATAAGCAGTACAAAAGAAAACAGTAGGATATATTCATGATAAATTGCCACCCCTGCAATCAAGTTTAATCCGTTCAAGGTAATCTACCCTCTTCAAAATAGCCTTTAATATAAAAATTGCTAAGGATATGCAGGCTTGTTCCCTGCAAGAAATAACACTGTTTTGCTTGAGTATCCTAATTTTTTTTCTTACTTTTTAAGGCACTAGGCACTAGGGAGACTGTGAGTTCCACATCCTGCTTTAGCATGAAAACCAGCTGGATTATGTTGGGCTGGTTCTTTTCTCTCAGCCCAAATCACCTCACAGAGTGGGGAACATAGAAAGCAGAAGGTGTGCCGGACATGTCCACCACCTTGAGTTACTTGTAAAAATAATAAAGGCAGGAAATAAAAAAAAACAAATAAATATTTTTTTTCTGCAGAATATAGTTTGTGATCAAATGGGATACATGATTGAATCAAAGGTTGGTGCACCACATATTCACAGTTTTTCTTCTAACACAATTCCATGGAACCTCCTATATTTTACCATGGGTTCTTGTTGTTCAAAACATTCTCTAGAACAGCATTTCTCAATCTTGGCAACTTAGTCTAATATATTGCAGAGTTTGTTGCAGAAATCAAATCCATAAAGCACACAACTGATTCGGCAGGATTCATTAACTTCTCTTTATATACATAATAAACATGAGGCATATATACAATACCCTTGAAGGTTTTTCCACATTGTAGAGAAAGAAATAGCAAGTACAAATGCAGCACAAAATGAAAGCACAAAATGGAGAAGGCAAACTTGAGAAGGGAGGAGTTAGTGCCCTCAAGCTTATATACAGAACAGTTAAGCCACACCCAGGCTCCAAACTGTCTCTACAACAAGTACTATGTTTCAGTTACCAAACAATCCCTCATTGGCTGACCTGTTGCTATGTCATATTCCAGTTCATGAATATACTCTGACATATATGGACATCAATTCCCAGAATTCTCCAGCCATCATTGGGAGAATTCTGGGAGTTGACGTCCATAATTCTAAAACTATTAAAATTGAGAATCATTGCTCTAGAGAAAGCTCTTCTAAGATGCTGGTGTATATTACTTGTTTTTTTTTAATAAAGTTTTTTTGTTCTCTATATATACATTCACATAATTATTATTCTTTTTTTTACATTCATCATTCTAATACATTTGTCATTCCATTTATAGAATTGTAATATTCCATTCAGGTTGTTTTGTTTACCATCCCTTGCCCATTTTGACACCATTTTCTTCTCCTTTCTTTTTCTCCCACCCTCCATCCTCTAATTCCTTCCTTCCTCTTTTCCCTTCCTTCTTCCCTTACCTCTCCCCTCCTCCTCTCCTCCTTTTCCTCTTCCTACCCTCTCTCCTTCTCCCTTCCATCTTCTTCTCTTCCTCACTATCTTTCTTCCCTCCTCTTCTTCTCATCTCCTCTCCTCTCTTCTTTTCTCTCCCTCTCTCCCTTCTCTACTTTCTTCTTTCCTCCTCTCCTTTCCCTTCCTTCTTCCCTTACCTCTCCCCTACTTCTCTCTACCTCTTCCCCTTCTTCCCCTCTCTCCTTCTCTGTTTCCCCGTTCCATCTTCCTCTCCTCACCTTCTCTCTCCCTTCCCTCCTTTTCCTCTCTTCCTCTCTTCCTTTCTTTTTCTATTGCTGCAGGTGTCTCTTCCAGCTCTTAATTTCTATTTTCTTGGGGTGGTATTTCCATAAACACAAAAATCTTTGTATATTATTTCTTTTTTTAAAAAAAAGAATATTTTTTCTTTTTTGGTCAGACAAAAGCAGATAACAAATAACACATAGAACCTTATTCAATCACGTACAGCTTGATTGTAAAGTTTTTGTATATCACTTCCATAGTCCTCACTTTCAAATGTACTTAAGATCATAAATTATCAACTCATTTCAAACAAATTCTCATATCATCAATCCAGTATATTATATAAAAATATTATAATTATTAAATATTCATTTGACTATAAATTGCTTTTATATCCTTTTGTATGAAATATCCTAAATTTGAGGTAAAACTATTTAATAGCATTCCATTCAATAACATTTCATCTTTCTAACATATTCTAAATAAAAAAATGATTATATTTAATAACAAATACTTTTACGTCTCCTCTCGTAGTCCTCATTTGCAGTTTGTATAAATTTTCATATCCTCAAACTATTACCAATATATGTATTATTATCAATATTACTCATTCATATGACAATATATAATACTCTAAATTTAACTAAGTTTGATTTAATTTTTATTATAAACTTTCACTACATCAACCTGTATCTTTCCTGTAGTAGTGCAGTTTTATATCTTGTGTCATTTGTGGAATTAATATTCTGGTTGTTTTCTTAGTGGGTCTTTTATGGACTTCCTTTAGCAGTTTGTTGCTCCTTGTATATCTTATGAGCACTCAAAACCCTCCATCTGTTCCTTTCATCAACTTATCTTTGGTTATCACCAATGTTTCAGTCAAGATTTTTCTCCTTACTTCCATCAAATTTTCTCTTTCTTCTTCTTCTGTACTTTAAGGTCTGAGGTAAAGTTCCAGTTCACCTATCTCCCCTTTTCATAGTCCACTCTTACTATTTCCAACCATGCTCATTATGCTGTCAGTACCCACAATTTTCTTATCTCTTTGTTCCTTTTTTCCTTCAATTTTTGGAACTCTGTCCTCAACTTTCTTCTTTTGATAAATATTCTCAATTTTTCCATCTCTTTTTGTTATTCTTTGTTCTGCGTCATCCATTCTCATCTCAATTTTTTCTGTTATTATTAATACCTTTTGAATTTTAAACATAATCATTTGCAATATTAATGTTTCTTTTTCATGTTGCACCATCCTTCCAAGTTATAAACACTGCCACTATAGCATTCGAGGTTTTTGTTGCATTCCAAACAAGTTCATTATAATCTTTCAAGTCAAAACTTTGCCTTCACTGCAAAAACTCTGAAACAGCAACTGTATAAACAAACCGTGCTCTTTCCACTATCACTCTCAATAAACAAACTGAAAGGAACTCCGATGACCAAAGAGCGGAAAGAAAATACAATGATTCAGCCTCCAGCCTTAAAGTGGCAGAGTTACTTTTTTTCCTCTCTGCTATTACAGCCCTTTTTTAAATAGCAGACTTATGGAGAAAAATTCTTAATTAAAAAACAACAACAATCCAATCAAACATTGTAGAAAAGCAAGACTTTTTAAATCCGCAAGTATATATAGAAAAAGTAAAAAAAATAAAAAGTAGAAGAAAAACTGAGCCTTCCAATTTAAAAAAATACGAAACACTTGCAGAACTTCCATTCATAAAAAGAGAATTTTTTTAAAAGGATAACACACTAAGTTTAATGTAGCTTAATTTTGCCACTTGTTTTCTTTTGTCTTCAATTTTAATTTAGTTTTAATTTTCTTTGGGTAGTCTCTTTTCTAATAATAAAATTTCCTCACCAATCCGACACACTATTCTATTCTATTTTCTTTCCATTCCAGAGCTGTCCCAACTTCAGCAGTTTCAGGGCTGGGCTTCTTTCATCAGGAAAAAGAGCTTCTCCTGGATCAATCAGAGACTTTGCGGTGTCCCTGAGATCAGTAGGACATACTTTTCTCTATCACCATCTCTTCAGGCTGGTTTAGGTTCAAAAGGACCATCCAGTGGCAGAAATATCAACTGCAATCTTGGACCTCCAAGATCACATGTCATATCGTCATGACATCAGCACTCTCATGTATATTACTTGTTAAATTCTTCTTAAAGATGACAATAGAATTATTCCTGAAAGAAAGACTTGGGGAAAGGGTTGCTTCCTGATGCTTTCATTTCAATAGACATATGGAAAGTCAAGGAAGCTAGGGACAATTAGAGGGATGATGGTATGATGAAGGATAGGAAAATACAACCCCAGTAACCTCCTCAGCACATAATTCCGAGAACATCGAAGTCTAAATATGTCTTTTTAAAGCTAAATTCTCTTTCATTAAATTGAATGCAAACTGGAAAATAAAAAGAAGGGAATTTCTTTGCCAATAGCTGGTACATTTTTCACATAGAGACAGAGTAGATTTGAACATGGTAGCTTTGTCTGTGGGGATTTTCAGTCATCCAGGTCACAGTTATCCCAAAGATCTTTTTCCAAAAGGCAACTGGACTTTATTATTTTTCTTAGAAGCTGTTTCACTTCTCATCCAAGAAACTTCTTTGGCTCTGATTGGATGGTGGAAAATGGAAGAATACATATTCCTCACAGACCGATGGTCATTTGTATTCCTCTAGATCACCATTGAGGCCAACTGGAGATTTATCTGTATGTGACCAACTGACTGCAAGGAATTCCCCAGCATCTGGTCAGAGTTGAAGAAGCTTCTTGGATGAGAAACAGAATGTCTTCAAAGAAAAACAAGGAAGTCAAGTTGCCTCTTGAAAAGGCACATTTGGGACATGGTAGCTTTTTTTCCTCTTTATCATTTCCATGGCCCTTTGTATACAGCAGGGGTCAGCAACCTTAAACACTCAAAGAGCCACAAAGGTCCTAACTTGAAGCCCCCCGTTAATTTCTGGAGCCAACTAGAAGTCCATAGAGTCTCCTCCTAGTGCGAGATCCTTTTTCCTCTACCTGTACTAACCAAAAGCCCTATCAATTGTGCAACTGACCAGAAAACTCGCCCTTGTCATAGAATCTCCTTCTGGCATTCTGCGCTTTCCCCCCTCCGAACTGGAAGCTTCTCTCAAAATTGTGGTGCTGACCATCAACAGGGAGCCACAACAGAGGAATGAAAGAGCCACGTGTGGCTCCAGAGCTGTGAGTTTTGACTGTTATATAGTATACACCATCCAAGTAGGACATTAATTGATAGGGGAATCCTCTAGGAAGACAAGAAGAATCAGGTTACCTATAACTCTTCCCTAAACAAAAAGAATGACACAAATAATAATAAAGGTAAATCTACCATGATTCCTTATTGGGCTACAAAATTCCAGATATTTATTTATTTTGGAGCCTATCCATCTCTTGACAACTCTGAGCATCTTACAATTAAAAAGGGGAGAACAACACTCCCTAAAAGAATAAAAAGTATGTAAAAACTCTGAAGGCAAGCATAAAAAATCCCACCCAATAGCAGCTCCATTTTGATCCTACACCAAGAATCAATAGAATTACTGAGATTTTAATAGTTTTCTAATATCATCAGGGTGGACTTCATCTGCAACTCTGAGGAGATATCATTTCAGAGAGCAGATGCCATAGAAGAATGTTATATGCAGATAAGGATGTTGTTCCCTTCCTAGTGGTCACCATCATCTGAGTTTTGCAGCTCAGAACTAGTCATTGTCGTTAGTTGCAAAGTCATGTCTGACCCACTGTGACCCCATGGACAATGTTCCTCCAGGCCTTCCTGTCCTCTACCATCTCCTGAAGTCCATTTAATCTCACGCTGACTGCTTCGATGACTCCATCCAGCTACCTCATTCTCTGTCATCCCTTTCTTCTTTTGTCCTCAATCTTCTCAGCATTAGGCTCTTCTACAGTGAGTCCTTCCTTCTCATTAGGTGATCAAAATACTTGAGTTTCATCTTCAGGATCTGGCCTTCTAAAGAGCAGACAGGGTGGATCTCCTCTAGGATTGACTGGTTTGATTGTCTTGCAGTCCAAGGGACTCACAGGAGTCTTCTCCAGCACCATAGTTCAAAGGCCTCAATTCTTTATTACTCAGTTCTTCCTATGGTTCAACTTTCACAGCATACATTGCAATTGGGAAAACCATAGCAGAGTTGGAAGGAAACTTCTAGTCCAAATGCTTGCTCAAGCAAGAGACCCTATAGCAGTGGTCACCAAGCAGTGGTCCCTGGAACACTGGTGGTCTGTGAGAAAATTTTGGTGGTCCACAGAAAAATTATTTGCATTTTTTATATTTCACTAAATACTATTTATTTTTTTAAAAATTGATATTGGTGGTACCCAAAATTTAAAATTTAAATTTAAAATACAGGCACTTGGTAGACTGTGTATATTGATCATCCATTGCTAATAAGGGAGAAAAGAAGAAGAAGGAACTGCTTCAAGATAGCAGAGGTAGGTATATTGCTTTTAGGCCATTGATGAATTGCTTTTGCTTTCTTGGAGTCAAAGCTGAAGATCTACATTTCTGTAGTTTTTGAATATCTTTCAGGTTATTAGAAGACCACTCCACATTGTTTCCACCCTATGTGGAAGTAAATTTTAGTTGCTAGCCCAATTGGGTCATAGAATGGCCCAGTTTAGTTCATTTGAGCAAACCGGCTTGATTCAAGTAGCATTATGTATTTTCCAGTCATTTTGTCTGCCACTGCCAGCTTCAGTTCAAGGCTTCTGGCTGGCAACTCCTTTTATAAACAAAAGAGTGACGGGATGGCCCTTCCTCTGGCCCAGCAAGAACATGTTTATGTCCATATGGAGCACATTCAGGAAACGAGTGGAAATGAGAAGTAAAGAATCAGCCATCAGGAGTTGTTAATTAGAGTTCAAGCATGTAAAAGACAAAAGCCTAATTCAGTCAAAGAACAAACAAGCTTGACATTTTACTGCTGAAAGGATTAGTGGGGAAGGGAGAGAAAGGGGGGGGGGGAACACAATATTTTGCTCTCCTTTTTTTTTTTAAAAAAAACCCTCTATCTTATAAAGTAGTGAATCCTTTGTCTGGTAAAAATGCTAACGTCTAAGAAGCTGAATATGCAGTTCTGAATAATTTTAATCCAACATATTTCTGTATAGCCTTTATTAGTCAGTTTGGACTAAAAAAAAGCAGAACTTCTAATCAAGTTGTCATTTAGGAATTCTAGTCCATGTAGCTGGAGAACATCATCTATAAAAAATTGCTCTATGATATATGTTTGGGAAAGGTTGGGTTGAGGTGAGGGATACCAGCTTGTAAAGAACATCCTTATTAGGGAAAAAAAATTTGTTCATCAGATAGTGCATATTTTAATTGACTATGTTATCTGCTATATCTTCCTACTCTTGGGAGTGATTTCAATTGTTGCAAATGTTTAAGGCAAATATTCAGCTGGAGATCCATTTGGAGATGAAGCTCAATCAAATATCCAAATCCATTATCTTTTCAATTAAAATCCTTAGTTATTTCTGCCTGAATAGGGTATTTACGAAACAGAACAGAACAGAACAGAATAGCAGAGTTGGAAGGAACCTTCTAGTCCAATTGCTTGCTCAAGCAAGAGACCCTATACCAGTGGTCACCAAGCAGTGGTCCCTGGAACACTGGTGGTCTGTGAGAAAATTTTGGTGGTCCGCAGAAAAATTATTTGCATTTTTAATATTTCACTAAATACTATTTATCTTTTAAAAATTGATATTGGTGGTACTCAAAATTTAAAATTATGAATTCAATTGAGCTTGGAAAGGTTGGTGACCCCTGCTCTACAACATTCTAGACAAGTGGCTATCCAGTCTCTTCTTAAAAGCTTCCAATTATGGTTCTGAAGGCACATTGGTTTTCTAAATCATTTTGGAATAATAAATTAAAATCAGTTCAAAGATTTGACAAGCTTTTGCACATGATCAAATGTATGTTTTCCATACTGAATTCAGAACAGGATCAATTCACCAATTCAGCTAAAGGCAGGCTAATTGGTTTGAACCTTCAAAAGCAGGCTGATTTTCAGGTTGTTGAAAACCACCCTGAATAGTTTATAGGCATTAGAAAAGAAGGAAATACTATTTATATAAGTAACAAACAAATATACTATTTGTGAACAGATGTCATGCATTCCTGTACTATAAAAATGATGTTGAAGGAATATTATTTCTGGTTTAAAGACACAGTAGTCAAGGATTGTATTTAGGTAAGGAAGAAGTGAATTTTCTGATAAATATAGTCCTAGATATACAGTATTCCTCAGGAAGTTGAATGCAATGTATTTACTCAGTTGATTCAATGGATCTTATTTGTGAGTAAACTCAGATAGAGTTGATCTTTGTGTCAATGAGAATGATTGAAAGAGAAAAATAGATTAAATTTCTGATCAACTATGGTTTATGCTGGATTAGGTAATATCAAACCTTCCTCTCATTTACACTGAGGCATAGAAGTCTGATTATGCTCAGGAAAATAAAGATAGAAGCAGAATTGTGATCATGTCTCTTTTCTATCATTCTGAATTGTCCAAATTAGGAGGTAGTTTGGGGAAAGATTTCATATTTAAAATCTAAATCCAAAACTGAAATGCCTATAATTGTAATCCATTTATTCCCAAACCGAGCCCTGAAAAATTCTTCTTACTGTTGAACTTGACCTTTAATGTCCTGAATAAAAATAGTCAAATGCTTTCATCAGAATCCCATAGAAAAATCATAATGATAACAAAAAGCAGCTGCTATTTTGCTTAAAATCTAGAAAACGCTGACTTGTGGAGATTTTATTTGTGAAGGCAAATTCTTTTATCATTTGACTGGAGCAGTATGTTTATCGCTGAATTCATTTGCAACAGAATACCTAATGAATTCTTCTTCCTTAGCTATTTTGGATTATGCAGATGCAAATACATCAACCAATATAGGACCAGATTTAAATCACATCTAGTATAAGACTTTAGCAATGTAGTAATTTAGCAGAAACGGAAGGACAATATTAAGCACTGACAACAGCATATGGAAAAAATGAGTCAGTCCACTGCATCTCTCTATATCCAGTTATGAAGAATTAAAATAGAATTGTTGTTCTTTTTTGCCCCATAGGGAAAAAGATTGCTCATCAAGAAGAAAGCTAACAACTAGCCAGAAATGTCAAGGTTTTAGAGATCTTTATCATGAGCTGGTGAATCTCATTAGCAACATAAAATTCTGTTCTAGTTTCTACAGCAGCCAATATAATTGGTATACTGACCCTCATTTCTATTGTAAAGAAATATTTCAGTGTGTTTTTAGTCTTGCTGTCCATCTCAACGTTGAATTTAGTTTAATCCAGTAGTTGGAAGTCTGGTGATCTCCAGAATGGTTTGGATTCATAACTAAATCTGCTTGGTCCATGTCCAGCAGTTGAGAAAATTGGAGGCAATCTACGTGGAGGGCTCCAGATTGCTTAATCTGCATCTGATTAAGATTGCTTAATCTGCATCTGATATTCTTTCATTGGAATCTTTGGGTATTTTTTGTTTCAGGTTTTGATAATTTTTTGGGTGTGTGTGTGTGCCTTCAAGTCACTTCAAGTCAAGTGCAGATTCTTGGTGATTGCCTGGACATGTTCCTTCAATTTTCTTGGCTAGATTTTGCACGTGGTTTGCCATAGTATCAATAGTAGAGACCTTCAAATTTCTAGTGTCTATCATATCTCAAGATCTAAAATGAACACCTAACATCAAAAATGTCATCAAAAAAGTACAACAAAGAATGTTCTTTCTGCGCCAACTCAGAAAGCTCAAACTGTCCAAAGAGTTGCTGATTCTGTTCTATGGAGGAATTATTGAGTCTGTCATCTGCACTTCTATAACTGTCTGGTTTGATTCTGCAACCCAACAAAACAAACACAGACTTCAGAGGATAATTAGAACTGCAGAAAAAACAATTACTACCAACCTGACTTCCATCAAGGACTGCACAAGTCAAAAAGAGGACTGTGAAATATTTATAGACCCCTCACATCCTGGACATAAATTGTTTCAACTCCTACCCTCAAAACGATGTTATAGAGCACTGCACACCAGAACAACTAGACACAAGAACAGTTTTTCCCTCAACACTGTCAAACCATTCACTAAGTCTGCATTACTATGAAACTTCTCATCATTGCTATCACCCAGCTCCTCCCACTTAGGTCTGTATGACTATAACTTTGTTGCTTATATCCTTATGATTTATGTTGATTGTTTCCTAGTATGATTTGATGCCCTATGACTATCATTAAGTGTTGTACCTTATGATTCGTGACAAATGTATCTTTTCTTTTATGTACACTGAGAGCATATGCACCAAAGAGAAATTCCTTGGCCAATAAAGAAGTCTATTCTATTCTATTTCCTCCTTCCTAGGGCTCAGAGAATGTGTAACCCAAGGTCACAAAGCTGCTTTCTGACTCAGGCAGCACCAAAACTTATGGTCTCCTGATTTCTAGTCTCCTGATTTAACCGCTATACCAAACAGACTCTCAGAATTAATTTACTGATACTATATCTCTTTGCAATTTTTGTAGGAACAGGTTTCGTATCTCCCAAGGAAAATGAATCCTAATTCGTGTTAAGGCATATATGTAAAACATATCAGGTTAATCGTTTTATGAAAAGGGATACTGGATTTGATATAACATACCACAAATTAGCCAGTAAAACATCAGATCGTGAATAAATGCAATACTTCTCAGTAGGGTCTACTAGCCACCCAGTGGAGTCTAATAAGATGCATCAAAGAGTTCATGAACAATTAATTAAGTCCCAAAGAGAGTGTAGAAAAATCTTTGAATAAAATGATCAAGATTGTTACATACATACTATATTCATACATAATACTTAACCATGTTATTTAATCCCAGATTTCTTGGAGCCAGGGGCAACAAGCCAGAATCAGACTTGTAAATGGGTAAAGCAATCACTGCTTACTCATCCAACCTTTTTTCTTTTCTACGTTTCTTACTTCTAGTACCTCCATCTTTAATGGGCAGAGCAAAAAGCAACACCAGGAACAATCTGTGCTGAACTAATAGCCAGAATTCATAAATGAATAGCGAGCTGTATGTATAAAACTGTGGGTCATTTCCAGCATTTTTTTTAAAATGACATTTCCCACCTTCCTGATGTGCCTGCTGATCGTATTAAGCACAAATCAACTCATATTGTGGTTTAGCATTGCCATGCAAATCAGTATATAGATTATACATTGTGAGTTAGCTCCATGCATTCAGAGGGTCTATGGTCTCTGTGTATTAACTCTTTGTAAACCAAGCTTCATCATAATGAAGCTATGTGAAAAAAGGACCCAATATCCAGAGTACTCAATCTTGATTGTCTACCAATATTTACACTACTATTGCTATCCAGTTGAATTAACTCCATGCTAAACTGGCTGTAAAATCCACAGAGGTTTAGCACTGGGTGAATTCTAAGTTTCACAATGAATTTTGTGTATCCTTTCACCTAGTAAAATGTCTTTCTGCTCTGAATTTAGACTGTAAATCCATCAAAATGAGTATGAAAAGGCAGGGCTAGAGCAAGGTGGAGGCAGATGCTTTTATCTGATGGGTAAATAATTTATTAAGTGAAGTGATATATTTGTGTTGACAGGAACAGAGGTAGATAAGTGGCAGCTCAAAATGATCCAGCATGTGCTCAGTGACCTAGTTGGTCAATGTTATATAAGTTAAACGTCCATCAGTCACTTTGAGAAGAAATATTTTGGTGTATATTTTCTTTCCCTTCTGATTATTCACCAGGCCTCTATGTAACATGCAACATTTAATGTCAATTATTTATTTGTTTTAGATCATTGTTTTGGAGTCAATTCAGATGTTCACACTGAATTGTTACATTGGGTCAATTTCATTCAGCTTTCAGAATCAGATTAAAACGCTATTTTTTCCACTGAATTTTCTGTAATAAAATAGACTTTGCAAATCTAATGTTTGCACAGTCTTACTTGTAGTCTGTTCAGAGAATTATGTTCCAATAGCAGCTTGTAATAATGAAAAGAGGAGATGACCCTCAACTCTTCATGACTCAAATGTTCAGGAACATCGTAATCTTTTAATATAATTTGGCTCTTGTACCTGTATAACATTTAAATGTCATTTACATCACAATTTTCAATGCAATAAAATTCAAATGCCTAAAAACATCTATGCCATATCAACTGGTGTTGATGCAGAGGTGGTATTCAGCCAGTTCTGACTAGTTCTGGTGAACTGGTAGCAGGAAGTTTGAGTAGTTTGGAAAAACAGCAAATACCACCTCTGACTGGCCCATCCCCATCTATTCGCTGCTTCCCGAGTCTCAGGTAATCGGCTGGGTCTTTTTTCTGTTGCTCTGAACAGGAGAACAAAGCTGAAAAGCAGATTAGTGGGGTGGGGAAGGACTGAGGATTTTACAGAATCCTTGCCCTGCAGTGGTTGGAAATGGAGATTTTATAGTATCATTGTCCTGGAGTGGGATGGAAATGGAGATTTTACACTGTCCTTCCCGTGCCACACCCACTAAGTCACACCCATCAAGCCACACCATGCCATAGAACTGGTAGTAAAAAATTTTTTTGAATCCCACCACTGTGTTGATGGATAGTGCCATGTTGAAAATACTTGTGTTAAATTACCATTGTGCCTGAACTGTGATATGGCTGCTACATGCTTAATCTGTAAGGAAATAAGTGTTCACTGAATGGAAACCCCAGCAAAAAATAATAATAATGAAGTCCTTTATCTGGGTCAGGCATGCCATTCATACAGAGCCAAAACATGGGAGAAAGCATGAGCATCGATTGCCATCAAGGCATAAAAATTCTCTTTGAGACTCAAATGCAACTTGCTGAACATCATTTATCCACCTACATTTTGAACAGAAATGTTAAAATTTAAAAGGGAAGTGTAAATAACAAGCCAAGAGCTGTATGCATATATTTTCCCCCTTCTGGTTTTAAAAAAAGATGATTGTTAAAGTCTTCAAGATGGGAAAAAGGAATTGAAGAAAAATGAAATCCATAATTCACTATTTGAGTGAATTAAAGATTTAAACTGTTCAAAGGAGGTGTACAAAGTTGATTTAATTGATCAGGGCTATAACAAGGTATGTGGTTAGTTCTGACAACACTTTATGAACTTTCTGTTGACACATTAAAAAGATTATGTTTGATGGATTTATAGATAAAGCATAGCTATGGGATGAAGGGATAAATGTTTGTAACTTTCAAAGAGTGAAGAGTTACTAAATTTGTTTATACTTATTGTGATAGTTGGAAATTACTTCCCCATATACAGCATTTCTTTTCTCTTTCTTTCTTTATTATATTCACATAATTATACTATATTATGGACTTTATTCTCTTTTTTTCTTTAAATTTAGTTTGCATTAAATTTTACAATTATAATATTCTATTTGTATAAATTGAATGTAATATAAAAAGAATAAAAATGTTCTGAACATAATAAGCTGCCCTATGTAATACGCTGCCCTATATATGATGCTGTGATCATTTTCAGAACATGATAATAAATCTGGAATAAACCTTTTATTCTTACTTTTACTATCAATGGATAAGTTCTTCAACCCTTGGGATAATCCTAGGCATCTTGATAGGAACACTCTTATGTGTTAGCCTTGCAAGCTAATCCTGACAAAAAGCACAGCCAGGAGATCCCATAATGGGTAAGTCCATCCATGACTCCTAGCCTGATCTTCATTTGTTACTTATTAGAAACAGCAGAAGAAAATGCTGCTTACTTCATGTCCTATTTAAAGGCTTCCCATAGTAGAAGAGATTGCCACAAAGAAGAGGGGATCAAACTATTCTCCAGAACACCTGAAGGTAGAACAAGAAGCAATGGGTGGAAACTAATCAAGGAGAGAAGCAACTTAGATCTGAAATTTCCTTACAGTTAGAACAATTAATCAATGGAATAGCTTGCCTCCAGAAGTAGTGAATGCCCCAACACTGGAAGTTTTTAAGAAGATGTTAGAAAACCATTTGTCTGAAGTGGTGTAGTGGCCTAGGCAGCGGGTTGGACTAGAAGACCTCCAAGGTCCCTTCCAAATCTGCTATTCCATTCCATTCCATTACTTTCCATTCCATTCCACTCCACTCCACTCCACTCCACTCCACTCGACTCCCATTCCCATTCCCATTCCCATTCCCATTCCCATTCCCATTCCCAGTTCTATTCTATTCTATTCTATTCTATTCTATTCTATTCTATTCTAGAATGACCACTATGGAAACACAATAGTATCCATATAATGAATACCAAGTATCAGATACTCCATGTAAGAGTGAGCTGATTTGTATCTCAGTGTTTCAATTTCAAGGTCATCTTTGGCAAATCACAAACAACTCACAAGAGTGAAGGGTCTTACCAAGGTACCAGTCATCTTATCTAATAGATGCTTGTGCTACAAGACATATGTTGCCAGTTTACTTCCAGGTCCAATTTGACTTTAATTATACTGCAATTATACTTTAAAGCCCTTCATGGCATGGGGTGAAATAATTTCCAAGGTACATTTGCCCACCCCATCAGATCTTGCTGCATGTAGACATGTGGATGCTGCATGTCCTATTTACTTACATCCTTAGAATGGCTTACATTTTAAGTCATTTAGTTTTCCAGTCTAAACTAAGGACTTACATCCTTAGAATAGAAGGAAACAGGTGTTTTTTTTTTGTCACTGTAAGCACTCTGTGGAGCATCATTCCCTTGAGGGTGAAATTGGTTTCCTCCTTCTCATCTTTCCAGAAATCTCTCAAACTTGGCTCTGCCAACAGGTTTGGGGGTCTCAAAATGGCTCCACTTGAGCCATCTTCATAATATAGCAAAAGCACTTAGACTATAGTACTCTACAGCCCTCTCTCTAAGTAGCTTACAGAGTCAATGCATTGGCCACAACAATCGGGGTCCTCATTTTACTGACATTGGAGGAATGGAAGCCCGAGTCAACCTTGAGCCAGTCAGGATTGAACTCCTGACAGCGGGCAGAGTCAGCCTGCAATACTACATTCTAATCACTATACAGTATTCACAGTATCTAAAACCTCTCACTTAACCTGTTTTGAAAGAAAATCAATAACATTTGGTTTTAATATTGTTATCTCGTGATTTTACTTTAAGCTGGCCAGTCATACCCTGTAAGATGGGTGGGGCCATTATAAAGGTAAAGGTAAAGGTTCCCCTTGCACATATGTACTAATCCTTCCCGACTCTAGGGGGTTGTGTTGATCTCCATTTCAAAGAGCCAGCGCTGTCCGAAGACAGCTCTGTGGTCATGTGGCCGACGTGACTAAATGCTGAAGGTGTACAGAACACTGTTACCTTCCCAAAGGTTGTCCCTATTGTTCTACTTGCATTTTTAATATGCTTTCGAACTGCTAGGTTGGCAGAAGCTGGGACAAGTAACAGGAGCTCCCTCCATTACATGGTGCTAGGGATTTGAACCAGCAAACTGCTGACCTTTCTGATCAGTATCTTAGCCACTGAGCCACTGCGTCCCTCTGGAGCCATTATAAATAATTTAAATATATAAATTCTCAGTTTTCAACAAACCACAATTCAATTGCTATTTTTAATCTGCAGAAACTACTATGCATTGTATTCTAAACTAGAATTGGAGCTCATAGTAGGTGTATTTCACAAAACGTCACCAAAATGGCATTTTTCGCTCAATTGCATTACAATGTAGATCTTATCCTTTTCAACTGACATCCCAATATCTGATCCTGGAATTTCTTGTTTTCCTTTGCCCCTATCCAGGCATGGGTTGCTGCTGGTCTTACTACCTGTTTGCAACCCCTGCATGTGCCAGATGTGTGTTGCGTGCATGTGTGCTGTTCAGTGTAAATTGTTTTTCGCACATGCGCAGAACAATTTACAGTTAACTGCACCCGCGCAGTCACTAAAAAACCAAAATGGTGGCAGCCAGCAGAGGCAAGGGAATCAGTTCGGGGGTCATGGTAGGCCTGGGTCTCTGCCGGTTCTGCGACCCAGGTCTGAATTCCACTATTGGTTCAGCTGAACCGGCAGAAGTCCACCTCTGCCCTATCCTACAAAAAACCCGAACCAAGATTGAACTAGAAGTATTGGTCAGACACACGCCTGTCATTTTGCATCTTGATTTTAGGAACATATCCCCCACGTCAACATTTCCCTAGAAATGTAGCCGTCTGAAGCATTTGCTGGAGACAGTATGAAACAAGTGTTGCTGTGTTTAAACTTTCTCAGGAGATGTCAGCAATTTTTTAAGCCAAGGCACTAATGACATGAGAATAAATGGTTTTTCTTGTTGTTTTGGTAAAGGGTGCATATAAAGGATTCAAAAGATCCTATCCTCTTTAAAGCCTGTATGTTTTTAGTGAATTTGAAAGGAACAAGTGTTCTCAATGTGTATTTATGTTCTCTTCCTATATCGTTCTAAAGGATTCCTGCCAGCACATCCCATTACAAAGACAGATGCTTTCCCTAAATGCAAATAAAGGACGTTTGGATATGGCTTAATTAAATCTCCTTTCTTCTCTCTCTCACCCTCTCTCTGTTTATAAATTAGCTGCAGGGCTGAGGGGGTGATGCTGACTTTCCCAATCTCTTCCCTTGAGCCATTTAGCACATGGCCATGTTTATCTTGGCCTGAAGGGCCAAAACACTGGGGCATTTTCTGAGACCCTGCAAACAATGCAAGTTGCCTAATTAAGCAGGCATGTTGAATGCTTTGTGACAGCAGCAATTCAAATCAGGGAAGACCTATCTGCACTCTCAGGTGCTACCCTCCCTGGCCCAGCCAAAATCCAGGTGAGATGGTCCTTCCCCCAACAGTTCTGTCTTCTTTAGCAGTTGGCAAGGTTCACCAAGAACTCCAGTTGGGAGAGATTTATTTGCACAGTAAAATCAAAGTGGACCCAGACAATCAGGAGCCAGGAAGAAATAGTTTCAGGGGTAATAAGGGGTAGTTTGTGACTTACAAATGGAAAATGAACTTTCTTTTTCTTTCACGTAACAATTAAGAATTCTCTGCAAGGTTGCAGTTTTTCAACTAGTCATTGTAGTTGTGCCTTAACTTACAGCCACAGATCTTTTGTTCTATCTATAGATCATCAATGTCTCTATGTTGTACAGTCAAATAGCCAGAGTGTTAAGTCTCCTAAATTTAAACTTGGACGTTGTTTTTTTCAAGGCTTATTTTCAGTATTTATTCAAAGCACTCATATGTATCTGACTAAGAGGACATTTTTATGAGCCATGAAAATTTTGGGTATGGGATCTGTTAAAAGACCTGAAGCATAGATTCAAAGGGTCTATGAGTGAGATGAGTTGGCAATCATAGGAAATAGCAACTATCCTTCATAGCTCTGCAGCTGTCCAGCTGTTGTTGGATTCCAACTGTGATTCTCTTCCTCTGTTCCACAGAACAATACTTTTTCTTCCAAAGGAACTAAAGTCTGAGCAACCTTATCCTTGAATACATTGTCCAAGGTATCAAAGGGAACATCACTATAGCAACCTTTCTGATAAGACTGTTTCAGGGCCATCCAACAATTACAGTAGGAAATTATTTGGCTCTTTGGCTAATGATAGCTTTTACAACTTCACCCCCAATGTATGAGCATACAAAAGTCATTCAAAGCTGCCAACAGACTATTTCAGAAGCTGTGGGATACTAGTGTATCCACAGGTTTTGTTTCTCTTTCTAAAATCACCTTCTTAAATATGATGACCAAAATCCTTGGCTTAGATAATGTGTTTTCAGAAAACACCTGTTATATTTGTGAAAGCATGGGGGAATGGCTTTTTCCTAAGCCATTCTCATGAAATAGTTATATTGAATATGCTAATCTATACTTAGACCGAGACCTGGATGGGAACTAAACATAAAACATCTGTCACCATTGTCCTGGACAAGATAGACACAATAGTTCATTACCTGTTTATATGAAACTAATCTCAGCCAACCATTTACTCAATTGTTGATTCTGAGCCCACAAACAAGAGACACAGCAAAGAAATGTGAGCGTACAGGGAAATTATTCTTTATTACCAGCTGGAGCAGAGGGGAAATTGATTGCCAGCTTCAGTTTATTTGGAGCATGCTAGAGAGATGATGAAACTATTTTTTTCAAGGCTATCCCAGTGGTAGAGCCTATGCTAACAATTAAAAGAAAAGGGATTGCAACCAAATATTGGAGAGAAATTCCATAGCATACAGGATATTACAATTTGTGTTTCCTTTTAAATCTTTTCCAATAAAAGTTTATATCAGTTAATACAATCCAGGTTTCTTCCGGTGGGTGAATGGAGATAATATGATGTAATTATTTAATTAATTAAACACTATTAAATCTAATTGATAATTAATAATTTAAATTTAGCATGTGATCTGTAAGATAGTCTTACAGTGAAATGCTGAAATCAGAATACAAAAATAAAGCAATAGGAATGTCAGAGTTCCAAATAGCTTCCAAAAGTAAATCAGAGTCCAAGGCAAAGAATTGCTCAAAGTTTCAATTTATTAAGAGAGTTATGTTGGCACATCTGGGAAAACCCAAATCTGAAAGCTTCCTGGTTTTTCCCACTTAGTTGAAAGTTCAAGATCTTTCCCCACACCCACAAGTCCATCACATGGTCCAATGTCCAACTGCCATGCTGACAGTTCCCCCCTCCAATTCTGATCAGGTGCAGCGGTGCAGAGACAAAGGATGGCCTTGGCTTTCTAGAAAGAATTTTGTTATGGCTACATAGTATGCAACTCCTTACAATCCCCCCTCCCAAGAAACAATTGGTTTCTTTTAAAAATGTTGGACCATTTTCTGTTGGAGAAATCAGCACTTCTCAACATCACTAGCATACAGCTAGGAAAAAGGCATAAATAAGATGAAAACAGAAAATGCAAAATCTCCCTGTATGTCAGGGTGCCTCATTCAATATCCAAGAAAGAAAACCCCCGACTCCATTTAATCAGGGAAAAGGTACTTTTACTGGACATGAAATGAAAACAGCAAAAGTGAAACAAGATCTGACGCAAAAAAAGAGTGAACTTGTACATATCAAATGTTTACCCAAATCCCTCCCCCCAGTTACCCTAACCCAATGTCCAGTCTCCAACTCCCAAAGGTGTCATGTGGGATGCACCTTCAGAAGGCCTCGCTCAGTTGATATGCAGAGACAGTTGGCCTTGACCAAACCCAAACACGAGCCATCAGCATGCACAGAAAATGGTGAGAACAAAACTCCCTTCTTGAGATATCTCCACCAGCACTTTTCCCCTCTCAAATACCATGAACCCCTCCCCTCCCCATTATTATGGCAGCTGATAGCAAGCATGCAAGGTAGGGGCTGACGCTGTAAACCATTTAAATGAAATAGTTTTTGTTCCCATGAGTTGTGTTAGCATTTGTGCCTTGCACACACACACATATGTGTAATTTTAACAAATTTACAGTTTCCTGAATCCTGGGTTCCAGGGGTCACACCAACCACAACTGTTTAGTAAATGAGTATTAAAATTATCTACTTTCTCTGTAGCTTGATGAAATTCACCTGAATATTTCTGACTCTCACAAACTGTCTATGGTTGTAAATGTTGACACCACAAGGCCTCCTTGGCTTGAAGCCCAGGGCAAAAAATAGGAGCCAAGTCCAATTCTTTTTTAAAGAAAAAAAGGGGGGAGGGGAAACCTGTCCTGTTCCATAAACCTTGAAAATATTTGATTTTGAACCAGTTTTTACATTTACACTGCTTTTATGGATTGCAATCACTTTTGACATAATTTTCTTTCCGGCTGGAGAGACAAGAAACGTAGTAAAATGTAATGGATTGCTTGGGCTGGTAGGGAACACCCATCGTTTTCCTTATCTGTTCCTGTTGCCTTTCTTTAGCACTACGTGTTTTTCTTGCATCTCATTAAGGTGTGTGTGTATGTGTATTTTGCTTTCCCATCATTATACCTTACACACCCATGTCCTTGCCCTTTTTATCATTATACAGTTGGTAATGATGACAATTATTGATTTATTATAAGTACTACAAACATTGACTAAGGCTCAGTCCGCATCAAGATTTATAGATGAAACAGTCAGTATTTACCATAAGTGAGCTATTACAAAGTCAGGGAGAAAGGTCAACAGATATTTAGGTTGTTTCTGTGAATTTTGGGGCATTTTTTTAGGTAGTTGGGTTGTGGCTTTTCTTCCCAAGAATCCTTGGCCATGACACAGGAAGTTGCTTTGTGTTGAGCTGGGACATCTAGCAATCTCCAGGATTTTAGATTTTGCCAACCCTCCAGTTGGGATCTTATGCACATAGGGTAACTAATTTACCACTGATGATGGTGCTTCATCCAACCTTGTCCCATAATGCTTAAAATGATATTAATGATACTTGACAATTTGTGGAATTGGAACTGTATTTATTAACTAAATCTAGAATAGTTAGAAATGTTTCCATGGTCATCAGCTTAAGTTCCCTGAAGTTATTCTCTGTGTAGGACAAGTTCTTATTGCTCTGACCTTATTCCTAAAACCTGGCACCAGATGAAAATATCATAAAATTTATTGCTTATGAGTTTATGTGGCAGTCATCCTCAACTTGCTATCCATCAGATATCTTGGAACTTGAATTCACAGAATTTCCAGAATTATAAAAGTTGCACTTCCAGTACATCTGGAAAATGTCAGGTTGAAGGAAGTCTTCTAAAGGAGGAAGTTAAAACCACAGAAAAAGAGTTTATCCCTGAATTGACCCTTCTGAGGATAAAACCATGCGGACAAGAACACTCAAATAGAGAATTTTCTCTCACCTTGTCAATGAATTTTCTGGAGCTATAGAGCACACTAGGATCTTGGTGTCCTAGAGGACAACCATTTAAATATGAGCCAGCAGTGTGCAGAGGCTGCCAAAAAGCCAACATAGTTCTAGGCTGCATAAATAGAGGGATAGAATCAAGATCACGTGAAGTGTTAATACCACTTTATAATGCTTTGGTAAGGCCACACTTGGAATACTGCATTCAGTTTTGTTCATCACAATGTAAAAAAAAGATGTGGAGACTCTAGAAAGAGTGCAGAGAAGAGCAACAAAGATGATTAGGAGACTGGAGACTAAAACATATGAAGAACGGTTGCCGGAACTGGGTATGTCTAGTTTCATGAAAAGAAGGACTAGGGGAGACATGATAGCAGTGTTCCAGTATCTTAGGGGTTGCCACAAAGAAGAGGGAGTCAAACTATTCTCCAAAGCACCTGAGGGTAGAACAAGAAGCAATGGGTGGAAACTAATCAAGGAAAGAAGCAATTTAGAACTAAAGAGAAATTTCCTGACAGTTAGAACAATTAATCCATTAGCAATGCAAATTCTGTCCCAAATATGATCAGAAGTTGATGACTATCTGTATACAAGATAGGTTTACATGTTGCAGATTTAATTTAACTAGTGATCCAAGAATGGGTGTCCCCATTTGGAATGATATCCTGCCCATCATGATATCATTGTACGCATGGCATGAATTAGATAATTTGTGTCAGATGTGTGATGAAATTGTGATGCTTCTGCAGCTTGCACTGGATATTTAGATTTTCAAACACATATATTCTATCTTGCATATTCCTCAGATTTTTTCTGTCTTTCTTATCCTTCTGTTTTAGATACAGATTCAACATTATTTTCCATGTATGCTGCTGCTTCTTTTTTAAATTTAATCATCCTTCTACAGACAATAGGCTAATTAAGGAAGAATCTTGCCAAACAAGGGAAGACATATTTTATATGTTGAAGTTCTAATGTTCAATCTCTAGCATTTCTGGTTTAATTGGATTGCAAGTCTTAATTGGTGATGCAAAAGATCTTTCCTTGCGATCCTGAAAAACACAATTTTTTGAAATGTGATATTGGTTTGAATTTAATTTTTCATTTTCTCTGGCACATAATTTTGAGTGGTTTGTTACTTCTTTAGTTTTGAAGTCTATTTTCGGTCTTATTTTAAGGAATAGGCTATAGAAGCCAGTGAGAGTTGGCTACTCTTGAAGCATAATTTACATTCATCCATGCATAAGTATATAAATATGTCATTAAAAAAAATCACAGCTAAAGTGTGGATGCTTGGATTTTATTCAACAAAAAGGCAAGACAACAGAAATGACACCACACAGAGAATGATGTCATTGGGACGAATGTTTACAAATGATACAGTCTAATCATTTTCATGAAGATGTCCTGATTGTGTTTCTATCATTGAAACTATTGTAGATGAAGTGACCAAGAATAATAGATATAGTCCTTGACTTAAAACCTGCCATTTATTGACCATTCAAAGTTATGAACGACTTTCCTGGGGCTACTTATGACCCAATTCTGAAGCTGTAGCCCCACATAGTCACAGGTGACCTCATTTCAGGTGCTCAACAACCAGCCTGCATTTACCATTGTTTGCAGTATCCTCTTGTCATTTTATAACATTTTTTTTTTGCCCAAAAACTGGCATTTGCTTCCAGTTCTTGGCAAAATGAGCCCATAGCAAACAGTTGGTGTTATATATTATATATAGTTGTCAGATGAAGTTCTCAGTCTGGTCCTCTGTTGGAGTGGGAAAATACTCTCTCCTGATTGGTTGTGGGCTGATCAGCTTCCTTATAAAAGGAGCTGTGTCAGCCAGGGAAAAACATTTGCCTCACAATATTGAATAAAGAGCTGTTAGAAGTCACTCAGGCCTTGCCTCCATTCTTCACCCAGAATATAACAGTGGGTTTGTTTAGCCACTAACAAACACACACACACACACACACACACTGTAAAACAGGGTCAGTTGTGTTGGGGACCTCTTTACAATTATCATGATTTATGATTATAACAGGCAGGTTCTATTACAGTTGTAAGTCAAGGACTTACCTGTAATTAGAAAAGGTTCTGTAAAGGTTCTAAATAGCTCTCACAATTGCGATTCTAGGAAAGACAACACAAAGCAGAATAGCTGAGGAACTGGATTGTTTTAAGACAAAAAGAGCCAAGGAGGATGTTGTCACAGATTGTTGAATCCTTGCACAGGTCCTGTTCTTTTCTCAGGCTCATCTCTTTGGCTGCCCACATCTCTCCAGAAACTGCTGGTGAATTTTTTCAGCCAGCAGTATGATTGTGACTTTGAAATAGCCTTTTTTCGGAAACTGTGCTCTCCTCTGAAACCTGGGTGATTGTTTTGAAAGCATTTCATAGGCAATTAAAAACTGTACATCGGGAAGCACTTAAAACTGAGCATTAGGAGACAGACTGAAAATGGATGAGATTAAATAGATGAGGTAAAACACACTCTGCAGTCTCTAATTAAAATCAATACCAAGCTATGAAAAGAACTGTATGCAGAAAGGCTTTAAAATAAAAAAAATCTTACAATAAAGTCACTGGCCTTCCTTTCTTTAGGAAAGAAGGTTTTTAAAGTGGTAAGTATTTCTCATTCTTATTGTACTTTCCCCCTGCCTACTAAATGCTTAATAATTATTATATTTGTTCACAAATAGAAAAGGTCATAAATGCAATAATTCATATTCCATGGAGGAAAGATAAGGAGATTTGATTAAGAGTAAGTTGTGGGAATGCTCAGAAAATGGCATCTGTGGAGGACATATTTGGAGGACACCAGGACTGAAAAAGAAAGCTGCTGCAAGTTGATTTTATTTCATTAGCACCAGGCAGGGAAAGCAGTTTTCAAAGGGAAAGTTGGTGATTCTTAAAGTAGAATGGGTGGAGCAAGGATGGGCTGCTACAGGTTCACCCAGGTTCGAGAACCTGTAGCTAACGTTATGGTTGGTTTGGAGAACCTCCCGCAGTCCGTTTTGGAATGTGAGGTAAGTGCAGGACCCATTCAGAGGAGGTGGAGGGGGAAAAACAGGCCTTCCAGAAGTTCCAGAATGCCATTCTCCTGGCTAGGGAATTCTGGGAGTTGGCTAGGGAATTCTGGGAGTTGAACACTGCTCAATCTAGAGCAGTGTTCCTCAACCTTAGCTTCTTTATGTTTTGTGGACTTCAACTCCCAGAATTCCCTAGCCACCATGCTGACTGAGAAATTTTGGGAATTGAAGTCCACAAAATGTAAACTTGCTAAGGCTGAGAAACACTGATCTAGAGGTTTTCAATTTCCGTAATATCGTAGAGCTTCTGTGGTGTAAATTTCTTTTCCCCATTACAAAATCATAGAAACAATAGCAATTGTTTCTTGCATTGTAATGTAGACTTGCTCACAAAGACTTAGCTTTAAAAAAAATCCTTGGAATAAGCATCTAAGGTAGGTTTTAGGACAACTAAAAGCCTTATGAAGATGTGAACTTTGAATGCTATATCCTAACCTGACCTTTTAACCACAAAGCCATTCACTGATTAATAGCATATCCAATTTAAGACAAACCAAAGAACAACCATACTGTCTTTTGTAAAAAAAAAATCATTCCAAAGATTTAGGATGAGGTAAAATAAAGTATCTCCGGAAAGATACATTAATAAACACAAAGGACCACCTAATCTAAAACAGATTTTCTTTCCTTTTATTTTTATTGTACAGTGTTATAACTCATTCAACTCCAGTTTTACTAGCAGGATCCAGACATCCTGCTCTCCCTCCCTTCCTTTCTACTAAAATGACACTCTTATCATCCTTTTTCTTTTCTTTATGAAACAATCTTTTTTAATTTACATATACCATATGTGCTTACTATTATTATTTTATTAGCCAAGAAGGAAATTGCAGTGAGCTCCAACTTGTTCTGTTCATTAAGTGAAGAGATTTGAAATGTGTCCTGTGTGTCTCTTATAACCTGAAATGAGCATCACGTCAGAAGGAAACATTTTCTTCTTTTTCCAAAATTCCTAGAGGAAGGGGTGTAAAATGGAATTTTCTCTCTGCAGTCCAAAGTGGCCTAGCCTATTTTAGGAACCTCTCCCATTTCTCTGTGACTCATGAAGACAATGCTAGAGTGAACTTTTGGATAATCTTAGGGCAGTGATAGGATAGACCCCATGGTGGTGGAGTGGTTAGAATGTAGTATTGCACCCTATACTGACCGATTCAAGATTGACTCAGCTTTCCATCCTTCCAAGGAAGGTCTGTAAAATGAGGGCTCTGATTGTTGGGGGCAATATGCTGACATTTGTGAGCCACTCACAAAGTATTGTAAAGCACTATGAAGTGTTATATAAGTCTAAGTGCTATTGCTATTAGGAAGAAATGTAGAATCCTAATGTGAGAGAAATGAGGCTTGTAGCCTAACCATATGACCTAGTTACCTGCGGGATCACATCTCACCCCATACATCCCTGCGACCAATCCGCTCCCACAGGGAGGGACTCCTCTGGGTGCCGTCCACCAAGCAGTGTCAACGGGCGGCGCCCAGGAGTAGAGCCTTCTCTGTGATGGGCCCAACCCTCTGGAATGACCTCCCCGCCGATATCAGAACTACTACCGACCTCCGCTCCTTCCGACAGAAACTTAAGACCCACCTGTTCCAATTAGCTGGTTTAGCTGATCTATAGTCCCACTTTCAACCTCCTGGCAAACATCTTATTTTGGGGTAGTTTTTAAGGGTATTTTTAATTTTTTATTCGAATCTTAATCTATTATTGTACAGTGCATATCCTACCTCCTCCGTCTATTTATCTATGTATATCTATATTTTTGTATTCACATTGTTTTAATATGACTGTAAACCGCCCCGAGTCCTGTTTAGGAAAGGGTGCGGTCTATAAATTAAAAAATTATTATTATTATTATTATTATTATTATTATTATTATTATTATTATTATTATTATTATTATTATTATTATTATTATTATATTTCTGCTATTCTTAGTGGAATCTTGTATTGTTTAAAGGACAAAATATGGTGATAGACCTATTTGAATGCTGTATATGACCGTAGAAAGAGCCAGTTTGGTGTAGTGCTTAAGGCACTGGGCTAGAAACCAGGAGACTCTGAGTTCTTAAGCGACAAAGCAAACTATGATGTTGTGTAGTGGTTTGTGATTTGTTGACATTATTTATGGATTTCCCGCCCATTCACCCCCTCCAACCCAAAACTTCCTATGGAAACAAAGAAAGAAAGAGTCTCTGTCTCTGTCTCTCTCTGTCTCTCTCTGTCTCTGTCTCTCTCTCTCTCTCTCTCTGTTGTGTGTGTGTGTGTGTGTGTGTATGTGTGTGTGTTCTTTAAATGTAAAAGCTAAGCAAACAGGAACACTAAGCATACTGAAATTGTTACAGTGGAAATGGTACGGATGCCTGGAGCCATGACCTTGTATTTAATGCATGTGTTGATCTGCTCTGCATAAATTTGCTTCTAAAAAGAATGTTTAAATTCAGCCTGCATTCTCTTGAGAATCTTTATGACCTTATGGACATGTAGTATTTAAATTAGAGGATGTGGGTGGTGGAAGGGGGAGGAGAGAAAATTCTGGCAGAAGTGAAAATAATAAGGATAACTTTTCAGGACTGTGTATCTGCCTGTAGCAATGCTTCATAATTTGCAGATCAGGAATGGGTAGTATGATTTATCCTCACCAACATCACCACTACTTGCAATACTCATTATTACTATCATTTGTTACCTTACCTTAAGGTACCAGAGTTTCTGGAAAAAGGGGGAAAATAGATTTTCTTGCTAAAAGAACCAGAGTTGGCCAATGTAAATTAGTTTTCAATTTCTATGGATTCAACTTCTATGGATGTTTTTAGTTACTAGATCTGAACTTACAGAGTCTGAAGATGACAGTGGGGGGGGGGGCATAAAAGAAGATTACTTATACAAAGCAACATACTGCAACTGCAATACAAATAGAATGTATAGCAATGATGCTCTTTTCTCTTTAACTAAAGTCTCCAGTCCTGTGAACTGCTGTGCTAAAGATTCGTAGAGAGGTGATATCGGGAATAAAATGGATGGCATTATCCTCACCATAAATAACCAAGAACAAGTAAAAGAATCCAGATAGACCCCACCAGAGGGTCACTTAAAAAGGTCTTTCTTGTGATAAAACAATAATCATAATCATGAAACAATATTCTTCCTATCAAATGAAAGATGAGCTGTAAAATTAAAATGCAGGATAAATTTTCAGTACCATGCTATTAAAATACTTCCAACATTTTAAGAGGAGCAAGGGAGAGGTGTTATGAGCTGTGATGGTGCAGTGGTTAGAGTGCAGTGCTGCAGGCTACTTCTGCTGACTGCCAGCTGACTGCAATTTGGCAGTTCGAATCCCACCAGACTCAGCCTTCCATACTTCCGAGGTGGGTAAAATGAGGACCCAAATTGTTGGGTGCAATATGCTGACTCTGTAAACCACTTAGAGAGTGCTGTAAAAGCACTGTGAAGTGATACATAAGTTATTGCCATGGCTATTGCAGGCTAACTCTGTCCACTGCCAGAAGTTCGATCCTGACTGGCTCAAGGTTGACTCAGCCTTCCGGCCTTCTGAGGTGTGTAAAATGAGGGCCCAGATTGTTGAGGGCAATAGGCTGACTCTGTAAACTGCTTAGAGAGGGCTGTATAAAGCATTGTGAAACAGTATATAAGTCTAAGTGCTGTTTCTATTCCTTATTCATTGGTGACTGTTACCTTCTCTCCAGCTGGATATGTGAGAACACACCATTAGAAGAATCTCTGAAGATGTTACCCATCTTGGAAAGAGGCAATCTTTGAATTACTCATTGCTTCTAGTAGCAAAACTAAAAGTAGGGAAAAACTCTTTTGATTGCTGCCAAAAGTCTATTCAAGCTTGTACTTCAGACAGAGAAGAAAAGCTTCTTTCTTCCATTCTATTTCACTTTGTGTTTCAGCCTGAAATTGGCAATTTTGGACAAGGGCTATAAGAGGCTTAATATTCTGTGACTCAGATTTGAACATCTGCATCAAAACATCTTTGGAGTTTAACTACAAGGGCTGGAAGCTAGAAAAGGTCACTGAGAATACATTGGCAAACACTGAATAAAGCAATAAGCAGATGGATTGGGAGGAGATGGAGCAAAACAACCCAGCAAATTCTTCAACCTGGGCAAGTGAATTAACTCTCTGACTTGATGAGGAAAGCTTGACATTTACTCCTAACCGTATATTTATATGGATTGGTTTTAGGTCAAGGGTGTCCAACCTTGGCAACTTTAAGACTTGTGGACTTCAAATCCCAGAGATCCCCAGCCAGCCATGCTTTAAATCCTATGATCCATCCAGGAACAACAGCTACTTAAGCATCAGAAAAGGACAATATATTTGTCTTAAATGGAAGTAATAAAGCCTTAAACCTCAAAAACCTAGAAACTTTGATTTTTCCATTTTAAGATTAATGTCAGGGTTCCAAATAGCATCCAAATCAGAGTCTGAGGCAAAGGATTCCTCAATGTTCCAATTTATTAAGAGAGCCATGTTGGCACATCTGGGGAAACCCAAATCTGAAAGCATCCTAGTTTTCCCAACCAGTTGTAAATTCAAGATACTGCCCCCCCCACCCAAAAGTCCATCACATGGTCCAATTTTCTACTGCCATGCTTGCAGTTTCACCCATCCAGATCTGACTAGGTCGGAGACAAATAATGACCTTGACTTTCTAGAAAGAATTTTGTTATGGCTACATATCATCAATTCCGTATAATCCCCCCTCCCATTTTCCCGCAATAGAAAATGCATGGTAGAATAATAGAAAGTGTGGCAGGCCAAAGATCCAAAAGAAAAGATGGCTGCAGGCGTGACAATTAAGTTGACCGATCTACTCCATTCCATTGACAACCAAAGTGCTAAAACATGAAGTAAAGAAAAAGAAGAATCAACCCGGTACATACCTTAATTTTCATATGAAATCTCTTGTTCATAAACTTATTGTGTAGACATGAGAGGATTTATTGTAATGGGGAAAAGTCCCTAACTTAATTAATCCCTAATGCTTATCTTAAACCCTGGTAGTAGATGAACTTGATTCATCAGCAAAATATATCAGAGAAATAGAGTGTCTTGTTAACTCATGGGGATGATTGCATTGTATATATAGTACCAATTTGGAGGGAAAACTAAGTTAGTGTTGCTTTAGATCAGAGTTGAAGCCCTCAGGATCTTTTCCTGGAATATAATTCCCAGAATTTGTCATATTTACTGAATGTACTGATTGTTTTAGTGCAACATTTCATTTTAAAATTTACATAGCCGCCCACTCAACATGTGAAACAACACATAATAACTATAAAAAATAGAATAAAGCATATTGCACCAAAGACAGCTTCACTTGTTAAATCCAAAATGATTAAAGAATAGTCAAGATGGACCCAAAACCCTCTTGATTCCATGCTTAGAGCAAAAATATTGGTCTTAAAAGCCACCCAAAAAGCTACTAGCTCAGAACCATATGAATCTTGGAAGAATGCTGTTCCATGTGGCAGATGAAGTGACAGAGAAGGCACCATCTTCTAGGTCCTATCAGATAACACTGCTTAAGTGATGGTACCTCAGAGAGCAGGAGCTGAGAGTTGAACCTCTCCCATTGACATCAATGCCAATTGAAACCAATTCTGAAGGAAGGAGGAAAATATTGCTTCTCACTCAACAGCCTCCTGAGCCAGTCTAGAATGATAGTTTCATGCCAAGATTGTCAAGGGCTCATTGTAATGGGTGCATCACTCTATTTCAATCCCACCGTGGTCATCAACAAATACAATCATCACTTTTTTGATACTGTGTGTGTGCAGGCCTAAAGTCCAATAGAAAGAGTTCAGATAATTTGCTTCCCCTCTGAGGATGTAATCCAAACACCACCTCAACCATCTTTCCTTACAAAAGGTTGGAGACAGGTTGGAAATTGTCCAACATTATTGAGTCTATCAATAACTTCTTGAGGAAGAAGAACATTGCCTCTTCAAAAACAGGCAGAATCACTCCCTCCTTCAAGCTTATATTCACCACTGATTGGTCTTCCCACATATCACCAGCTAGGAAGTCCAGGTGGCTGCTCTTACCTCTAAGAACCTGTACACTTCCTGATGGCCAACATCATCAAAGTCTTATTTATTTATTTATTATTAGCACTTATATACCGCCCCCTCTCCCGAAAGGGACTCGGGGCGGTGTACAGTCCGTATTAAAAAACACCAAATAAAATACATGTATGAATAGGAGGAGGATAAAATAGACCAAAACTGTACAGCTAATAAATAAACAATATAAAATTTAAAATATCATACAATTTATACACTATCCCTCTAAAAGCCAGTAAAAAGTATATGCCAGGGGGGGGTAGACGTTGTAAATTATGCCAAACCAGCCAGTCGGAACAGGTGTGTCTTCAGTTTCTGTCGGAAGGAGCGGAGGTCAGTAGTGGTTCTAATGTCGGGGGGGAGGTCATTCCAGAGGGTTGGGCCCATCACAGAGAAGGATCTACTCCTAGGTGTCGCCCGCTGGCATTGCCTAGCGGACGGCACCAGGAGAAGGCCCTCCCTGTGTGAGCGGATAGGTCGCAGGGACGTGTGTGGTAGGATGCGATCCTGCAGATAACTAGGTCCTCCGCCATGGAGCGCTTTAAAGATGGTGATCAATACCTTGAAACGCACCCGAAAGGCTACAGGTAGCCAGTGCAGCTCGCGCAGGAGAGGTGTTACGTGGGAGTAACGGGTACTTCCCATAATAACCCGCGCGGCTGCATTCTGAACTAGCTGCAGTCTCCGGACGCGTCCCAAGGGAAGCCCCATGTAGAGGGCGTTGCAGTAGTCCAGGCGAGACGTCACCAGCGCATGAGTGACCGTGCGCAAGGCACTCCGGTCCAGTAGGGGGCGCAATTGGCGCACCAGGCGAACCTGGTGGAATGCCCCCCTTGCCACGGCTGCCACATGGTCCTCCATTGACAGCCGGGCATCAAGGAGGACACCCAAATTGCGCGCCCGCTCCACAGGGGACAACTGTTCGCCCCCTATGGCCAGCGATGGAGTCAGCTGGCTGAACCGTGGTGCCGGCAACCACAGCCACTCGGTCTTGGAGGGGTTGAGTTTGAGTCTGTTGTCCCCCATCCAGACCCCGACGGCCTCCAAACACCGGGACATCACTTCGACAGCCTCGTTGGGGTGGTTTGGGGTTGAAATATACAGCTGAGTATCATCAGCGTAGAGATGGTACTCAACCCCAAAACCACGGATGATCTCACCCAGCGGCTTCACATATGCGTTGAACAGGAGAGGCGAGAGGACCGACCCCTGTGGCACCCCACAAGTGAGTGGCCTCAGGGACGACCTCTGTCCCCCTGTCAACACACATTGCTTCCGGTCGGAGAGGTAGGAGCCGAACCACCGCAAAACGGTGCCTCCGACTCCCATCCCCTCCAACCGGCGCAATAGGATACCATGGTCGATGGTATCAAAAGCCGCCGAGAGGTCTAATAGGACCAGGATAGAGGAGCAACCCCTATCTCTGGCCCTCCAGAGATCATCGACCAACGCGACCAAGGCTGTCTCGGTGCTGTGCCCGGGTCGGAAGCCGGACTGGCGTGGGTCTAGATAATCGGATTCGTCTAGGTGTCGCGGGAGCTGCTGCGCCACCACATTCTCAACAACCTTCGCCACGAAGGGGAGGTTGGAGACTGGACGATAGTTAGCTAGCTCCATTGGGTCGAGCGAAGGCCTCTTGAGCAAGGGTCTCACCACCGCCTCTTTCAAGGCGGTTGGTAAGTATCCCTCACCCAGTGATGCGCTCACCAGGCCCAGGAGCCAGCCTCGTGTCACCTCCCAGGCTGCCAGTACCAGCCAGGAGGGGCACGGGTCCGTTAAACAAGTGGTGGGTCGCAGCCGCCCACGTAACCTGTCCAAATCCTCGGGGGCAACAGAGTCAAACTCCTCCCAGAGTGGTCTCTCAAGACTCGCTGTTGGCGGCTCGTCTGGTCCACTGACGGAGGTCCACCCGCTCCGGATCTGATCGATTTTGTCTTGCAGATATTCTCCAAACTCCTCTGCTCTTCCCTGCAAGGGCGCCTCCCGCGTCTCCTGCAACAGGAGAGAGCGGGTCACCCTAAACAGGGCGGCAGGGTGGTTATCCGCAGACGCAATGAGAGCGGCACAATGCCTACGTTTGGCCGCTTTCAATGCCACAAGGTAAGTCCGTAAAAAGGCTCTTACCTGTGTTCGGTCAGATTCGGAGCGTGAGGACCTCCACCTGCTCTCTAGACGTCTCCTATGGCGCTTCATCACCCTGAGCTCCTCGGTATACCAAGGGGCCCGGGTGGCTCGCTGCCGCAGGAGAGGTCGCAGAGGCGCGACCCGGTCTAAGGCCCCCGCCGTCGCCCTATTCCAGGCGTCGACTAGGTCCTCCGACCGAGCGCGGGTTAGGGCTACAGGTAACGGCCCAAGCTCCGCCTGGAACCTATCCGGTTCCATCAAGTGCTTGGGGCGGTACCAGCTTGAACATACTGGTTCCGCCTCCTCGCGGTGGAGGGTAGCGCCAGGGAAGTCGAGCTGGAGATATGAGTGATCTGACCATGACAGGGGCATAATCTCTAAATCCCCTATTCCCAGATCACTCGTCCACTGTTCAGATACAAAGATAAGGTCCAGTGTGTGGCCGCCTTCATGTGTGGGGCCCTGAATTAGTTGGGTCAGGCCCATGGCTGTCATGGAAGCCATGAACTCCCGAGCCACCTCAGACGCTGCTCCCGTCGACGGCAGGTTGAAATCCCCCATAACCAAGAGTCTGGGAATCTCAACCGCCGTCTCCGAGACCAGCTCGAGGAGCTCGGGCAGGGCCGCTGACGTATAGCGAGGAGCCAAGTATACAATCAGCAGACCCCACTGCCTCCCTGGGCCCCATTTCATACCCAGCGACTCACACCCGGGTATCTGAGGAACAGTGAACTCCCTCGGCTCTAGACAATCCCGTATAACTACCGCCACCCCACCACCCTTACCCAGGGCCCGAGGCTGATGGAATGCGCGGAAACCCGGTGGGCACATTTCCACGAGGGGTAAACCACCCTCGTGGCCCAACCAGGTTTCCGTTATCCCTGCAAGGTCTAGCTCCCCCTCCGAGATCAACTCGTTAATGAGGGGGGCCTTGTTGGTCACTGACCTTGCATTGCAGAGCATCAGCCTAAGGCCCTGGCTCTGTAGTTCCCGACCACCTAGGCTGCGGGGGTTGGTACAAGCGACCGGGCGTAGCCAGCAGCCACGGTCTCCCAACCGACCTTGCGATCTTTTCTTGTCCTCGCATCCCCCCCTCCCCGCGACCGTTGTAATAAAACAACCCTCTACTGGAATTACTTGTTCCCTCTCCCCCCTCACCCCGCTCACTTCCTTCGTAGACTCACCTGTTCGTCTGGCGTTGGCTTCCCTCCTGGCCTGGTTATCCCCCCTCCCTTTCCTAGAACCCCCTAAAAACACAATAAAACATTTTGATAAAAAGCCCCTCAGCTTCCTTTTCTTCCACCTCTCGGGGTTCACAAACCCGTCATCAAGGCTGGACCTTGAAAGGGCCCGGGGCCAAACCTGCGAGAGAGGGGCTTCTCGCAGGTGGAGCAGGTCTAACCTCGAATAAATTGATTGAATAGTGAAAGACCCAGTAGGGTAAGGTGTTGATAAAACAAAGTTGATAGGTAATAGCCGGCAGGGCTGGGTCACAATGAGGACCAGAGTCTTAAGGTTTAGATGTTAAGTGATGGTAAAAATGTCTGGATGGTAACTTCAGAGGAAGATGGTAAGTAGTAGATGATAGATAGATGGTAAATAATATTTGGATGGTAATAATATCAAGATGGTAACTCCAGAGGAAGGGGGGGGGGAAGTGAGAGATATCCAAGTGGCGCAAATGGTGGGAAGAGGCAAAGATGGTCAATGGGAGACAGATGGTTCAAATGGTCCCAGATGAATATAAGTTCCTTAATGGGTGGGGGGGGGCTTCATTATCCTAATTGTATTAGGCTGGGTAGCTGCTCAGGCCTGTCCATAGACCCAAATGCCTGCTCAGGCTGCTCCAGCCTGTCCACAGCCCCATGTCCAGCCCCAAGTCCAGATCTCCAGTGGCCTCAAGGCTCCAAGACATCCCCGGCCATTATTTCAGTGCCTCACCAGTCTATGGTGCCTCTCCAGCGCTCCGTTGTTACTGCCTTGTTCCTCCCTGTGCCTCCGTGCCTCCGGTGCTGATGGTGACCCTCCAGTGCCTCAAGTGGCTTTCTGGGGGCTCTCTGGGGGCTCTCCGGGGGCTCTCCGATGGTGCCCATTCCTTCCCTTTTATTATCTGGCTTTTCGGCTCTTTTTTGAATTTACCGGCGCCTGCGCCGCCCGCGCAGCCGCACTGCGCCGTCGCCATGTTCGTAGGCTTCTTCCCAGCCGTTCTTCCCAGCCGAATGCCGCTTACAATCTTCCGCTCCTTCCTGCCCTCCGATCTCCACCGACCACCCTGGAAGGCCAGAACTGGCCCAAAACAAGCCAGGGTGGACGGGCTATCAACTCTCGGCCCCCTCTGGTGTCACAGGGCCGGTTGCAGTCCTTTACCCGGTCGGGCGCTCCATAGTTCGCTCCGGAGCTCAGGAGGCGACCGCCATCGTTGGAAGCTCCTCCTCCTCCTAGTCCAAGATAATCTTGCCAGATCGTATCTCAGCCAATCAACTGGGCTGTACAGCTGAGATCCAAATTAGAATAAATCCAAGGAAATGACAGATGCCTAAAGCAATTTTCACAGAAGCTGTTCAGGTGGTTTATTTTACTTAGACCTCCCTAAAAAGGACTGGGTCACCTTCAACAGATTTGCCCAGGCTGCATTCCCAAATGCAATAAGAAAGGGAAAAGAACTACATGTTGCCACATTTATTCTCATGATATAATCATTAACAAAATCTCTTTACCACTGTTAGGCAGGGATTGGAAAAAGGCTAGTCAAATTGTAACCAGTGTGGCAAATAAGTCATTCCATTGTTTTCAATGGGACTCAAACAGGGCTTAGAGTAGTGACGGCAAACCTTTTCAGCACTGAGTGCCCAAACTGGAATGTGCATGCAAGCTGGAGTGCTGGAAACTAGAAGACCACCTAGCTGGCACATGCATGCCTGTTTTTTGGCTGGTTTTGGCTGTTTATTTGGGCCATTTTCAGGTCATTTTGGGGCCAAAAATGGCCTGGAAATGGCCTGGAAAACATCCCCAAAATGGCTTATTTCTGGCCATTTTCAGGCCATTTTCCAATGCTTCGGCACCCATGAAGACCATCTGGCTGGCACGCATGTGTGTGACAGCATCCAGAAGAGCAGCTGGTGATGGTGTGCATGCCCACAGTGAGGCCTCTGCATGCCACCTCTGGCACGCATGCCATAGGTTCCCTATCATGGGCTTAGAGCAATTACTTGATGAGAATGCTAGAAAATGAAATACTGGAAATTAGAGCTACACCTTTCATGTTTTGGAACAGATGAATCAGCTGATTTGTGTATTTTACACAACTGGGGAAAAAACCAAAACAAAACAATCCTCTTTCAACATGTTGCCACAAAGTGCTGGCATTCAGTACTTACCTGTTTGGATGTGCTATGCGCAACATTGCAACAGACATGAATTTCATTATGCACAGTTATCCAGCACAGCCTGTTGGTTTTCCTTTGCAAGTTCAGCAGCACACACTGAAATTACTACATGAAAGAAAATAGCTCATTCTCAAGAAGAGCATTTAACTTTTTATTTTGGTGTTGTTGTTGTTTTTTTGAAAAATTGTGTTGGTGGAAAGATGACACAACTTCTGTGCTGATAATCTTCCATGTAGTGAGAATGGTGATGAAATGGCAAGGAAGAGTGAGCAGCTATGTCTGGGAACTCCTACGTAACTAAGTAAACAAATAAATCATTACAATAGCCACTCTTCAAATGAATAATTGCTTGTACATTCAGAGCTGTCAGGGTTGTTTTCTGAATCCCCACCCCAGTTCCTTTTCATTTTGATGGACAGAATTCCTATTTGAAACATGTCCCAAAAGAGATGTGAATTTAAATGAACTTCTCATGACTTGAGAATGAAATAGCTGAGGAGTCTATGCAAATGTCCTACCTACTGATTGGCGAATCATCCAGCTCCATTCATTCATTCAGCAATCTGCAGCCTCCTTGGCTTCTCAAAGTTTTCAATAAATCCCAAGTGAAGATGTTATGAAAACCGCCCATCGGATAAACAGAGCAAGAGTGGTCATAGAGATATTGTAAAATTGATGAACTTACATCTTTTAGGAAACCAGAGCACTTGCAATAGCCTCTTGTATTATTTCATGTAATATAAGAAGCTCCAAGATATCACTATAGAACATTTAAAAGAAGCCCTCAAGCATTCCAAACGTGGTAGAAAACATCTCTTATACAGGAAAAGAAAACATTTGACTAACTTAAGTCAATAGCTTCAGCACATAAGGTTCTGGTAGGTATATGAATTTCCCTTTCTCAAGACACTTTATTTCCTTTCACTTCATCGAGATACAACTCAATTTATATTAGAAATGTATGCATATGGAAGAAAGTGTTGGTGTAACCCTTTCTTTTAAGTTATATAGCACTAGCACTTAGACTTATATACTGCTTCATAGTGCTTTACAGCCCAATCTAAGCAGTTTACAGAGCCAACATATTCCCCCCAACAATCTGGGTCCTCGTTTTATTGAACTCAGAAGGATGGAAGGCTGAGTCAACCATGAGCCAGGCAAAATCGAACTGCTGGCAGTCAGCAGAATTAGCCTGTAGTACTACATTCTAACCACTGTGCCACCATGGCTCATTTTATGTATGTATGTATGTATGTATGTATGTATGTATGTATGTATGTATGAATGCATGCATGCATTTGTATTTATATTCCATTTTTTTTACTATTTTTAAAAATAGCTCAAGGGGGTGAAAATATCCAATGCATCTTCCTCCTCCTATTTTGCCCACAACAACAACCCTGTAAGGTGAGTTGAAAGGAGAGAGAGGGGTTGGCCTAAAAGTCACCCAGCTGGCCTTCTTGACTAAAAAAGCTCAGTCTTTCCTTGAGCTTAGAGTGTTTTATGGGACCACTTTTCTTTCACATATTAACATTCCCAATAAGCCCTAACCAGAAACTCTGCACAAAAGTTCCAAGCTTTTGAAAGTTGCCCATCCCTGATTCTAAGTTGCCTGGCAGCAATTTTGCAAGGTTTTGGGCAAAAGCCTTTTCCAGATTGACTTAGACGTGCCAAGGATTGATTCTGCAGCATCTTCCTCATGCACTTCAGACTTCCTACAGCTGGTTCTAAGGGATTCTTCTGACTTAGAGTAGTTCTCTAAAATTCAACCTTTTTTTCCCTACCTGAAATGGAAGAAAGAGGCTTAGTAGAGAGAGCAGGAAGGAAAATCTCCATTTCATGAACTACTTTGTATTCATGCAACATTGGATATTACACTCTGAGTCATTCTTAGTTCTGATCTTATAAATTGAACATCTTTGATGTAGATACAGAAAAAAAAGTTATTTTCTCCCAGAACAAACTATATATATTGGGAGAAAAGGTTATAGAAACCTTTCTTTGCATATGCAACAATAAGGATGGAAACAGGCTAGAATGCACACATCTAACTGTCTCGTAGAGATGATGATAGAAGTTGGCACGCTGCTTTGCAGCCTTGTCAGATTAATTAATTTTAATTAGTTTAATTAATGAGTTAATTTTTTAATTAAAAGAATCTAAAAGAAAAAAGAATTAAATCTGGGGCATAGAAACAGGCTTGGGCAAAAAGAATTGCTGACGGTAATGGTTCCTCTTTGACTTTCTTTTATACTGGTGCAACTAGAAAGTGTGTTCTTGATCAAATTGATTCTATGCTCCATAGCTTAACATTGCAACTCTTTACTTAATTCTGAGACTTTTCTTCTCTTTCTTGTCTCATCCTTAGCTGGTAAGTTATGGGAGACAGAAAATATGACATATTTTTTGCCATGTTGATCCAAAGAAAGAGGATTGGAGGCTAAAACATATGAAGAATGGTTGCAGGAACTGGGTATGAAGGACTAGGGGAGACACAATAGCAGTGCTCCAATATCTCAGGGGTTTACAAAGAAGAGGAAGCCAACTATTCTCCAAAGTACCTGAGGGTAGAACAAGAAGCAATGAGTGGAAACTAATCAAGGAGAGAAGCAACTTAGAACTGAGGGGAAATTTCCTAACAATTAGAACAATTAAGCAGTGGAACAGCTGGCCTCCAAAAGTTGTGACTAATAATCAGGGTGTGTGAGAGATTGCAATTCATTGGTAACTTTTTTGTCATGGAAAAGAGTGAAGGTTACACAACCGAAACAAGGAGCTTATATGATTCATGGTTTATGTGCTTGCGTCATTGACATTATGGGGACATCCAGCCTCTCAACTGTTTTCTGCTTGCAATCTATTTTATTTATTTAATTTGTCATTCATATACAAGGTAATAGGAATAAGAATAAATATAAATAAGAACACAGGAAATGAGTACAAATAAATGGGGACAGCAGGACAGGGGCATTAGGCACGCTGGTGCACTTATGCATGCCCCTACTGATTCTAGATTGTAGAATCTGATTCTATAATCTAGAAGTTTGATACTTAAAGAAATAATGATAAATCCAAAACCTATTTTTAATCTGCATTGAAAGCGGGCTCATTAATTTCCAAGTATTTTCTTCCCTGACAAAAAAAGTGGCTTCTTGTACAGGTAGTCCTCGACTTACCACCACAATTCAGCCCAAAGTTTCTGTTCGTAAGTGAAACATTTGTTAACAGAGTTTTGCCCCATTTTAGGACCTTTCTTGCCACAGCTGTTAAGTGAATCACTGCAGTTGTTAAGATCGTAACACAGTTCTTAAATAAATCTAGCTTCTACATTGACTTTGCTTGTCAGAAGATCTCAAGAGCTGATCCTATGAGCCTGGGACACAGCAAAGGTCAAAAATCTGAGTTGGTTGCCACATATCTGAATTTTGATCACATGACCATGGGGTTGCTTCAATGGTCATAAGTGTGTAGTACAGTCCTAAGTAACTTTCTTCAGAGTCATTTTATTTAACTTTGATCACTAAAGGAACTCTTGTAAATCAATGACTACCTGTATTCTTATTCTTAGCTTTAAAATTCCCTCCAAGCTTAAAGAGATGGCAAAGGGGCTATGGATGGTATTCTGTTTTGATGCATCCACCCATCATCCTTTTTGATATCCACATGTTCCAGAATTAAGAAAAAACAAACTTTTTTTGGGGGGTGGTGGAGGATTCGCCCAACCTCTTTGATCTCTTTGTAGAATTCTTTATTGGCCAAGTGTAATTGGACACACAAGCACTTTGTCTTTGGTGCATATGCTCTCAGGGTATATAAAGAAAAAATAAAATATATTCATCAAGAATCATAAGATACAACACTTAGTGATAGTCATAGGTTACTAAAAAGTAATCACATCATACTAGGAAACTAAATAAAACAAAATAAATCATAAAGATACAAACAACATTGTTATAGTCATAAGTGGGAAGAGATAGGTACTAGGAAGGAAGAAAAGAATAATAGTAATACAGTCTTAGTAAGTTTGACAGTGTTGTGGGAATTAGTTGTTTAGCAGAGTGATGGCAATCAGGAAAAAAACCTGTCCTCGTGTCATGTTGTTCTGGTGTGCAGTGCATTAATAGCATTAATTAATTAAAACTGTGTAACATTACACAACAAGACTTGTGTCAGGATTAGAAGGGAGACAGCATGATTTCTAGCCCTCCCTTAGGCATGAAAGCCAACTGGCTGTCTTTGGGCTACTCACTTTCTCTGTCAGCCTAATCTACCTCCCAAGGTTGTTGTTATGGGAAGAATTGGTTGGAACATTAGGTATGTTTGAGAACAATTAACCAGTGTAATGGCTTGCCTCCAGAAATTGTGGGTGCTCCAATACGTAAAGCATTTAAGAAGAGATTGAACAATCATTTGTCCGGAATAGTATAGGATCTCCTGCTTGAGCAATAGGGTGAACTAGAAGACTTCCAAGGTCCTTTCCTACTCCCTTTTTTCTGTTATTTTGTAAAGTTTGCCATCTTCGGGTGACCAGATTAGTAGCTCCCATAGTAACTATGGCCAGAAGATTTTTAAGTTTAATTAGTGGAGCAACTTGCCTCCAGAAGTTGTGAATTCTCCAACACTGGAAGTTTTAAAGAAGAGATTGGCCAACCATTTGTCTGAAATAGTGTAAGTGTTTCCTGCCTGACCAGGAGGTTGGACTAGAAGACCTCCAGGGTCTTCCAATTCTGTTATTCTATTCTAATATGTTTTAAAAGTGCTCTGCAAGGCAGTTTGGTGACTGCGAAGAAGACAACTATCTTTATGAGCATGAGATGTTAAGATAACGCCACACACCGGTCAAATTCCAGTTCAGTGAATCCTCTGGGTTCTAAGTTTTGACGCGTATCTAAACTGCACTTCTTGGGATAAAGTTATGTCAGAGAGAGAGACCCTTGAAGTCAGAGAGGAGGGGGACCTGACTAGCATGTAAAGCAAAGCAAACACTTAACCTGGGAGCATCTGATGAAGTTTATCCTCCCCAGACCCTTGAGCCATCAGGAGTAGGTTTTAGAAAGCAGAAACAGACTATTCGGAGCCTCTGTAGTCCCAATAAAAGCCTTAAAAGTAATGTTCAAAATAATAATAATAAAAAGGCCTAACCAAGGATATAAACTCTCATGGGTAGTACAGTAGTTTATTCTCTCCAACAGTTTCAATAATGCTTCCAGCTAAACATTATTCCAGTTAAAAATACCTCACTTTTGCACTGCCTGGCTTCCTTTCTCCCCCCCCCCCATCTCCACCCTTTGACTCCCCAGCTTAAAAAAAAAAATATTCCCTGCCTAATCAGTAGGTTGCTTCAAGCCAGGCAGCAAAGATAGAGACAGAAGTTGTACAAGTCTGATAAGGAAGTCCAGCAGTTTCTAATCTACCATCTTCTTTTAGATGGCTAGTCTTTGCAATCTTATATCTTCCTATCCTTCTCCTCTAACCTCCTCCTAAGTATTCTTTATATTCAGCAGGCACTGCGCCTGCATTTCTGCCGCTTGCTTTATTCATAGGGAGGCTTGGATTTTCTCTGTATGGATAAAGATAGGAGCACATCTGTCAATGTGTGTGTGCATGTGTTGGTGGGGTGCTTTAGAACATCTAGGTAGCGTAATAGAATGTTCTTTACATGAAAAAAATCTGCTTTACTTAAATATTTTAAATTAGAATTGTTCCATATAATAACAAAATTAAGGGTCACAAAGGTATGCAAAACAAAAAGATGGAAAGTAAGAAAAAAGAGAAAAAGAATGGGAAATGAAGAGATACAATTATGTCTTCTACCCTTCTTTCTATTGAGTAATTGCCAACTTGTTCTTTTTCCCCATTTTCTTCATTGTTTTTTAATCACCAAATCCAGCAATCATTTATTTAATCCTTTCTTCTTTCAACAAAAGTTCTTATACAGTAAAGTTTCCAATGATCGTCAATGGAACTACATCTACATGGAGGGAAGCATGCTGTGGAGTATCCCAATTTTCTCTCTTAGTCCTAGTACTTTTTAACATATTCATAAATAATTTAGATGAGGGGAATAGAAGAGGAGTTCATTAAATTTGCAGATGACACAAAACTGGCAGGAATTAATATTTATTTATGAGGACAACATCACAAAGTGAAGTAACCATATACACACAATCCACATAGTTATAGTTGAAACTTCCACAGGGTTATGGCAGTGACTTCATAAACACACTTCCATCTCAGCTATCCAGGTGATCACCTCTGTCATTGCATCATTCAGGTCTTCTAAGGAACCAGAAAGCTCACATCCTGGGCAGTCTTGGACAATATGATTAATAGATTACATATCAGCACGTCAGTTGCAACAAATGGAATCTTTCCAGCCTCATTGATATAGGGCAGAGGCACTTATCAGAATAACAAAGTTGGAAGGAATCTTGGAGGTCTCAACCCTCTGGGTTCAAGTAGGAAACCCCACATTATTTCCGACAAATGGTTGTTCAATCTCTTCTTCCAGAATCACATTTAACTCTGTTCAAACAGAGGAAGGCAGGTTAAAATCAGGTGGTTTGGTAGAGGGATCACTAATGGCCAGGCCGTGAGAAGACCATTCATCTCTCTAGGCATTCTCAAAGTTAACACCTGAATAGGTGTTAAATGAATAGCTGTTTTCCATGCTGGCCTATAGGATTTCAATGTTATACTGCAGTGACTTCATAACTGGATGTCCAATTCATCTGGCAGAAGTAGCTAGATAATTTGCATTGCTTAAATCATAAAGGGAAAACAATTATATATAAATTGACCACATGAATCAAATTAGTGGCAAATACCAGTAAGTCGCTAGGAATTAGAAAATGATGTGATAGTTGCAAAGATGTTTTCTCCTGATCCAACACAGAATCAAGATTTAATTGTGTCTTCTTACTGTTATTTGGTGTTCATGGATGCTCTCTACTAGTCTTCAGCCCATTTGTCTTACATAGTGGCTGTTATAGTCATTACTGCTTTTTTGCGGGGGAGGGAGGGGGGGCTACTAGATATTTTGGTTTACTTAGAAATTTTTGGTGGACTTTAATTGACTTGTGTCTATGATGCTGCTCTCTGATTGTAATAGTCTGTTGGTTGTTTCTGAGATGTTTATGATGTATGATAATGTTAGCTTTTTCATAACTTTTGTTGGTTGTTCTGTAGTGAGTTGAAAGGACAGGCACTTTCTGACCATTCCAAGATATCTATTTTGTTGGAAGATGTAGCATAGGTGTTCTGAGTTGGTGTAATACATTAGTGCTCATCTGAATAATGTTCTTATACAGCTCTTCTTGTGGAAGGCTGTTTGTTACTTTGGTACATATGGGTTGTTGTTGTTATTTATAGCCCTGCCTTCCTAATTTGCTGTTGTTTCCTCTGATGATAAGGATATCCAGTAAAAGTAGTACACTTGTGGTTGTTTTCTTCTTCCCTTCTCAATTTTATTTCTTTGAAGATGTTGTTGATTGTTTGATATGTCTTCTCAGGTTTTCCCTTTTTATTACAACAAAGCTGTCATATTGAATACATACCATTGATTGTCTGTGCAGGGGTAAAATATAGTTTTTATGGTTTCTGTTCTGAGTGGTAATCCCAATGGTTCTTCTGATTTGTTGGTACATTTGTCCATCAAACTGGAAGCAGACAGTGAAGCAGAAACCGATGAAGTCCATGACTATGAGCTTTGCAGTCTTAGTGTACTTGGCTTGGTGTGTTTTGCATTAGTGCTGTCATGGATTCTGTCACTAATTCTGGATTAGTGGATTATGGATACTGTTGTGTGATATTGATAGTGGGACTGTTGTGTAGTGCTGTAGGACATGGATAGAATATGTTCTCCTCTCTATGACTTGTTCAAGCTTTTTTGTGCATTCCTTGGTTATTCATTGTATAAAGAGGTATATTGAACGTGTCTATTTTAGACATCCATAGAAGTGTTGGAATTATTAATCAGAAATTTGCTTCCTAGTTTTAAAAAAGAACCAGCCCTACATTTTGTTCATATTAATGCTTAGAGCTTCACCCAGAAATTACACAACATGGCTAACGGAAAATGCTTGTGAAAATAAGAAAAAAGACAAGGAGGCACTGCTGGTTTTTTTGCTGGCTTTTAAAAAAAATGTTGTTACTCAGCACCTTTGTTGTCTGAAGCCATGTTACAGAATGCTGAACAAGGCATTTTCAGGATGTGCTCATGATGATAAGAAAGGCTTCTTTGTGACTCAGTGCTGTTGTATACAATAAGAAAATCTTAGAAAAGGTGAGTCACCATGGAGTTAGAATATGTCTATTGATTTTGTTCACAAGACTTGAGAACATTTTGTGAGGTCACAGGTGGGGGAGAATTATTCTGAGGAAATAATAAGAGGACAAACTAGATATTCTGCTTCTATGAAAAACATTAAGAAAGGTTGGGCAAGCGATCAAATGAGAATTGTACCAGCATTTTGTAATCATTACCAGGGAGTAGTGAAAAGGGAACAATACTTAAAGGAGAAACTCTAAAAAGACACACACAAGTAACCAAGGAATTGGCTTGTTAGTTCTTATGGTAACTATAATTTGAATTGAATGACATCCCAGCCCTTTTGCCTAACGACTACAATTCAGACTGGACTTTCAAGAAAGAGATGGAGAAACAGATGGGAGAAGAATGGGAGACAAGTACTTTCAGCTGGAGAATTGTCCTTAGAATCAAATTATAAAATATGCCCAGCTGGGTGTGACTTCTCAATGTTATCAAAATAAACACAACATAGGAAGGTGTGTAGTCCTTGATCACAGCCATTCATTTAGTGATAATTTGAAGTTACAATACCACTGAAAAAAGTGACTTACAACTTGTCCACACACTTGTAGCACCCTCCAAGGTCATGTTGCGTGCTTGGCAATCAGACTGTTGGTTTCCAACATTCCCAGGCAGCTTCCAACAAGGAGTCAATGGGGGAAAGACAGGTTTACTACTTTTGTCAAAACTGTGGCAAAAGAGGTGGTAAAAACAGTCACAATTCACTTCACAACCACCTTGCTAAGCAACAGAAATCCCTGTCTTAATTGTAGTTGTAAGTCAAGCATTACCATATTTTTAAAGTATAAGACGCACCTTTTTCCCCTCAAAAAAGAGGCTGAAAATCTGAGTGCATCTTATACACTGAATACAGCATTTTTTACCTCCCAAAATCCTACCCCTTTGCAAAAATGGCCATGCATAGCCTTTAGGAGGCTTCCAGAGTGCTCCTGGGACTGAGGAGGGCAAAAATAAGTGAAAAACAGGCCATTTTTTGCCCTCCCAGCCCCCAGGAGCACTCTACAAGCCTCCTAAAGGCTATGCATGCCCTTTTTTTGACAAAAAGGGACTGCTTTTGCAAAAAAACTGGGCCATTTTTGGGAGGTCTGCAGAGTGTAAAAACTTTTTTTTTTAATTTGCCTCTTCAAAATCTTGGTGCATCTTATACTCAGGTGTGTCTTATACTCCAAAAAATATGGTATTTGTAGTACCATTAATACATTATTCTTATTACCTTATTATTTTTCATCCTAATGTGTAACCCACTTAGAGTTTCTTTCATGACTAAAGCAACATCCAAACTGAATTAATAAATAAATAGTAAAAATTAAGCTATAATTTTGATCTATTATTGTCTGAAAGCCCATCAAAACAAGCTCTTCAAAGATAACCCCCAAATCCCCCAAAATTTGGGGATAACCCAACTTCTGGAGAGAATATGTTTTAAGTATGGGGGCTTTTACTAAGAAGAATTACAACTTTCTCAATCCCTCGTGCCTCCAATGGAGAAGGAATCTTGGTGAGATGGTGTCTGATTTGATACCTTTCTGTAATTTAAGTTGGATAAATTTAATTGTATCCACCAACAAAAACACCATCAACTACTTTGGTAAAGTAATACGGATATTTGCATTGATTAAGGCTAGCATTAAGGGCTATATTAATGTCACCATAAATCATGCAGAATAAGATAAATGGTACTGATCAGTTGAACATTGAAGTCTTCCTTCCATCATTGTGTAGAAAGCAAATATCTTGTTTTTCTCAATTTACACCTTTCCTAATCTGGATTTTAATGGCAGGCTTTTTGAAAGAGAAAACAAGTAAAAAATATACTTAATCCAGAATCTAGATTCTAACATATGGTCAATCAAATGTTTCCCAGATCATCTGGAGAACTTCAATATGTTTCTACTGTTCCTCTATAGAAGTCCATTGTTAGTGGCATCTTGCATAGGATTACATAAAGAAATCTAGCTGACACAGAGAAGTAAATGGCATACTATTCCCATCATCCTGTAAGGATCCAATGCTAGAGAAGCTATTATGGCACCTAGAACAGAATAATATAAAAATGTTGTTCCCTGAAATTAAACAAACAAACCTTCCCTAATTAATTATATGCTGATTTGCTGCTCTTTTAGGACAGCCAAAATTATCAATCTGATTATTGAAGACAGGGCATTCTCTAGACCTGCTATGCAGACAGGGGTTCTCTGAATAGCTCTCCACCCATATCACCAACAAACAAACATCAGTTCACCCTTTATGACTTTATCCTGCCCACTGAAAATAACCCAACTGGACATGTTGAAAGCTATTAGTTCCACCCCACAGGCAGTTCTTTCTTCAAAAGGCAAATGGACTCCCCCCACCCCTTCAGGAAGGAGAAGAAACATTTCATTTCTCATTCAAAAAGCTTCTTCAATTCTGATGGCAGGGAGACAGAAGGATAGGTGCTGACAGTTGAGATTAGATGGTCTTGATTGTCCAAATTTTGGATAGACCACATTTTGGATAGAGTGGACCACTGAATTGAAAGAGGGATAAAAGAATCCATCTATGTTAGAATTGAAGGCTTCACAAAGAAGGCTTCAAAGATTTTAGCAATTGTTCTGCCCAGTTGCTGGGTGGCATGGCCTAGTCAGCCTCCTGCACCACAGCAGGAAGGGAGCTACCCAGGCTCTGGAGGCTTTGCTCAAGCCTCCGGGAGGTCAAAAACAGCCAACCCAGGCTCCTGAGGACCTCTGAAGGCCAGAAACGGGGCTGTTTCCGCCCTTCCCAAACTTCTGGTAGGCCCATTTTTTGCCCTTCCCCAGCCTCTGCACGCGCCCTGCAATTACCTGTATTCAAAACGGGCAGTGTGGTGAGTGGGATTTGGGGGTTTTCTGAACTGGATGGAATCTTAGCTAGAGGTTCTCCTGAACCCCTGCTAACCCCCAGCAGCCCACCCCTGGCATATATCTCCAGTTTAGAGCAGTTTCAAAAAGATACCACACCCAATTGAACCCTGATTCAGGTGACGCTGAGGGCACAGATAGACCCCCAACTGGACTATCTCATAGAGAGGGCTAAAGACCAGATGAGTGCAAAGAAATGTGATTCTTCCATTCCCTCCCCACCCCCTCATGTCCTATCAGAACCTATCCTTCCATCCCCTGAACATCCAGTCTCAACTGTCAATACCTATCTTTTTATTGTAAATTAAATAATGGCCAAGCTTCTTGGGTGAGAAGTGAAACATTTTCTTCTTTTTTTCTTCAAGAAAAAACAGTCCAGATTTCCTTTGAAGGGAAAAAAAACCCACCTTTGAGACAACTGTGACCTGGATGTCTGAGAATCTCCACACACATCTATCCCCGAAGCTATAATTCTATGAGATGTAATGAAGCAATAGCTGAGATATGAATCAAAATGGCTTTTCTGGTGCCCCACACTTTTTAATGCTTCAATTAATTATTCCAAGCACTTTGCTTTTCAGGTTAAAAAAAACACACACACAAATCCTTCATTTAATTAAAACTTGTGACAAAAGATAAAGTTTATATTTGTTTTTAAATCAAGTAAAATATATCCACTACCTTTATTCTTTGATCGAAGTTTTGATTGTTACTGAAAATATTTTTTCTACAACATTATACAGTGGCTTACAGGGGAGAAAATGTAATCACCTTTGCACCTAGACAACAGATTGAAGATTTATTCAGCACTAATCTGAAGTAACCTTCTTTATTCTTACCTCTTAAGATGCATGTGCTTAGTATGTTTATCTGTGATGTACCAATTAGTGATTAATCATTAGAGTAGAATAGAGTAGAGTAGAAATAGATAACAGAATAGAATAGAATAGAATAGAATAGAATAGAATAGAATAGAATAGAATAGAATAGAATAGAATAAACTGGAAGGGAGTCTTCGAGTCCGGTCCCCTGCTCAAGCAGGGTTAATTTGATTAATTAATTAATTAGATTAATCATTTCTGTAGAGGCCCTATATTATTTCAGAATTCCTTGAATTAGATTTGCAAGAATAGAAAGAGGACATCTTATGCCAACAATTCACAAATCAATAAAAATGCGGGCCATTTTATTGTTTATATTCGTAGGAGAGTATTACATTCTGACTATTTTGAAGTCAGTTTTTATAAGAACCATAGAACATTTGCTACTTTTATCCAGCCTGTGTTTGAATCTATATCTGTCTAATATCTGACAACCCTGGGTGTATATTGATTTATTTATGCATAATATGTGTCCCCATTCCATATCAATATTTTTCAAAAGAATAAAAGTTATTTACATATAAATATGTATTATACATTTCAGTTATCTCTCTTTGTGCATCTGTGTGTATATTTTTGTATGGATTTTATCTCAGAAATGTTTTTCTTTAAGCCCATTTTGGTAATTTTGGGAGATACAATCTGAGTTGCAAAATTCAGGACAGTATGAAATCCACATTAACCTCAAATGTATTGATCATGTCAGTTTGCATTATATTCTGAAATTTATAAGATTTCCACTGGCACCTCTGGTAAAAGAAGAGGTGAAATTGAGATTTAACTGTAGCTTGATTCTGAATGTTTATTTTTTGCAGTATTTCATATTCTTCCTTGGCAATGCTTTGCAATGTCTTGGGCCAATTAAAAATAATTAAATATCGCCACCAAGATTTAGTTCTGCATTGCTGATGCTGGAATGATAGGATTTCCCTGTTTTGAAGCCTTTCATGATAGATCTTTCCTTGTAACAACAAACATATTCCAGAATAGACAAAAAACCACTTGGATTGAATCACAAATAACTTGGAATCTCTGGAAATAGCAATCCAGTGAATATAAAAAGAGACATTCCATTTAAAACAGAAGCTCAAAAGGTCATCACTGAGCCTCTATTGGCAATGGGTTTTGTGCAAGCTTCGTTCAGACAATATTCACATTTTCCCCAGCAAAATAGAGTCAAGGAGGCATGGCTGTATAGATGGATTTAACAAAAAAAATCAATCCCTGTAGACTGTATCATATAATGCCTTGGTAAGGCCACACTTGGAATACTGCATTCAGTTCTGGTCGCCACGATGTAAAAAAGATGTGGAGACTCTAGAAAGAGTGCAGAGAAGAGCAACAAAGATGCTTTGGGGACTGGAGGCTAAAATATAAGAGGAACGGTTGCAGGAACTGGGTATGTCTAGTTTAATGAAAAGAAGGACTAGGGGAGACATGATAGCATTGTTCCAATATCTCAGAGGTTGCCACAAAGAAGAGGGAATCAAGCTATTCTCCAAAGCACCTGAGGGCAGGACAAAAAGCAATAGGTGGAAACTAATCAAGGAGAGAACCAACTGAGGAGAAACTTCCTGACCATTAGAACAATTAATCAGTGGAACAGCTTGCCTCCAGAAGTTGTGAAAGCCCCAACACTGGAAGTCTTTAAGAAGATGTTGGATAGCTATTTGTCTGAAACGGTATAGGGTTTCCTGCCTAGGCAGGGGGTTGGACTAGAAGACCTCCAAGGTCCCTTCCAACTCTGCTATTGTATTATGTATTATGTATCAGTTTCAAAAGATATCAAGTTGCTGATGACAATTCTGGCAATTTGGGGACAGTAATTTGAAGAATCTTCCCAGCCTTGACCAAATGTCATCAGCCTAGTTCTAACCAATTTTGAAACATTTCCAGAGTGTTGCAAGCCATCTAACACAACAGAGCCCTATGCTGAAATAATCCACACAAGTTGGTGCATGTAATTCCATCAGATTTTTTTAAAATCATATGAATTGAATGTGAAGGTATAACCAAACCACATGTTATAAGAAAGCATGACCTTGTTGAGTGTACATCAGTTCTTTTCTAAATTCTGATATTTGATGGGTTTGCTATGAGTATTATTAACAAAGACCGAAAAGGACACAACCATGGGACAACGTTACACCCTGTATCAGAATTTAGTGACTGCACATGGAAAATAATATGTATATGGCCCTGCAGTAAAATTGTGCACACTAATGAAATTGCATTGCACCTTTCATCTCTCTTCAGGAATATCTGCTGGAAGGAAGAAGGTATATATACCTTCTTGAAATGATATGTACGGAAGAAAGCCACCATCAATCTTCCATCCTTCCAAGGTCAGTATTATTGGAAGAAATATCTTCTAGTTCAGTTCCAAGATAGGAGAAAGATGCTAGAAACATGGAGACTGATTGGAAAGAAGGTTTATTAATGAAGCAGAACAACGTGGCTTTGTGGTTCTGGTGCAGCTGACAAAATGGAGTTGAGAGTGAAGCTTTTTTATACCTTCTCTGGATTTGCATTTAAGCTTCCTGTTCCTGTGCAAGAATATGTATTATATTGGTTGTCAGATCCCTTTGAGTCACGTAGGGGTCATGTAGGGATCATAGATGACTCTATAGGCAAAATAGGAAATGAAAATTCTAGTTTGTTTGAGCTTCCAGGTTTTGTTGAAGTTTGGACTGGATTGGGAGGTTGTGCAATGAAGAGATATGTTCTGAAAAGGTGTTTGGGCAATTCCTATTGTGGCTTAATGGCTTTGTCTTGTTGTTGGATCTTGAGTGAGGGCTCATCCCCCCATTCTGCCTTTCTTCACATTTTGCTGCAGGGGGGGTTCAAAATATCCTGTCTTGAATGGATTTCTGCTTGCAGTATTTGCTTTCCTTATGAATAGAGCTATCTAGATACTTGTCTTTCTCTTTCAATAAGCTCTTTATCTCTTAAGTGCTGACATCTGCTGTGGGCTATTATGGAAGGTGGGGGATGCTTTTTCTTTACAAGAGCATGTTTCTCCATTTCTCTCTTTGAGGAAATATAATATTCTGCCTTTTTAATATTTCTCAAAATATTGCATTCTTTTAGGAGGGAGATAGGTGCCCGAGTTTCTACAGTATAATGAGGCTCAGTTTGTTGGGGGCAATATGATGATATTAGCAAATTGTCCAGGGAGTGCTATAAAGCACCATGGGGCAGTAATTATTTACTAAGACTGTGTTACTATTCATCCTTCCTAGAACCTATCTCTTTCCACTTACGACTATAACCATGTTGCTTATATCTTTACAATGTACATTGTTTTATTTGTTTCCTAATATGATTTGATTGCTTATTAGTAACCTATGAATATCACTAAGTGTTGTATCTTATGATTCTTTATGAATGTATTCTATTTTATTTTTCTTTAAGTACACTGAGAGCATGTCCACCAAAGACAAATTCCTTGTGTGTCCAATCACACTTGGCCAATAAAGAATTCTATTCTATTCCATTCCATTCCATTCTATTAAGTCTAAGTGCTATTCAAGAACTTCACATTCTTCTCATAACAATTTCATCAAACCTCATTCTTTTTGAAAGAAATTTTCAAGCCATCCCTTATCACTTTCATAGAAACAGCCATTTCTGAATGTCAAAAATCCCCTCCCTTTTTTCAGAGCAATATTTTGAACTGCTATGAGTATTATTATTTTTTTAAAAAAATTCATAGAGTAGAATATCTGTCTAATACTTTTTCATGTGGGAAGTTAGTTACATGAGTATTTTATTATTCACTGGTTCTCCTGTAATAAAAATCTCCAGGGGCTAATCATTCTGTCAAGATGGATTAAATTATTCCGTCTCTTAGGGGAAGGGAGAAGAAAACATATTTCCCCCACTGAATACGAGGTTAGTGTTTAGCTACTGCTGTCATATATTCTAAGGAGTGCTATTTTAAACGGCATGATATTTTTAACATTACTGGATCATTGGCAATTAGCCATTTGTGAATCCTTCTTCTTGCTGTCACCCTTACTTTTCTTTCGTGAACTTTTTCTCTACCATAACATTAGACACTGTTACATTAGCTACAGTACATACCAGGAATGAAAAAAAATGTTTTTTTTAAATGACTTTTTAAAAAAGCGTCAGTGTTTTCATCTTATTCTTAGAACAGTATCAGAAGATTTCTTTTAAACAATAAACTTGCAGGGTGTGCTGAGGTATAAAAGCAAACTCAGAGGCAATATATTGCATGGTGATAGTAGCTTTGAAAACAAACCTACTCCATACAGTGAATTATTTTGCAGCATCTCTACTAGGGAAAAGCATGAAATAATCTCAATGGTTTAGCCTACAACAGGGATTTCCCATGAAATGTCTCTGTCTCCTGGGTCCAATTACAATTGTGTGCAAATTTATTCTGGGATGTCCTTCAACTGACCTCAACATTTTAAGAGACCTGATTGGAATGGAATGGAAACTCATCAAGGAGAGAAGCAACCTAGAACCAAGGAAAAAAATGTCCTGAAGGTTAGAAAAATTAATCAGTGGAATGACTTGCCTCCAGAAGTTGTGAATGTGCCAACACTGGAAGCTTTTAAGAAGAGATTGGGCAACCATTTGTCTGAAATGTTTTAGAGCAATGATGGCTAACCTTTTCCAAACTGAGAGCTCAAAGCGTGTGTGCGCCCACCCTCCAAAAATGCAATGTGTGCATGCACACATGCCCCCACATTTGCACACGCTCCATGCATGTGCCCCACTCCCAAGCATGCATGCACAGATCCCACATGTGCACCCGCCCCCTGAACATGCACGGCAGAGATCTGAAGACAAGCTGGCTAATGAGAGGAGTGCATGCATGCACAGCGGGGCTGAGCTGGGACGACGGCTCTCATGCCCACAGAGAGGTTGCTATGTGCCACTTCTGGCATGCATGCCATAGCTCGCCATCATGGGTATAGAGTTTCCTGACTGAGCAGCGGGTTTGTCTAGGAGATCTTCAAAGTCCCTTCCAACTCTGTTATTCTGGAAATGAATTACATTTAATTCTCAACTTACAACTGAGCTCAAAATTTCTATTGCTGAGATATTTTTTAACTGAGCTTTGCCCCATTTTTTACAACCTACCCTGCCACTGTTGTTAAGTGGATTCATTGCAGTTGCCTATTAAATTAGTAACATGGTTGTTAAGTGAACTTGGCTTCCCCATTGATTTGGCTTGTCAGACAGTCACAAAAGGTGATCACATGTGCCAGGGACACTGCAACGGTCATAAATATGAGTCAGTTGCCAAGTGTCTGAATTTTTATCACATAACCATGGGGATGCTATAACGGTTGTAAGAGTAAAAAATGGTCAAAAGTCAATTTTTTTGTTGTGATTGTTATGATTTTGAATGGTCACTTAATGAACTATTGTAAATTGTAAATTGAAATCCAAATAGTAAATTGACTATTTTGATTTCCCAGGCTTTTCCTGGATTTTCTTTCTTTTCTAATGACATAATAATGTCATTATTATAATAATGACATTAGGGAAGACATGATAGCAGTGTTCCAATATCTCAGGGTTGCCACAAAGAAGAGGGAGTCAAACTATTCTTCAAAGCATTTGAGGGCAAAACAAGAAGCAATGGGTGGAAACTAATCAAGGAGAGAAGCAACTTAGAACTGAGGAGAAACTTCCTGACAGTTAGAACAATTAATCAGTGGAACAGAAGTTGCCTCCAGAAGTTGTGAATGCCCCAACACTGGAAGTCTTTAAGAAGATGTTGGATAGCCATTTGTCTGAAATGGTATAGGGTTTCCTGCCTAGGCAGAGGGGGTAGACTAGAAGACCGCCAAGGTCCCTTCCAACTCTGTTATTCTATTCTACTCTAGATTCAAGCGGATCAAAAACTGTGTCATAAGAAGAAGACAGATTATCTGTCTTGTCCAGTATCCTGTTCTCACAATGGCCATACAGAGCATACTGTATAAATGCAAAAATATCCTTCAATTTATACTTCTCAGCAACTGTCATAATGTCTACAGAGTAGTCCTCGATTTACAAGTTTTAGAAGTTAAAACCAACCCCCTAAAAGGTACTTATAACTAATGTTACAATGGCTAAGGGTCCATACTCTGAGCACCACCCTATAATTATGTCCATGTTCTCACTCAGCTCCCCAGACATGACAAACTGTCTGAAGTTAACTCAAAGATTCCTTTATTAGCAAAAGAAAGTCTCTCTCTCTCATTGCAGGCTAACAAGCCCGTCCAGTCAGAAGATGAATAGTTGTCTGCCAAATCTATTCATTTCTGTCCCCTGCCTTTTATCTCCAAAACTAGGGTGGGGCTTCGCTAGCAGTGATGGCTCTTCCTTCCCAAGGATAGGCCCATGGATTTCCATTCCTCTCCTCTCCTCTGCTTTCTGAATACTCGCATGTCAGGCACTGGACCCAGCTGTTCCTCCTCTTCCTCATCCAACACCTCTTGGGGCTGGTTGACTCTCCATCTGAGGGTTCATGGATGACCCAGGCTCTGCATCTCTCTCTCTCTTTACCAGCTCCATTCCCTCTTCCTCCTCCGAGCTCTCTGGTTACCCTGACTCCCATGTCTCCTCCTTCTCTGATTGGGCTGTCTGAGGGACCAGAAGCTGACAGTCCACAATAGTCCATTTGCCATCCCATGTTTTATTATGTTTTTGTCCGGCACCACCACCATTTGCATAATCACTGCCACAATTGTTTTATGATTGCTTAAAAAAAAAAGTTGTAAAATTGTATTGGTCATATCAGGACCTGCATTATGTTTGTCGTGACTTATCTCCATAATTGCCAATTATACCGTAAGTTGAGGGCTACCTATAAAATTCAATCAGATACTTTAAAATCATTAATAGCCCATGGATACTAACTCACTGGAGACATTCCATTTGTAACATATTACATAAAGGATTGTCCTTTGAAGACAACACAGAAGTAATGGATAATGCACAACATGGTATTAATGTAATGTGTGTGCTTTCTTTCAGTAGAAAGTTTCCGAAGGCACTTAAAATGAACACCCAGAGCCAGTTGTACACATGCACACATATACACAACGAAATATAAAAATAATACTTGAACAATGCAAGTATGGGTATCAGAAATATTGATTAAAGTTTAATAACACTTTCCAGAAGGACAGCATGTTATTTCTTCTGCCACTTCCAATTATGGAACCCAACTACATTGGAACTCAATATTGCTCCAGCAGGGCTAGTGGGGTAACTTTCTTTTTTTAAGTATACAAAAAACAAATCTGTTTTCAAGTGCCCCACTACTATCTCCTAGTCCCACCTTGCCACCTGATATATTGTACTTTATACCAATCAGGCACCAAAACCAATTTTAATCCATCAGGCACCAAAACCAAGAAAGACACACTGAGTCTAAAGGGGTTTCCTTTATTGTTCCTCAACTATAAGAGAAATCTTACCAAACTAAAGCAAACTTCAAGTAGTCCTCAACTTACAACAGTTCATTGAAAGTTCCAATGGCACTGAAAAAAGGTGACCTATGACCATTTTTCACACTTATGACCACTGTAGCATCCCCATGGTCCTGTGATCAAAATTTAGACACTTGGCAACTGATTCATATTTGTGACAGTTGCAATTCCCACGGGTCACATGGCAAGAAAGGTCATAAAATGGGGCAAAAGCCAGGAGTGGGATTGAAAAACTTTAGCAACTGGTTCTCTGCCTGGTCTCTGGGTGGGTGTGGCCATGCACCATGGCATGGGGGGAATTTTCACCCTCCCCAGGGACCAGAGGCTTTCCTTGAGCCTACAGGAGGGCGGAAACGGCCTCTCCTGGGCTCCAGAGGCTCTCCAGAGGGCAGATATGGGCCAGTTTCTGGACTTCAGGAACTTCCAGGAGGCCCATTTTTCACCCTCTCAGAGCCTCTGCATAGGCCGTGCACTTACCTGGCATCCAAAACTCCTGGATGGGGCGGAGCAGGATGGGCAGGGCCACCCAATCCTTGCAACTACCGGTTTTGCAAACCAGATATAAAATTAGCATCTGGTTCACCCAAACTGGTCTGAACCGGCTGAATCTCAACCCTGGATAAAACTCACTTAAATGTCTGACTTATCAACATAGCTTTAGGGCTCAAATTTGGTCATGAGTCAAGGATTACTTGTATGTGCACCATTAAAGATATCCTCTGAGAACTTCTAGAGAGGAGATGTCTTTGAGTTTCTTCTTCCAAACCAAATTATTTAAATTTTGCTGTCTCTTAGTCCTCTGTTCCCCTCTTGGGAATCCAGACTACATTCTACTACATTCCAGCTCCGAAGTGGATTCTGCTGCTGGTTTGGTTCCAGTAAAAGAAAAGGCAAAGGGAACATTAACAACACTTCATCATTCAAAAGAATGAGGCAGTCATTTGTTGTATCTGATTGGGAGCATCCTAAAGACAGAGGAAATGTTTACTGAATATATGATTTTTGAACTGATGTCACCATCAAGAGGAGTTTTGTGGATTTTTGTTCCCAGTTTGACTGGTTGGGACTGGGGGGCCAAGTTTGGGTGCAGTAGGTGAAATATTTTCTGCATTTTGTTCAGAAAGACATAGATAATTTAATGGGAGAATTTAATTTAGAAAGATGGGAGAAAATGCCACATAAACGCATAACGGCTGTAGAATCCAGAAGATTAGTTGAATGCAGAGACAAAAGGTTATACCAAGGACTAACAATAAATACATAGGGAGGATTGCATGCATATTTATGTAATGTTTTCCCTTACATTCCATTCATCCAAAAAACGTCTCTCTAGAAAAATTCCCCATTTTCCAATATTTTCCCCTCATAGGAGCATCTGGGTCCACCTTTTTAATATTGGATTGCATTCTCCCCCTTTCAGAAAATAGTGTACCCAGCGTACACAGAACCAACAGCGTACCCAGTCAAATAAGCTGGTCATTTATTTGACAAAGCGTTAAAGAAAGAGGTGGCATTTATACAAGATAAGGGAATAAAGCAAGCCAAGACACTGTAAATTATGGCTTACGGTGAAAGTGTGTACACTGTTATTATAAAAGTTATAGCAGTGATTTATTTTTAGCAGGTTGTCCTATCTTTCCTCAAACAATCCAGTTGTTAATCTAATACAGGCTTTGAGTCATTTCATACTTCTTAGATCTTTTGCTCTGGTCACCATATGTTTAAAATTGATGTTTATTTTTTTTGTCCTTTAATTTTTTGCAGCCATACAAAAGAGAATATTCACTGGAGACAAGATCTAACAGAGAATGGTGGATAGAATATTAGATCTGAAATCTGGGTTCAAACACTTGTAGAAGCTCATCCCATCTCTTTTTCAGCACCTCCACTTTGAAGAAAGGCTGAATGCAGATGTGTTCAGTTCCAAGCTGCAGTTAATCATCAATCCAGAAGCTCCAGTCCAAAGCAGACTGAGCCAGATATTAATAAAATGAGTTATAAATCAGCTCTGCAGCAGCAATTTTGGAAAAGAGATTTTTTGTAGCCAAGGACTGAAAATCCTGATCAGTGCGCTCAGAAAATGATAATATCTCGCTGGGCCACAAAGGGAGAGAATGAAGCATAAGGATGTTATTTTCAGCGTTGATGCAGTGTTGACAAATCCATGTCTAACGTCTATGAGCTTTCTTGGTCTGGCATTCTGCATCAGTTCAATTCAGTGTTTCACAATCTTGACAACTTTAAGAGGTCTGAGTGTCAACTTTCATTTGCTCACTGGGTTGTTCTGGGAATTGAAGTCCACACCTTCAATTCAAGCTTCCAAGTTTAGAAAACACCGATTTAGTCTTTCAATTTGTTTCTATGAGCAGCTCCATAAGGAGTGCAATGCAACAATTCAGTTTGGATACAATCAGCAATCCATGTATTTCCGTGCTTGTACAACATTCTCTTCTTCTAGTTTTCTCCATTAAAAATGTCTTTGACCAGTTTAGTTTGAAATGTCAGAGTGCCTACACTTCAAAGACCTGTTTCGTATTTTGTTTTGTTCCTTGTTTTTTATTTGTTATATCAACTTATATAGCCCTTTCATTGTGATATGATTCAGGGCAGAAAATTTGGAATTAATAAAACAATTAAAAAAAGAAAATTAATAATAATAGCAACATCAAATTACTTCAATGGTGTCCAGGGACACTCTAACTCTAAGTCCAAAATCACAAGCTCCAGACCCCATACTCAAGAATTATGAAATGCTATCTACATCAGAATCAAATATTTTGGGGAGAGCAAATGACATTTCCTGATCTGTAACAGAGAAGTCAAGTTTTGTGAAACTCACCACTTGATGCTGTTTAATAAATGAGACCAAAAGCAGGTCTCTCTCCTTCTTGGATATAGTCCTGTCTTCCTTATCCTATTTCTTTTATTGATTTTAATTATTTTGGTATTCTGTTTAATCTAAACAATGCATACATTCTTCCAGATACGTTTTGTCCATTTGAAGGACAGAGACAAATATGGGACAAAACCTGTTGTTTACCGAAACTAATTTAACCAGAGCGTTGGCCAACTGGGAGTAACCCCCTAACCCTTAATACACACAAAGAGTGTGTCATCACGAAGACTAATTTCCCTGCTCTGTCCAGCAATAGAAGGCCAACAGGGCAGCTGGTTTGGTTTGTATCAAGTACCATTACTTAAGAATTTGACTGAAATGCAATACTGCCTTTCAACTTAACCTATTTGGCATGCCAGCTCACAAAGATCTGCAGAAGCAAAAACATTTTTATTATTACTGTACATAAAAGGAAGCCAAGCCAGTTTACTGACAGATGAAGAGAAGGATGGATTTCTCACCACCCCCCTCAATTCAAATGGGTCCCTTTTGAGTCTTATTACTATAAAAGGGAAATCATGCATATATTAATATGATAAGGTGTAACAAAAGCTGATAGACCCCATTGGGTTTATTAGAATGTGATTCATCCTGGAACTGGACAGATAAAAGATAGGAGCATTATAACAGATATCTAAGTCTGCCATCTCTGTTCATATAAACTAAACTACCTCAAGCACTGCCCGCCCCCACCTTCCTGGGAAATGGGAGAAAGAAACAAAAGCAGTCAATTGTTCAACAGCTGATCAAATACACCAGTAGTAATTCCAAAAATGCATCTTTGCCCTTGATGAATAGCATATGTTTAGTGACACTCAGCATTCATAAATTCAAGGCCAGGTGTGCAGAACTGAAAACAAAACAAAAGAACTTTCAAAGGGACCTTGACTTTAGAGGAGAAGTTTGTCCACAAATCCTCATGAGTTCTCTAAGGAAAAAAAATAATAATGGAGAAACACATTGCAATGCAGGTATAGGGGTTCAAAAAAATAGGAGGAATGAAATTGCCAGTAAGATCTCCTTTACAATGGCTTGCTTAGTTATATATCTCATATATATCTCACATATATCTGATACGTGATATATCTCATATCATAAAATAAGCAAGCATACAGGCAAACAAAGGAAACGGTGAATTAAAAATATTGATCCTGTAAATTGATCCCATAAAAATATTGATCCTATAAATAACACTGATACAGCAAAGGCAGTAATGGTAATGGATGGATAATAGATGATAGATGATAGATAGATGATAGATAGATGATAGATAGATAGATAGATAGATAGATAGATAGATAGATAGATAGATGATAGACAGACAGACAGACAGACAGACAAAGACTGATATAAGATTGACAGACAAACAGATCATAGATAAACAGACAATCTTTCAAAGAAGATTTAGTAAAATTTGGCTTTGATAAATTCTAGTAACTTCTTTATTTTCTTCTTATTATTATTATTCCTTCAATCATCCAGTAATGATTTGCTAAAATTATTTGCCTGCTTTATCATTCAAATGTGTTCAATTTCTCCAATCACTCCATTTGTTTTCGTACAATCCCAAATCTTTTACAAACTTTATCTTTATCCTTATCTGACCAGACCTTGTCCATCTCTGCCTATTATATTGGAATGGAAGATGCAGGATTCTCCTCCTGTATATGGGCAAGAGATAGGCAAGAGGAAGGGGGTAAGATTAATCCTAGATTGTAGGACATGGCTGTTGGGAAAAGAGGCTACCCACAAAGTTTGCCTTTTTTTCCCTATCTTCTTCCAACACTCCTATGAAGAAAGAAAAAAATTATCTACTCAGTCCTTGAATCCAAAATCTTCTCATCTAGCTTAACTATGTCCACATTGTTGCAGAAGTGTCATTATTGGCCAACAAGAAACCTCACTTCAATTGAACATATCCCTGCCTTGGGAACCCAGGTCAACCCTGGCTATGTTAAACTTTTTAACAGACTTGCAAGTTAGTCCAAACAAGATGCACACTTGGATGAACTCATTCTACTTCATTGTAAGGTTACATTAACACAATCTTGCATGTTTGAAAGTTCCTCACCCCTCAATTTTACTGTTCAAGAAAATTGGAGATTCCGTCCTTTTTCTGACATGCCCCAATTCTTTCTGAAGGCTTATCGGTTGCCTGTCTGTGACTTTTCCTTCTATCTCCCAAAGTAATTCTCACATATCATTGTAGCAGTCCAGTAGAAACTTCTGTGTACAATGTGTTTATTTTCTTCTTACCATTTATATGGAACACCTTTTGGTTGGAATTAAGACAACATATCTGTTATGCCTACCCTTTTATCTGGCCTTTGCCATGCCAACATTCATAAACTGTCTTTTATCCAACCATTTCCCTGGCTGCAGCTATTCCTTCTGTCTCCCAAGGTCATTTGCGTATACCATTACACTCTTGCTAATTTGTTAAAAAACATTTCTGCTGAAAAATGAATTATTTCATAGGTAGGATATATGTATATTTATCAGCACAACTGCAACAGATATATAGCTAGATATACAGATATGGGAATTGAACCTGGGCTGTATTACATATCAGGCAGATGTATTAGCCACTAAGCCACAGGCTTTCCTCCTTTATCAGCTAAGCCAGGGAGATAGGTATGTATTGTGTCACAACCCCTGGTATGCCCAAATATGGGAGGGAGAATACTGCTTCCCTTTTCTGTCTTTCGGCTCATTCTAGGAGCCATCCAGGCAGAAAGCCATTTTTTTAAAATATTGCCTTTGTTACATTTGTGTTGCATTTGTGCTGATAAATGAATAAAGGGAGACTAGTATGATCCATACTAGTCTCCCTTTATTCATTTATCAGCACAAATTCAAGCTATTTAGCTCTCATCAGCTAGCAATATCCTTACTGGGAATTGAAACTGGGCTGTATTACATATCAGGCAGATGTATTAGCCACTAAGCCACAAGCTCTCCTCCTTTATCAGCTAAGCCAGGGAGATATGTATGTATTGTGTCACATTAAAAAAATGTCTTTCTGCCTGGATGGCTCCTAGGGTGAGTCGAAAGACAGAAATGGGAAGCAGTATGCTCCCTCCCATATTTGGGCATACCAGGGGTTGTGACACAATACACACACACACACACACATATACATACATACACACACATTCATCAGGTTGGGTTCCTGTACCAATTGATACCAGTTTGCTTCGCTCATGCGTATGCACACCATGTGTTTCTTGCGCATGAGCAGTTGACTTTAAATTGTTCTGCACATGCACAGAAACATGTCAGCAACAGCAGAGGAGATTGGGAACCAGTTTGGTAGCATGGCAAGTGGGTCACTGCCGGTTCTGCAAACCAGGCCAAATTACCACTGCCACTTTGTCTGAACCAGGCCGAACCGGGAGCAATCCACCTCTAACATTCATACATTCAATGGTAAAAATAATAGAATAACAGAGTTGGAAAAGAACATGGAGGTCTTCTAGCCCAATTTCCTGTTCAAGGAGGGTTATCATTTCAGACAAAAAAGCTGTCAAATCTCTTCTTAAAAAACTCCTGTGTTGGAGCACCCACAACTTCTGGAGGCAAGTTGTTCCACTGATTAACTGTTCTAACTGTCAGGAAATTTATCCTTAGTTCTAGCTTGATTCTTTGTCAAGAAATATGCCATACACTTGGTAGATTTGCCACAAAGGCATTGCAAAAGATCCAGATGCTGTAATATATCTATGCCTACAAAGTATTGCAAACCATCATATATGAAACTATGAAAGTGAAAGTTGGACTTTGAAGAAACAGGAATGGGAAGAGTGTTGGCATTTTTGAACTTTAGCATTGGAGAAGACCATGGTGGGTTGCTTCCAGTTCAGCCTGGTTCAACCAAACTGGTAGTAGTAGCGGTGAGAGGCTCTACCCACCTGCCCAGATGTTTCTGCACATGCGCAGAAGTGTTGCTGCATGTGCATGGGAGCGCACCTGAACTGGTAGTGAAAAAAATTGGCAACCCATCACTGGAGAAGACTCCTGTAAATACCATGGATAGCCGAGGAAACAAACCAATGAGCCATCAAAAACATCAATCCAGAGATCTCAGTCAAGGTACAGCCATATGCTAAATAAATAATAAATATTCAAGGTACAAAACAGTAGGGTCATATTATCCTTCTTTGGGCACATCAGACTATCTGGAAAAGACAAAATGTTGGAAAGGTGGAAGGAAAAGGGAGAGGATAACATGAAGCAAGGTGGATAAACTCAGTTACAGTGGCAATGGATGCTGTATTAGAAGACTTGAAAGTTAGATCAGATCATCATGGAGCTGACACCAAATTGATGGCACATAATCCATCAGCTACACACATATCTTTATTCTGATCACTGACTAGAACACAAAATTAATAGAGGATGGAACAAAATAAATCAGTTTGTGACTAGATAATTGCTGTTATCAAGCATGTCTAGTTTTTCAGCTGAAAATGTGTCCACGTTCATATAAATGGAATAATATTGGTCCGATAACTATACATAAAATAAATCAGAATTGCCAGGGTAATTTATTAAATGGGGAGTGAGGATATGGGCCCTTGAATTCTTATTTAAAAAAAAAACAAATGTAGCAGGACATGTTCTATGCTTTCAACAGATCCTTCTCCTTAGTTCCTAAAGAATTTTTTTGTATGTGCTTTCAAGAAGAGACTGTACTAAAAAGTTCTAACTGATGTTATAAGCCAACTGAGTGCCTATATCCTTTGTGATATAAGCTTTCTACTTATAATTTTTTCGCTTGCTTTCTGAGTGATGTTATTTTTTGTCAGTTTTAATAGTGTGCTTATGTATGTGTTTGTATATATGCACACATACAAACATACTTATTCTCTCTCTCTCTCTCTCTCACACACACACACACACACTTCAGTTTTTTTCTGCAATATTCTTGATAGTCTTTTTTTTCCAGAAGTAGTTTGCCATTTCTGGTACAGTGGTTTGAATCAGTATTGCAAACTAATTCTGCTGACTGCCAGCAGTTTGATCTTCACTGGCTCAAGGTTGACTCAGCCTTCCATCCTTCTGATACCAGTAAAAGGAGGACCCAGATTTCTGGGGGCCATATGCTGACCAGAGGTGATATTCAGCAGGTTCTGATCAGTTCTGGAGAACTGGTAGCAGAAATTTTGAGTATTTTGGAGAACCAGTAAATACCACCTCTGACTGGTCCCTCCCCCATCTATTCTCTGCCCCCTGAGTCCCAGCTGATCAGGGCAAAATGTGGATTTTGCAGTATTCTTCCCCTGGAGTGGGGTGGGAATGGAGATTTTACAGTATCCTTCCCCTGCCATGGCCACCAAGCCATGGCCACCAAGCTATGCCATGGCCACCAAGCCATGCCCACAGAACCAGTAGTAAAAAAATTGAATCCCATCACTGATGCTGATTTTGTAAACCACTTAGAGTGTGCTGTAAAGCATTTTGAAGCGGTATATAAGTCTACGTGCTATTGCCATCTTCCTAGGGCTGAGAGAAGATGGTTAGTCCAAGGTAAACCCAGCTGGGTATATTTTCTATTTGTTATCTCCGTTCCCCACAAGTAATATTTAGAAGCCTATTTTTTTATGTTGAAAGTTTGTGCATTTAAAGTTTAAGAATTAACTTTGGAAAGTCTGAACCGAAACTGTGCTAGATTTTATGACAAGGCAGCTGTCAGACATACTGAATAACATGGAGAAATATTGGCCGCTACTGAATGTCAGCCATCAAAATATTTTGTCACAGGTACCAACTCTGCATACGTTATAATATTTCATAATGGAGCCAGGGAGAAAACTTTCATCCTAAAAATAAGTCTAAATTAAGCTTTTACTTCTTGGAGAAAAAATAGACAAGCAATAACTATAGTAGAAAAATAATACTTTCAGCAAAAATAAATTTAACATGGAAAGAAGAAAATATCCTAAAATGTACAAAGAAGAAGAATGCTTATCTTGGGTCCAATATCAGATTCCTTTCTGAATCCAGCTTGGCCAATAATTCCAAAAACTTGAGTGTGATTTTATTAAAGCCACTTGCTTTTGTTTTGTTTGCTCAGTATTGTGCAAGAGGCATCTAGAAATAAGCCACGGGTTACAATGCAGGCCAAGAACGAGTTATTTCAGCTTCAATGTTCCTGCCAGGATTTGAGTGCAACCTTTTTCTCTCAAAAGAAGGGAAATGGAGGGGAATGACCCATATGAAATGATCAGCTGTGCCAAGTTTTTTTTTCCCATTTCAAACAGAGAGGAAGAGCCCTTGAGACCGAGTTCCATGAAGGGACATCCTTATGTTTTTTCTTAAAGTTTTTTCCTTCGGTTTGTTGGAAAAGAATAATTTCAATTCAAGGAAAAGGAGGATTTTTGTGTAATTGGTGGATACGTGCAAAATTGAGCTAATCTGAAGAAACGGTGAAACTGCACATGAATGTCCTGGTTTTCCTTTCCTTCAGTTGCTCTCTACCTTCTCACACTTCAATTACATTCAAAGAAAGAATCCTCCTCCTCCTTCTTCCAATCTGTCTTGTACGACAGGACTTCTATGTTGCTCCAGTATTCCTCCCCTATAATTTGCCTCTGCTGATGTTTCAAGAAGGGGGACAGGCTGATGATTTTTTCTTCTAAGGTTCAATACCTACCATTTTTTTGATCTCCCGATCACCTTAAGCTTTCTCCTCCTCCTCCTCTCCTCCTCCTTCCAAGGAGACTTCAAAATGATCAGATTCCAATATTACAATATTAGCATCTGGTATATCATACATGGAATAGCTACACACACACACACACACACACACACACACGTACATACATATACAGTGTGTGTATGTATGCATGTGTGTGTGTATGTGTGTGTGTGTGTATACACACACAGACACACACACACACACACACACACACACACCTATTTGCCTGGCTCAGCTGATAAGGAGGAGAGCTTGTGGCTAAGACTCCTGCCTAATATGTAATACAGCCCAGGTTCAAATCCCAGTAAGGGTATGGCTAGCTGATGAGAGCTAAATTGCTTGAAATAGATCTATACTAGTCTCCCTTTATTTATTTATCAGCACAAATACAACACAAATATAAAAAGGCAACATAAAAAATAAAAATATGGTTTTCTGCCTGGATGATTTTCTGTAATGAGCCGAAGGACAGAAAGGGGGAGTAGTGAGCTCCCTCCCATGTTTGGGCATACCAGGGGTTGTAACACAAATACATACCTATTTCCCTGGCTCAGCTGATAAGGAGGAGAGCCTGTGGCTTAGTGGCTAAGACTCCTGCCTAATATGTAATACAGCCCAGGTTCAAATCCCAGTAAGGGTATGGCTAGCTGATGAGAGCTAAATAGCTTGAAATAGATCTATACTAGTCTCCCTTTATTTATTTATCAGCACAAATGCAACACAAATATAAAAAGGCAACATTAAAAATAAAAATATGGTTTTCTGCCTGGATGGTTTTCTCTAATAAGCCGAAGGACAGAAAGGGGGAGTAGTGAGCTCCCTCCCATATTTGAGCATACCAGGCATTGTAACACAAATACACACACACACACACACACACACACACACACACACACACACACACACACACACACACACACACACACACACACACACACACACACACACACACACACATATATATATATATATATATATATATATATATATATATATATATATATATTTGTGTTACAACCCCTGGTATGCCTAAATATGGGAGGAAGGCAGTGACGTGCAGTCAGGTGAGGCAAGTGAGGCAGAGCCTCACCACTCTCATCATGAAAAAAAAAATAAAAGGAAAAAGCTGAGCTAGTTACTGCCTCACTGTGGATGACTCTGCTTAACTGTTAAAAAAAGCTGGAAAAGGTACGTGTGGGTTGGAGGGAGGGGGAGGAATACAAACTTCATCCTCCTGGTGCGGTGTAGGGCTTTGGGCAAAGGCTGGAGGGAAGGACCCTGGCTCGCTTGTGCTCTCCCTCCCCAAGAGTAGTTTGATTGCAGGCAGAGCCACGTGTGGAGCCGGTGTGTGTGCTACAGCATGGCTCTTTGCCTGGCTTCCTGCCTCCTCCTGTGGTCTCCTCACTGGTGCTCTCCCTCCCCAAGTGTAGTGACTTCCTCCCCAGGCCCCCATTCATTTCTCTCTCTCACACACACAGCTGGATAAAACTATATAAAAATCTAGCCCAGTTTCACTGATTACAAGTTTGAAAAGGCAACGTGGCTCCGCCTGCAATCAAACTACACTTGGGGAGGGAGAGCACAAGCGAGCACTGAGGAGACCACAGGAGGAGGCAGGAAGCCAGGCAAAGAGCCATGCTGTAGTACACACACTTTCCCCCAGCCTCTTTCTTTTGGAAGGCTCGGATCGGCTCCCCTCCGGCTTCTCTGCCTCTCCTCTCACCCCAGCCTGCCAGCAGGAGGTTGTGGGTGGGCTTTATTGTGTTCCAGGCATTTCCCATCCAGACAGCAGACTGCATTTGCAATGGTGGAGGTGTTTGAGAAAGGCAGCAGGGGAATGGGGGGGATGGCAGAGGAGCTGCTTTCAAGCCACTGGAAAAGATATCCAATCCAACTTTTGTGTGTGGGGGGGTTTGTTTGAGAGTGAGTGAGAGAGGGAAGGGGTAGGAGAGATAGTCCAATCCAACCTCTCTGTGTGTGTGTGTGTGTGTGTGTGTGTGTGTGTTTGAGAGAGGGGGAGGAATGGAGAGAGGGAGGAAGGAGGGGAAGGAGAAGAAAAAGAAAAAGAAAGAAGGAGCAAAGGAGAAAAACAAATGCTGTCGCTTTAAATTGGAACTGAGCATGCCTGGCTGTGGAATTCTGGGAGTTGAATCCACAAGTCTAAAAATATTTGAAACCCAGCACTGTGTCAGTGCCTCACCAGTCATAAACCTCACCGCACGTCACTGGAGGAAGGTCACTACTCCCTCTTTCTGTCCTTCGGCTTCATCACAGAAGACCATGCAGGCAGAAAACCATATTCTTATTTTTAATGTTGCCTTTTATATTTGTGTTGTATTTGTACTGATAAATAAATAAAGGGAGACTAGTATAGATCTATTTCGAGCTAATTAGCTCTCATCCCAGTAAGGGTATGGCTAGCTGATGAGAGCTAATTAGCTCGAAATAGATCTATACTAGTCTCCCTTTATTTATTTATCAGTACAAATACAACACACACACACACACACACACACACACACACACACACACACACACACACACACACACACACACACACACACACACACACACACATATATATATATATATATATATATATATATATATATATATATATATACGTGCCCTGACAAATGGCTCCGCGTGCCATAGGTTTGCCATCACTGGTATAGGATTTCCTGCCTAGGCAGAGGGTTGGACAAGAAAACCTCCCTTCCAACTCTGCTATTGTATTGTATACATTTTTTTTTAAAGAAATACAGATATTGGTCTTGTATATAATCTCACCTTGAGATTCACCAGGCCACTCATGATGTGATCTACAGTTTGCACCCTGGATCGTTCGACAGTGTGAACCAAATGAATGAGCAACTGCTGGCAGCCAGACTATTCTGTAGGCTTTCTTTGCTCTCGAAATAATGGCAACAGATCCCAAACTGGCAAAAAAAAAAAAAATCCAGAAAACCATTATAGAAAGCAAGGTACGAACCTTCCTGAAATAAGTGAAAAGATTTACCTTAGTGATCATTGGGAGAAAGTTAGAAAGCTTTAAAAAGAAAATCTTCACCCTAATGTACCGGTGGTGTATTGGTTCTAGACTGAAAATAGTTCATTGGTTGAATCCATCACAAGAGACAATCCTGATGGGCAGGCTCTATAATGGCCCTAATTGGAGGACTATCTTTACAGAAGCCTATAGAGCAAGAGCAATAGTACTTATACTTATATACCGCTTCATAGTGCTTTTACAGCTTTCTCTAAGCAGTTTGCAGAGTCAGCCTACTGCCCTCAACAATCTGGGTACTCATTATACCCACCTCGGAAGGATGAAAAGCTGAGTCAACCTTGAGCCTCCTGAGATTTGAACTGCCAAATTGCAGCTAGCAGTCAGCTGAAGTAACCTGCAGTACTGCACTCTAACCATTGTTCCATTTTGGCTCCAGAAATTCTCAGTCATCCAGGTCATGGTTGTCCCAAAGTTGCTTTTTTTGAGGAGGCAACTGAACTTTCTTGTTATTTTTTTTCTTTTGAAGATGTTTCGCTTCTCATCCAAGAAGCTTCTTACAGCTCTGACAGGATTTCTTTCAGCTCCGACAGCTCTTCAGCTCTTCCATTCCCCACTATCCTGTCAGAGCTGAAGAAGCTTCTTGGATGAGGAGCAAAATGTCTTCAAAAGAAAAAAAAACAAGAAATTCCAGTAGCCTCCTGAAAAAAATGCCCCTTTGGGATATTCTCACAGAAGTCTCACCCACTGCCTCTAGGAGTGATATAGCATATTCTCATGCTATAGACTCTGCAATGGTTGCAGTCATGCTCCCATGATAGCATCAAAATGCTATTTGTGAGCTATAAAGTCCTTTTATGGTTTGGGATTTAGAGACCTTCAAAAGTGCTTGTTTCTAGTCAAATCAATCAGTCCAGCGTCTACATTCTGAGATGGAATGTTGAGGGCCTCTTCATATAGAATCTGAGGATGGACTAGGCAGAAAACAATATTTGTTTCATTCCTTTGGGGGGGAAAATGTTTCTGGACATGTGAATGATTCCATTCCTCATTGTTTGTTTGTTTTTGTTTGTTTTATTGGATTTATATGCCGCCCTTCTCCCAAAGGACTCAGGGCAGCATACAACATTAAAAAATACACATCCCGAAAGTTAAAAAGAAATTAAATACATATCCAAAAAACAAACCCATTTTATAGGACAATACATTTAAAAAATGAGATAAAATTAACAGGCCAGGCTGGCTTGCTGGAAAAGCCAACTTTTTAGGGCGTGTCGGAAGGACCGGAGGTCGGGGATCGTGCGAAGCTCCGGGGGGCAGCTCATTCCAGAGGGAAGGCGCTCCCACAGAGAAGGCTCTCCCCCTGGGGGTCACCAGCCGACACTGCTTGGCCGACGGCACCCTGAGGAGGCTAACTCTGTGGGATCGTACTGGACGGTGGGAGACTACAGATGGCAGTAGGTGGTCTCGCAGGTACCCTGGGCCTAAGCCATTGAGCGCTTTAAAGGTCATAACTAATACCTTGAATCTCACCCGGAAAACAACCGGCAACCAGTGCAGGCCACCTAAAAGGGGTGTAACATGGGAGCACCTAGGTACCCCCATAATAACCTATGCGGCCACATTCTGGACCAGCTGAAGCCTCTGGGTGCTCTTCAAGGGCAGCCCCATGTAGAGAGTGTTGCAGTAGTCCAGGCAAGAAAGGACGAGGGCATGAGTGACTGTGCACAGAGCATCCTGATCCAGGAAGGGGCGCAACTGACGTACCAGGCGAACCTGGTAAAAGGCCCCCCTGGTCAGGGCCGTCAGGTGTTCTTCTAAACTAAGCCGCGTATCCAGGAGGACTCCTAGATTGCGAGCCTTCGCTGAGGGGGCTAAAATTTCTCCCCCTATCATCAAAGATGCACAAATCGGGATGACAGAAACCACAGCCACTCAGTCTTGGAGGGATTGAGCTTGAGCCTGTTCCTCTCCATCCAGATCCGCACAGTCTCCAGGCATCGGGACATCATGTCGAGGGCATCGTTTGGGTGGTTTGGGGTAGAGATGAAAAGTTGGGTATCATCAGCATATTGATGATACCGTACCCCAAAACCACGGATGATCTCACCCAGCAGTTTCATATATATGTTGAACAGGAGGGGTGAGAGAACCAACCCCTGGGGCACCCCACAAGTGAAGCACCTGGGGGTCGATCTCTGCCCTCCAGTCAACACAAACTGTGACCGATCCGACAGGTAGGAGGAGAACCACCATAAAACAGTGCCCCCCACTCCCAGCCCCCCGAGTTGTCACAGTAGGATACCATGGTCGATGGTATCGAAAGCCGCCAAGAGATCTAATAGGACCAATGCCATCTCCATGCTGTACCTGGACCTGAAACCCGACTGAAATGGATCCAGGTAGACAGTTTCATCCAGGTACTGGGGAAGGTGACATGCTACCACACTCTCTACAACTTTTGCTACAAAGTGAAGGTTGGAGACCGGACAATAGTTGGCTAAAGAAGCTGGGTCCAGGGAAGACTTCTGAAGGAGGGGCCTCACCACCGCCTCCTTCAAGGTGGTGGGAAAGAACCCCTCTCTCAATGAAGCATTGGTAATCGCCTCGTGTCACCTCCTGGGAAGCCGAAACTAACCAAGAGGGACACTGGTCCAGCACACAAGTGGCAGCACTTAGTCTCCCCATAATCCTGTCCATGCCTTTGGGGGTCACAGGGTCAAACTCATCCCAGATTGTCTCCTCAAGATTCATCCCTGTCGGCTCGCCCGAATCTACCCAGTCAGAGTCCAAGCCTGTCTGGATCTGAGCAATTTTATCCTGCAGATACTGAACAAATTCTTCAGCCCTACCCTGCAAGGGTCTTCCCCAGTTCCTTGGTTAAGTAAGAAGCGGGTCACCCTAAACAGGGTGGCTGGGCGGTTATCTGCAGAGTGGAAAAATGTTGCTGTTTTGCTGCTTCTATTGCCACTAAGTAGGATTTAATATGAATTCTTACTAGTGTTCGATCAGATTTGGACGGGCTGGCCCTCCAGCCACTCTCTAGGCGTCTTTTCCGGCGTTTCATCTCCCAGAGCTCCTCAGTAAACCAGGGAGCCACCAGGGATTGACACTGGGTCAGAGGCCACAAAGGCACAACGCGATCCAAGGCCCCAGCAGCCACCCTATCTCAGGCTTCCACTAGGGCTTCGGTCCCTTGTGAGCAAGGGATTCAGGAAAAGTCCCAAGCTCCATCAGGAACCTTTCGGGGTCCATCAGGTTCCTAGGGCAGAACCATCTAGTCGGTTCCGCCACCCTGCGGCGAGGGGTAGCAGTATGGAAGTCAAGCCAGATGAGGAAATGATCAGACCATGACAAGGGTTGAATAGAAATATCCCCTAAATCTAGATCATTCATGCACTGCCCAGAGACAAAAATCAGGTCGAGCGTGTGTCCCCCGTTATGGGTGGGGTCTTGAATTAACTGAGTTAGGTCCATGGAAGGCAGATTGAAATCCCCCAAGACCATAAGACTGGGGAAATCAACTGCCAATCCAGCTAACACACCCAGCAGCTCCGGCAGGGCCTATGAAACGTAGCAGGGAGACAGGTATGTAACATAAAGGCCCACCTGAGCTCCAAGGCCCCACTTCACAAAGAGGGACTCACACCCGCCTATCTGAGGCACAGTGACCTCCTGAGGTCTGAGACTTTCCCTAATAACCCCCCCCCCCAGGCTCTTGACTGGTGAAACGCCCGGAAGCCTGGTGGGCATATTTCACTAAGGGGCACACACCCCTCATGGCCCAACCAGGTCTCCGTAATGCATGCCAGGTCCGCTCTACCCTCTTGTATGAGGTCGTAAATGAGGGGAACCTTATTTACCACAGACCTGGCGTTAAGCGACACCAGCCGGAGACCAGGGTCCTGTAATCCTTGGCACCAGGTGGTGCAAGAAGGGCGATGAGGGTCGGAATGCACGATCGCTCTTAAACAGCAAACCCGCGTCCTCCAAACATCATTTGGCCCTCGGCCCCCACCATATCTGCCTCTCCCACAAACAGTAGAGATGGTGAACCCCCCATGGAATGGCTTATTGACTCCCCCAGAATCCCAACCCTTCCTAGCCCTCCCAACCCACACCCATTAGTTAGCTCTGGCCTGTTCCCTGGCAGACTCCCCCCCAGCCTGTGTGAGCCATCCAACTCAACCCTCCCTCCCTTAAAATTTGGTTTAAAAGCCCCTGTAAAAAACTCTTAAGAAGTTTGTTCTTCACATGCCACCTCTCGGGATACCAAGATCCGTCATTAAGGAAGCGTCTTGATAGGCCAGAAGGCCATCCCCGTGAAAGGGGGAGTTCCCGGAGGGAATAAAGTTCTGTCACAGTATAGCATAGAGGAGAGTGTGGCATCAACCAAATGGGATGACATCATGGGGAGATGGAACGAGGAGATGAAGGGTAATGGCCAGCTGTCCAAAATCGCAGCAGATGCTAGCTTGCGAGGTGGTGAAGCGGCCAGTGATGGTGGCAACGAGGACAGCGGTGGCTGCGGTGGCTGCTCCAACTCCGACTCCAATAGCCAAGCTCCGCCCACGCCAGACGCACTCACATCCATCGCCAGGGCCGCACTCCATTGACCCAATCCATAATATCACAGGGGGGGGGGCAAATGGCCAAATGGCACAGTACAGTGGCCCAGGGAACGGTGGTAATACTGGGGGGGCACAATGAAGGACCCCCCCACTCCAACTGCACCCACGCCAGCTCCCGAAGCCATCTTCCGCTGGCGTTAGTATCCATGCCAGCTGCCTCAGCCACTCCCCGCTGATCTAATTTATCATGTTCATAAGCAAGGAGGGGGGGGAGCAACTGGGATAACACGACGGTGTGGGGAGTGGCAGCTCTAGAGACTCCAGACCGGGCGTCCCGCCGCAGCTGCTGACCACACCCACGCCGGCAGCCGCTGACGCTCTCCATTCTCCTTTCACCGCTAACTGCCCCATTTCACTCACAATGTTCCAGCTGTAAGGCAGGACATTGCGGCTCAATGGTATCCCCCGAGGTCCCAGGAAGTTCTCATAGCTGGACCTGGAACCAACGATGGAATAGGGTACCCCTGCAGGTACCCCAAGAAGGACAATCATCTCCTGAAGCTCTCCTCAAACGCGACAGGACACCATCTTGGGCATGCATATCACTTTTACAACTTTTATTTCATGATATTTAGGACAGTGACAGAAACAACTATTTTGCAGAGTTTCTTGTCTCCAGATGCTGCCTGGGATTTTGGAAACCAAGAGATATTGATGGGTACTTTAATTGCCTTAAGAGTTTGTTTTATGAATGGGATGTGAAGATGTTGTAAACCACAGGGAATCCATTTGGAGCTGGTGGCATATAAATATTTTAATAAATGGAATTGAGGCATCTTGAAAGGAATTCTCGGGCACCATAGGAAGAAGTTAGAGAAATGATAGAATTTATATGACTCAGAAATGGAAAAAGTTGCATAATTAAATGGATCTGCAGTGTTTGCAGCATTCTAAATAATGGGAATAGAAGAACAATGAAGAACAATTTCATACTTCATAAATGTATGTGTTTAAAACATATAAAGAAAAAAAACTAAATAGTTTTTTTCTTCAGACTGAAAACTGGCGACTAACTCTAGTCATCCCATAAACTTACCTTTCCAAATCTACTAACTTTCAGATAGATTCTAATAGGTGGTAATACACTTGCCATCTACAGGTGAAACTTGAAAAATTAGAATATCGTGCAAAAGTTCATTTAGTTCAGTAATGCAACTTAAAAGGTGAAACTAATATATGAGATAAGACTCATTACATGCAAAGCAAGATAGTTCAAGCTGTGATTTGTCATAATTGTGATGATTATGGCGTACAGCTCATGAAAACCCCAAATCCACAATCTCAGAAAATTAGAATATTACATGCAATCAATAAAACAAGGATTGTACATAGAACAATATCGGACCTTTGAAAAATATAAGCATGCATATGTACCCAGTACTTGGTTTGGGCCCCTTTTGCAGCAATTACTGCCTCAATGCGGCGTGGCATGGAAGCTATCAGCCTGTGGCACTGCTGAGGTGTTATGGAAGACCAGGATGCCTCAATAGCAGCATTCAGCTCTTCTGCATTGTTCGGTCTCATGTCTCTCATCTTTCCCTTGGCAATGCCCCATAGATTCTCTATGGGGTTCAGGTCAGGAAGTTTGCTGGCCAATCAAGCATAGTAATCCCACAGTCATTGAACCACGTTTTTGTGCTTTTGGCAGTGTGGGCAGGTGCCAAATCTTGCTGGAAAATGAAGTCAGCATCCCCATAAAGCTCATCTGAGGAAGGAAGCATGAAGTGCTCCAAAATCTCCTGGTAGACAGCTGCATTGACCCTGGACTTAATGAAGTACAGTGGACCAACATGAGCAGATGACATGGCTTCCCAAATCAACACAGACTGTGGAAACACTGGACTTCAAGCATATTGCAGTGTGTGTCTCTACATTCTTCCTCTGGGAAGAATGGGTCCTTGGTTTCCAAATGAGATGCAAATGTTGCTTTCATCAGAAAAGTGGACTTTGGATCACTGAGCAACAGACCAGGTCTGTTTTTTTTAGCCCAGGTAAGACACTTCTGATGTTGTTTGTTGTTCAGGAGTGGCTTGACAAGAGAAATATGACATTTGAAACCCATGTCCAGGATCCGTCTGTGTGTGGTGGCTCTTGATGCACTGACTCCAGCCTCAGTCCACTCCTTGTGAAAGTCCCCAATACTTTTGAATGGCCTTTTCCTGACAATCCTCTCCAGGCTGCGGTCATCCCTGCTGCTTGTGCACCTTTTTCTTTCATACTTTTCCCTTCCACATAACTTTCTATTAATGCGCTTTGATACAGCACTTTGGGAACATCCAACTTCTTTTGCAATTACTTTTTAATTTTTTTATTTTCAAACAAACACACGAAACACATAACATAAAAACCTCTTTAACTATATACAGTGTATTGATTGGTTACAATGTCTTTCTACGTCCTTTCCATAGTCATCACTTGAGCTTTATCAAAAATAACATATTGTCAATCAAATATCTTTGTATACATTATTATTATACTTCATTTGTTTGGTTATCACTATTGTTTCTTCATTTTAAACAAGGTATTCTAAATATGTATCCATTTATATTATAATGATTCATTATATCATCTTCAATATATCCAATAATAAAGAAATTTTATATCCTATTCTAAGTCATTCTACTATTTTAGCATTGATAAATTTCTCTAATAATTTTCAATTCTGTGTTTTTTTCATTATTAGTATCATCAATCTAATATACATGTATACAATTTGTTATAATTGTTAAACATCCATTAAGCATATTACATCCTTTTTATATGAAACATATTAAATTTGAAGTAAATTTATATTATGGCATTTCATTACATCATCCTGAAATCATCCAATGATATTACATCTTTATATTCTATTCTATATAGAATTATTTATCTTTTATAAAAAGGTTTTTCAACATAATCTCCATCATCCTCACTTACAGTTTGTATAAAATTTCATATTATCAATCTAGTATAAATAAATGTTTTATTATCATTATTAATCATTTATTTGACTATAGCTATTATTACTTTGTCATATACATAGTACTCAAAAGTTAACTACATTTAACTAAATTTTATTGTGACATTTCATTTCATCATCCTGTATCTTTCCAGAAATAGTCCAATATCTCTTGCCATTTGTAGAATCTGTATTCTAAGTGTTTTCTTGATAAGTCTTATGTGGACTTCTCTTAACAACTTGTTATTCATTAAATATCTTATAAAGATTCAAAACCCTCTATCTGTTCCCTTCATCAGCTTGACTTTTGTTATCGCTGATGTTTCTGCTGAAATTTCACTCATTGTTTCTGCAAAATTTTCTCCCCTTTCTTCATCTATATTTTGACATCTGAGATAGAGTTCCAGTTCATTGATCTCTCCTTTCGCACTTATCATTTCCCTCTACTCCCGATTTGCTGTCAGTGTCAACAATTTTCTTATCACTTTCATATGTCTCTGTGGTTTTTTCAACTCTGTCCTCAAATTTCATCATTGTTTGAAAGTGTAAGTATTATAAGTATTATAAGTATTCTCAACTCTTCCTGCCATACTTTCTGTATTTTGATCTATAATGTCAAGTCTCTTTTCAATTCTCTCTGTGATTATTAAGACTTTTTGAATTTCTAGCATAATTCTTTGCAATGTTAGTCCTTTTTCTTCTTCATATTGGGCTATTTTTCCAGGTTATAAACACTGCCACTAAAACATCCAAGGCTTTTGCTATGTTTCAAATAAATTCAGTAAAGTTTTTCAGGTCAAAGCTTTCTCTTTCCTTTAAAGAAGCACCTGTATAAACAAGACATTTTCCACTGACCCTTTCAGTAAACAAACCCAATAGCTTTCTATTATCAGATGTTACCAAGCCTCTAGCCTCTAGATGGCAGTGTTACATCCTTTCCCACTGTTTTTGCCTCTTTTTTAAAGCTCTGAACTCCAGAAGAGAAGAAAAAAATGTTTAAAGATTAAAATCTGGCCGAGCCTTGCAAGGAAATAAACTTTTAATCCACAAATACAAAAAATGGAAAAGGTATAGAGGAAGAATGGGTGGGGGGGGAAGACCAGTTCAGTTTAAAAGTAAGAGGCATTTGTAAAAAGTCCATCCATAGAAAACAAATAAAATTAAAGTGAAAAAGATAACACAATCGTTTTAAACCAGGATTAATTTGCCGCTTGCTTCCTTCTGTGTTCAATTTTATTTTAACTCTAAGTCTTTTGGGTTTTCTCTTCTCTAATAATAAGGATATTTCTCACCATTTCGACACACTGTCTCTCCTGTTCTGCTTCCATTTCAGGGGACTGTCTCAACCTTCTGCAGCCATTTTGGCTGCTTCTCTTGTAGCCGGCAAAAAGAGCTTTCTCCTTGATTGATCAGGGTCTTTGTGATGTCCCTGAGATCAGCAGGACATGCTCTTCTCTGTCACCGTTCCTTCAAAATGGTTTAGATCCAAAAAGGACCATCCAGCAACAGAGATATCGACAGCAATCCTAGAGCCCCAAGATTGCATGTCGTGTCATCGCAACGTCAAGACCCGCCTCCCCCTTTGCAATTATCTTTTGAGGCTTTCCCTCCTTATGGAGGATGTCAATCAGTGGTGGGTTTCTGCCAGTTCGCACCGGCTCGGGAGAACCAGATGGTGAAAGTTACCAATCCAGTGAGAGGAGGTTTGACCGGTGGACCCAGAAATAACTTCCGGAACACCTGCCCTGGCCCTGTCGCTTGCTCACTCCCCTCCCGTCCGTCCGCACTATCCTAGCCCAATTCGGTGTCAAGTCCAACATGATAGCTTTCTACTGGATTCCCCTCTGTCTTGCCTCCTCTGATCTCCCAAGGTTCTTTCCCCAGTGTGCAATAGCTTTCTACTGGATTCCTCTCTGTCCTGCCTTCTCCAATCTCCCAAGGTTCTTTCCCCAGCGTGTGATAGCTTTCTACTGGATTCCTCTCTGTCCTGCCTTCTCCAATCTCCCTAATTTCAGCCCTTAATCCTCCAGCTGCCTATTTTTGGGAGGTTTTCCCCTCTCTTCCCCCCGCTTCATAGGAGTCCCAAAATTTTTTCCACATGGCTTGGAGGTGGTGGTCATGTGACTGAGTGTGCATGAGTGATGTCAAGTTGGCCATCCCTGCCTGGTCACATGACTGCCAAGCCATGCCCACAAAATAGGCCACACTCACAGAATAGGTTCTAAAAAAAATTGAAACCCACCACTGGCATCAATGATGGTTTTCTGCACAACTGTCAGGTCAGCAGTCTTTCCCATGATTGTGATTCCTACTGAACCAGACTGAGAGACCATTTAAAGGCTCAGGAACCCTTTGCAGGTGTTATGGTTTAATTAGCTGATTAGAGTGGGACACTTTGAGCCTAGAATGTTGCACCTTTTCACAATATTCTAATTTTCTGAGATTGTAGATTTGGGGTTTTCATGAACTGTAAGCCATAATCATCACAATTATGACAAATCATGGCTTGAACTATCTTGCTTTGCATGTAATGAGTCTTATCTCATATATTAGTTTCACCTTTTAAGTTGCATTACTGAAATAAATGAACTTTTGCACGATATTCTAATTTTTCAAGTTTCACCTGTATATCTTGAGGTCACAATCATGATTAAAACAAACAAGAATATTTCTTCTGCCAGTCCAAAACAAGTCCTTAGCCTTTCAGTGCTTGACAAGTGTATAAAAGCCCTTCCAAAGACTGTATCTCCATGCCTCACAAATATATTACAAAGAGCCAGGTACAGTCTCTCATTTCTTGTTCCTTATTCACAGATTATAAGGAGTCTTCCTAGGAGTTTAAATGATACTCCCTGATGCTTTCTAAATAGATTTGTAAATAGCTTTCTGCCATTTTCAGCAGTGAAAACTCTCCTGTTCAGTCTGATCAGATGTTCAATGAATTGAGATTGTACAGAGGGAAAGATCTATATTTGCAGAGGAGGTTTCTGGTTGCTTCATGTGGTTGTCCTTCTGTTGAGATAAATGAATAGAATAGAATAGAATAGAATAGAATAGAATAGAATAGAATAGAATAGAATAGAATAGAATAGGAATAGGAATAGGAATAGGAATAGGAATAGGAATAGGAATAGGAATAGGAATAGGAATAGGAAATATGCAATGGAATAGAATGGAATGGAGTAGAGTGGAGTGGAATGGAATGGTGTGATTGGATATACAAAGAATTTGTCTTTGGTGCATATGCTCTCAGTGTACATAAAAATACATTCATCAAGAATCATAAGGTACAACACTTAATGATAGTGATAGGATACAAATAAGCAATCGGGAAACAATTAATATCAATATAAATCATAAGGATGCAAGCAGCAAAGTTACAGTCCTGCAGTCATAAGTGGGAGGAGATGGGTGATAGGAACGATGTGACGATTGTTTCATATCTAACCAATTGTGTTGTATTTCTTTTGTACAATGACCATAAAGGCTATACTATCTAAACAATTATCTGTATATTTAGATAAGGATGCTGTAATTGTATCCTATACTAGGAACAGGCTAGAGTTCCATTCCAGTCTCCTAGAAATGTTTAATTCATGTTTAATTCTGCTCAGGTGTGTGTGAAATACTCTGCTTTGATGCTTCAGTTATAAATATTGAGGTAGGCCAATGTAACAAAACACAGCCATCTCGCTTTGAGCAAAGCAGCTCCACTGCATGCAAAGAACCTGTTTTTCCCAAGCATAAAGATATGTAGCCAAATCTTGGAACATGGATTGTCACTGCCAGAAATCAGGCTGCACACACAAGTGAAGCCCCATCCATGGGATGCAGGCAGCACACGAAAACATGCTCCCTCTGGTTCACAGAAAACCCCTCTCCACAGACCTGGTCCCTGGTGTCCCAAAGATTAGGGGGCTGCTAACTTAAAGGGGCTATGGAAATTTTAGTTGAAGCCAAGCAGTGTCCCCATTAAGCTTTGATACTGTTTCCTCTTAAAGAGCAAGTCCCCAATGAAACCAACTTAGCATGACCGTTGCTACATAAAGATTATCAGCTTTTATTTCCTTTTGTTTTGCAGTTGGCCGAGGGCCCAGGCCTGCACTTACGGAAGGGGAGTTAAACCACTCCTAATATGTAGCTGAATTCTATTATTTCTTTGTGGGAGGTTTATTATAGGCTTCTGGTATATAATCTAAATTAGGCGTCTGGAAATGATGGTGGGGGAAGAACACATTCAGATTTAGAAAGTGAATGGGAAGCTTTGAGTGAAATTCTCATTTAAAACACTCCCCATTTCCTTGATAGCTTTTGAAGTACATTGGAAGCTGTTAACTGTTATCAGCCTTCATTAATTAAACTTTCTTTTCAAACAGCTGCACAACCTAAATGGCACACTTAGGTTGCTGGGAATTTGGCTGCAGTGCTTTATATTTTTTTTTAGAAAGAAAAATGATAGGGTAATTCTAGGCTACCCAGCGATTTCTTACAGACTTCTAAATTATATTACTTCAGCCATGAGCCACATTTGTCTGAAAAGGAATATTTTGCAAGGGTCAAAGGCGATCCTTTGGCAATCCAGTCACTGTAAGTTGGGCCATTGAGTCTTGTCACGGTTCATATTTAAAATAACACCTGAGGGATTGTTGTCATAGTCACATTCCATTTGTTTATTCTCCAGCCTTCTGCCATCTTGCTTCCTTATCAATGTTTTTTTATTTTAAAATACATAAAAGAGTCCTCACATAATGAAAAATTACATAGCAACTGTTTGAACTTATGAGGGACTCCCCCGAAATATTTAAAATGCAATTCCAGAGTTCCAATGGGAGAGACAGCGAGAGCAGGAGAGCGGAGGGAGGGAGGGAGAGGGGGAGGCAGAGAGAGGCCCTACCATGAAGATGGAAACAGTCAAGTGAGGTAAAGGGAAGTCAGAGAAGAGCATGTTCTCTCTGTCCCACAAAAACAGATAAGAAGTACAAATATGCTTTGTAGAGGACTATCTGCTTTCTGTGAAGGCTCTTCCACTTATGGTGGAAAATCCATTGTGATGGAAGAAAGAAGAGGAGGACCAAACTGTGCCTTTTAGAAGGGTGTGTTTTGACAGAGACAAATTAACAGAATGACAGAGTTGGAAGGGGCAGGAAGTTCTTAAAATGTCTTTGCAACATTTCTTCTGAAGCAGAAGTCAAGCTATCAATCCATCAGCATCTCAAACCACACCAAAGCTCCAAACTTTGAATGAACAATGGAAATTGTCACCATTTGCAATTCTATGCAGCCTGTAAGATAACTACGTTTCTAGCCATCTCTGACCCATTTTCATTTCTCTGAATTCCTCTTAGCTCAGAAATGGATTTTTGTATGCAAATTAGTGGTGGGATGCTAAAGCAAAATTTTGTACATTAATTCCCTTGAAGGCCAAAGAATGAAAGAACCAATATCTGTTCTTGCTGTCTGAAACTGCAATGATAAGTTGTCCCAAGTATGTCATTGTTGCTTGGTATGAAAGGATCACCATCATATTTAGTGATAAAACTCCTGCTGAGAATCTTTATTGTCACACTGGCAAGACAGAGCACTTGTCTTGTTGAAGTTTTATTGATTGTCAGAAATTCATTGATAAAACCAACCATGTTCCTTCTCTTTGAAAGTCTGCCAGCCTTACATGCTGTCTGGTTTAATAATGAATCAGACACTTACCATCCTCATTATGACATTGTGGCCTTATGAGTAGCTATGCATCAAAATAAATGCAGGCACCAAGTGACAGTTTTTATCACAACAGTATGGTGAGACCTATTGTCTGCTGCAATGCTATGTAAGGCCATGAATGCGTGAAGATATCAAGTGCTTGCTTTGGAAAGACATGTTCCTCAAAGCTTTGAGTTTGAGAATGCTTTTTGACCTTCTTAAGACACCCCCCTTGAATCAAGCTGTTCGGAGCAGCTCAGGTAGAAGGTTGTTCATGCAGAGATAGGAAGACTTCTGCAGAAATGGATTAGCTGAATCTTTTCAGTCAGGGTTTAGGATTGGGCATGAGACTGAAAATTCATTGCTCATGTTGGTGGATAACTTTTGTTGAGGTGTATGGTGTGGGTGAGGGTACTATTTCTTAATTCCTTCCTGTGTAATGGTCTCTCTGTCTCTCCCTCACCTGTACTTTCTATTGATTACAATCCAATATCTTTCATCCTGTGATCTGAACTGTTTTTTAGCTAAAGTTTGGAGGATAAGTGGCCATTTGCTGGGATGGACAGTGGAGAGATGTATCCAATCTCGCTGCTTAATTATTGACTTTGGCTGGTCAGCAAGTCAGTATGTTTGATTCAAAAGTATTTAGCAGCTATTTGGCATTATACAGGTGTACATGGCTGAATATTTCTATTTCCTGCATTTTGATTTCAATTAAACCTTAAAAATAAAAGTGTTTACATCTTGCAAAGCAGTGTTGTCCCAAATGTGGGTTTTTTCCTCTCTTGGCATTTTAAGAGACATAACTAATTAAGTATTCCTTGGCTATAAATAATTAGAGTTCATTGTTTCTACCCTTCTTACAAGTAGCCTTGATTAGCACTAGGTTTTTAAAACTAGCCTCTCTTGTCTTTGCTGATGTCTCTTAACTGTGTTGCATTCAGTGGGTAGTAAGAAATTGCTGATTCTATCATTCTGGGGCTATAGACTTTGTAGCTCTATCTATAGGACAGAAACTAGTTGCCATGGATATAGAAGAGGGGAGGGGAGATCCTAAATGTGTGTTTGAAATTTTGTCACAGGTCCATGTAAAGCAAAAATATGGATGGCTATAGAAAGCTCCATCTTTCTGAGTCCTACTATGCACTGCAAAGGGGAAAAAAATTCTATTATTCTATCATATTTCCATTGCTAGTTCTGGGGTAATGATAGCTAAAATCCTAAGAAGCAGAAATGAATGCTTGTCAAGTTCAATCCAAGAACAACATAAAACAGTCTAGCCAACATCCAGCTCTTTATATGCTCTCACGCTGCAGACAAAATCTTGCCAGGCTAAACCCTTGCTACCATCACCCTAATGGATATTACCCTGGGAAATACTAGGGAGTGACTATCCTAAATCTTTTCCTACAGTGCTGGGCTGTACTTTCTCTTGTCTCTCCTGCCTCCTTGGAATGTTCTTCTTCCTTCCTGGGAAATTGCTACTTCATGGTAATCCATCCCTTCACTTCTGCCGTCATATACAGAATCTATTACAACAGTTGGATATGAAGAATAGTTGGGTAGGTCAACTGAGAAGCAAAAAACGTAATAGGGTAAAACATTATCTGAACGGTAGTAGAAGGCAAAATGCGAAAACTGGAAGACTTGGTCAGAAGCAAGTATTGTCAGTAAGCAAGAGGTCAGTAGGGTTATACAGATTAAAAGAGCTATCACTTACTTCATGAGGGCAAAACGATGAAGCATGCACTGCCACTATACAGCCTCTACTTTTCTTTATTTATTTCATGATCTTCGCATGCAAATACATAAAGAATTGTGTTTGCATCAAGTGTATCCTCTGCTACACAACCATTTATGAATGCCGGTGCAAACCAGATCAAGGGAATATAACTTGGGATTCATGGAGTTATATCTAAACTTCACATTGTCCTTTTTGTGTTTTGGGGGATCCTCTTTGATCAGTGGCCAGTTTCTCTGCTATTCTATTCTGCTATTTTGAGACAGGACTAAGACTGTCACAAAAGCTCTAAAATAGGCTTCCAAATTAAAACAAATGAACAAAAATGCAAAGTATAAACCTACTTGTGTGACAAACCTCTGGAGCTTTATGACATCATGTTAAAATTGTGGGTCATTCCTTTTCCTAATGTGTTAATTGGTGGCCTCCAGCAACTAAAATGCTGTGTATTCCTGGGCTATAGCAGCTACCCATATAAAGTTCCCCATGCAGAGGATCTACTTATTTACAGTGGAAATTAATTCTTTTCTACATAAAGATGGAAGTACTGCTGCTATTGCTACAATCAGAGATAATGGAAAGTAGGAATCAGTGCATTTCCACCCAGTGCTCAGCACAAGGATGGGATGACCATAGTCACCTAGATTGGCAAAGTGTCCCAGGAAGGCATAGGAAAGCAAACATTATAACAGTGCAGGAAGAGATCTAGAGGGCAATAAAATTGCCTTCCTGATAGGATGCTGAAACTTGTTCACTATGCTTAATGGAACAATAAAGTTACTCATGTTTATAACATTTCTGTCCCCATTGACATGCTATGCATCTCTGAGTAGTGTACATTTACAATGTACATTCAGAGGTTGGTGCGTTCACTTTGCTTGTCCCAGTGAACTGCTCTATACCTGCTGTGACCCACCAGCTGCCAGAGAAGCAGACAATGAGGAGGTGGTTGGGGAGGAATGTGGGCCAGTCCTGGAGTCTGGAGAAGGCTCTGATGAATGCTCTGCATGAGAAGCAGAGATAGAATCAGGGCTGTCAGACATTTCCCAGCTGTCTTTGGAGGTGGAGATAAGTAGGGAAGAAGAACAGCTGGGGCCTGTTGCAGATGTGTATATGCACAGAGCTATCAGGAGAGGAGAACAACTAAGGAAGAGGAGCTGACTCAGGAAGAAAGGCACACGTGGACGCTGAATAGCCCCTCCTTGACTAGGGAATAAATAGAAGCAAAAGGGGAGTGGTGGTTGCAGGAGACAACAGTTCATATTTCTTGTGGAAGATTTGTTTATCGTGGTTCGTGACTGCTTGCCAGGAATTAACTTACAGCTTTGCAACTGGAAACTCTCGGCCTAGCAAATATCCATGGAACTGATAAGGTCTGTTACTGCAATTAACCCCTGGAAGGATTATTGCCTGGACTTTCCTGTGTGTGAATGCCATGAATTTACAGTAGCAAAATAAAAAGGGTTTTTTTTAGGAAGAAGGAGTCTGTTTCTTGGTTCTGCTAAGCCTGGATCAGAACAATACCAGGGAAGTGATGCTATCCACCCCTCTGAGGTCTTTCACATTGCTTCCAATTTGACTATTCAATAGCTGGAAAAGGCTGGAAGGAAGGTGTTGTAGAAGTACAAAAACCAGATCCTATTAAGTGGACTTGAAGGCAGGGGCCCCAAAAAGCTCCAGAAAGAAAAGCACGTTGATCCATCACTTTTCAGAAGTAGACTCAGCCACAGTGCTTCACAAAGCAACTTCAAAGAGGTGTCCTACCTGTCAGGGGAAAAAACACCCTGGAGAAATCTGAGATCAATGGACCGGGCTGATTCCCTTCAGCATATCATTTGAGATATTAAGAAAAGAAATAAAAGTCTTTGAGAAGTATATTCTAATTAATAAACAAACTTTAATAATAAAATAATAAAAGTAAATAAAACAGAACTAACTAATTGGTTACATTTTGATAATAAAAGCTCCGGTTGCCAGCTCCCTGGCAATCGGACAAAGAACAAAGGAATGAGTTCTGGAATGTGTGAAGCATGCGCAATAAATCACTTTCAGATAACATTTGTTTTATGACCTGCGCAATAAAGCTTTCTTAGTTTAACTCTTGAATGTCAGTTTAGTCAGTTCAGGCTAGCAAACAATTTAACATCGTGACACCCCTTCTTTTGCTAGTTGGGCTGACGTCATCAAATCATCAATTAAGGCACATCTTCTTTCGCAGATACTCGTGTTGATTTACAGGAAGTGGTTTGTTCAGCATATCTGCGATCTGATCATGTGTAGAAACATATTGCAATTTAACAAAACCTTGCTTAACTAATTGCTTTGTGTTTTGATAACGAATGTCAATGTGTCTGGACCTAGAACCTGTGAAATGTGACTCAGAAATATAAACAACAGATACATTATCTTCCATCACGGTGATTGGTCGAATTGGACGTGTCCAGATATCTGTGATCAAAGCATCAAACCACGTTAGAGAATTACAAGCATCTGAAACACAAGCATATTCAGCTTCAGTAGATGAACATGAAACAAAACTCTGTTTTCTCACTTGCCAGTAAACAGGACATCCATTCAGGAACATCATGTAACCAGAAGTGCTTTTGCGTGACTTCTTGTCACTCGCCCAGTCAGAATCAGAAAAACAAATTAACTGTGGATGATCAGTGTGTGTTGGTTCTAGCAATAACTTCATGTGTTTAGTGTGTTTCAGGTATTTCAACAACTTCTTAATGCATGACCAATGAAATTGTGTTGCCTTACCTACGTGTCGTGATAAAAGATTAACACTAAGTGCAATGTCAGGTCTGGTCCAACTACTAATGTATAATAGTGAACCAATGACTGAACGATAAAGTGTTTGATCCTCGAACTCAGGACTTGGTTCATGTGTTAAGTTGTGAAAATCTGTTTGCATGGGTGTCTTTGTTGTGCTAGCATCTTTCATGTTGCAATGATGTAGAATGTGGTCAATTTTCTCTTCTTGTGAAAGACTAAACCCCTTCTGTGTCTTTTCAATTTGAACACCTAAATAAGTGCTAATGTGTCCTAAAGATTTCAGTGTGAAGTATCTCTGCAAACTTTTAGCAAAAATCTCACTCATTTTCTTATTTGGACCAATATAAACAATATCATCAACATAAACAAGAATTATCTCATATGCATTGTTAGATCTTTTTGTGAACACGCATTCATCAGTTTCAGACTTAATAAAGCCCATTGAATTTAGTTTGTCAGTAAGACATAAATACCACATTAAACCTGACTGTTTCAGACCATAAAGACTTTTGTTCAGGAACCAGGTATCCCCTTCTTGCTTTCGGAATCCTGGAGGGCTTCTCACGTAGATCTCTTCATCTAGGTCTGCATGTAGATAAGCTGTGTCCACATCAAATTGGAAAACTTCTAAACCAAGAATAGTTGCAGTGGTTAAAGCAATTTTTACACTTTCAGTTCTGACTGTTGGCGAGTAAGTGTTTGTGTAGTCCTCAGGATAACGTTGAACGAAACCCTGAGCTACAAGTCTGGCTTTGTACAAAGACTCACCATTTGGTTTCTTCTTGATTCTGTAGACCCATCGAGTGCCAATGACTTTCTTGTTTGCTGGAGGTTTTGCAGGTGTGAATACATTAAGTTTCTTTAAACTGTCCATTTCATCCTGCATTGCATCATACCATTTGTCTTGTTCTGAATCAGGAAGCTGTTTGATTTGTGTGAATGTCTCAGGAGGAAGAGTAACGTTGCAAATCAAAGGTAATGGTGACTTTGTCAGTTGCCATGAATAACGTTGTGGAGGGATTCCTTTTGTGGCCCTCTTGGAACGTCTAGAGGCAACAGACCAGTCTTCTTCTTCTTCATCATCATCATCCTCGTCCTCACGTTCGTCGCTAGCATCAGCATCCGCGGCTTGCGAAGACGGAACATCAGGTTGTGAAGAACTGGTAGAAGGAATATCTGCCTGCGAATTGTCATCAGGCTGCGTGGCATCTGGAACACCATCTCTAGGAAAATAAACTTCAGGATCATTGGAATGAGTCCTGGACCAGTCAATGTCTTCCTCAAAATTAGCAGATTGTGAAATGACAATTACATGTTTAGTATCAATGAATTTGAACCATTTTGAATTATCATCAATACCCATAAATCTCAGTCTCTTTGCTACTTTCTTCTTTGACTTAAGGGAGTGTTCACCATAGCATATGAACCAAAAATGTGGAGGTTCTTGAGATCAGGCTTGTAGCCATACAGCATGTAGAAAGGAGTTTGATTGATTACACTGCTCCAAGTACGGTTGACAATGTAATTTGCATACTTGATTGCTTCACCCCAGTATGTGTTACTGAGATTGGCATCTTCTAGAATACAACGCATCATGGTTTGTAGAACCCCTTGTCTTCTTTCTACGACTCCGTTATGAGCCGGTGTATATGGAGCAGATGTCTGATGAAGAATTCCATTCTTACGCATCCAGTCCTGGAAACGCTGAGACATGAATTCTGCACCACGGTCACTCTGGATTCTGGTGATGCGAACTTGGTATTGTGTAGAAACAAAAGCTGCAAAGTCTTTAAAGATCTGAAAGGTCTCAGATTTCTCTTTCATAGGATATGCAAATCCATATCTAGAATGATTATCTACTATTGTTAAAAAATACTTTCTGCCACCAAGTGTTGGTGGGAAAGGACCCACTATGTCAGTGTGTACCAAATCAAAAATGCATGTTGACCGGCGTGTAGCGTGTTTTGGAATGGCAGCTGCCTTGGATTTAGCCTTTTTGCAAACCGCACAATCCAAAAACACCTTACACCCCTTTAGATCCAAACCTTTTGCGAACTCCGGCATCTTTCTAAGAACACGGAAACTGGCATGTCCCAATCTTCTGTGCCACTTGTGAATACACCTGGAATGCAAAGGTTTACCAGTTAGTGAATTCTCAACATTAACAGTTTCATGAGGACCCTCAGGCTTGCTCTGAGCAACCTGTTTCTGTTTTCTCTGTTTGTTGGCTTTAGGAGCCTTTGGCACAGTAATGTTTTCTCTCTCTGGGGCAACTCTCTCTGGGTCTGCGTTGTGCCTTTTTGGAGTTTGCATACTTGCTTTTTTGAGGTGGTGAACCTGGAACTTTAAATCTCTAGACAAGTGACTTTGACTAAGCAAATTACTGGTTGCTGAAGGTATGTAATAAACATCAGGGATGTGTGTATCGAGCTCTTCAATGTAAACAGTTCCTTTTCCCATGACCTTGCAAGTGTGGTTGGTGAAGGAATACAGTTCTCGTTACTCGGGCTCTGGCTCGCCCATCTCTGTGAAAAGTTCCCTTCTGTGGGTAATGTGCACAGCTGCTCCACTGTCTAAAGTCCACAAAAGACGTCTGTCGAACTTTGGATCAGGTTGTGGAACGTTGGTTATGGCCAGTGTTACAAGTGGAGCTTGTGGATCACGCCTTGGACCACGACGACCTTGTCTTCCGCCTCTACCTCTGCTTCTGGAGTCTGTTCCTCTGGGCTGGTACGTGGCGGGAGCTGGAACTCGTTGGGGACAATCCCGGGTGTCATGTCCCACACGGTTGCAGGTGTAGCATTTTGGCATCCTTGGAGCGTAGCCTCTTCCTCGGAAGGGACGTCTGGCTGGAGCCTTTGATGCTGGGGGCCGTTGCAGATGTGGTGTAGCTAACTTGATAGCTTCCTCTTCCACTAAAAGTCTGCAAACGTGGTTAACTGTGCGTTGAGCAATAGGCACGTAGTTAATCTTTGCAACAGCATCTTTCCACTCATAATTCAATGAGTTAATGATGATGCTAATCATTTGGATATCATCGATTACATGGCCATTTTGTCTCAATTCACTTCTCATTCTTTTCAGTTTGGTCAAATGTCCACCAATTCATTCACCAGGTTTCAACTTCGAACCATGGAACTCAGACATGAGCAAACATGAAGATTCAATTGAAACGGGCCTGTAGCAATCTTCCAAAATAGCCCAAATTTGTTGGGCAGTTGCATCAGGCGGAAAGATACCATGGATCTCAATTTCCATTGACATGAGCAAAATCGTGATTGCTCTGTTTTCCAGGTCTCTCATTGCAGGTGTCCATGGCTGAGGAGGAGGGTTAAAAATCATGGAGTATGTGCCTTCTCTTCGAAGCAAGAGCGCAATTTCACTGACCCAGGCTTTATAATTCTCTCCTGACTCCTTTAATTTGGACTCACCAGTCAAGGGAGTGACTGTGAATACCTGCTGAGGAATAATTTGTTGAACTGGTTGCAAAGCTGGTTGTTGAACCAGGGGTTGCTGGAGTTGCACCATTGGCCTTTGCGTGGCAACATCAAATTGGCTTCCTTGCATTCGCCTTTGGCTTTGCCTTTTTCCATCTAGGGAGGATTCAGCACCACCAGGGGGTGTTGAAGACTTAACCTTTGGAGGCAAAGCTTGGGCTTCTGTAATACTCATAGACAGATCTTTAAAACTCTGGTGCAGCTGCTTCATCTTTTGCTCTAATGATTTTTCTCCGCCAGCAGATGGCAGTGCAGCCTCACTTTTTGGCTGCCTCACCTTTCTATACGTGGGCGGAAGTTCAGTTGACTCAAAGGGACCACGTGACCTCGGTGACGTGTACATGTCTCTTTGTTCTGATTCACCTAAGAACTCCTCTTTGGGGAGTGTCTTAGGCTGTTGTTTTAAAGAAAAGATGGTGTCCTCAGACATTTTGGGAGTGGGGGAGCTCCTCCTACTCCTCTTTATTTCGTTAAAGCACTCTCTCGCCTCCCTAGCATATTTTTCAAACAGCTCTAATTGATCAAGATAGCTTTGCATTTCTTGCTCATCATCTGGAGAGGATTCATAAAATTTGCTTTCTGCGTGGGAGGATTTTTTCTCTGCCGGCAGTTGCCATTCATCAAGTGTTTGATAATCTGCGAGGGTCTGGGAATGGAGTGGCTTTGGCAAAGTGGGAAGTTTTGGCTTGGCCCCCAAAAATTCATAATCTCCTGGAGATATTTTAGAAGGAGGAACCACTGACCTCGTTTCGTAGATGTCGCGTCCTGTAGCTCCTTCCCCCACATCTGGCTCGGCACTTTGTTGCTCCTGGAATACGTTTGAAGGTCCTTGTTTCTCTGTGTCTGAGGAAGCCTCCTTGTCAGAAGAAACGGAACCATCTGTGCTTGTTCCATGTTTCTTCTTCTGTTTCTTTTTCTCCGACATTGCTAATTAGCGTAGTCGGTTATCTTAAGATAGCACGAAGGGAAAATACAGCCATAAATTGTAGCCATCTCAGCTTGTATCATTGACCAACCTCTGCATACCAAGTTGTCAGGGGAAAAAACACCCTGGAGAAATCTGAGATCAATGGACCGGGCTGATTCCCTTCAGCATATCATTTGAGATGTTAAGAAAAGGAATAAAAGTCTTTGAGAAGTATATTCTAATTAATAAACAAACTTTAATAATAAAATAATAAAAGTAAATAAAACAGACTAACTAATTGGTTACATTTTGATAATAAAAGCTCCGGTTGCCAGCTCCCTGGCAATCGGACAAAGAACAAAGGAATGAGTTCTGGAATGTGTGAAGCATGCGCAATAAATCACTTTCAGATAACATTTGTTTTATGACCTGCGCAATAAAGCTTTCTTAGTTTAACTCTTGAATGTCAGTTTAGTCAGTTCAGGCTAGCAAACAATTTAACATCGTGACACTACCAGAGGCCCCTGTGAAGCAAAGCATTCAGCTAAGCTTTATTTTATTATAAAATAAAACATATATGTGATGCATCACTTATATTACAAATATTATTAAAATCACTGTAAAATTGCATTAAATCCTTTGTGGTAATGACACAGTATATATTTGATCCCCAGTCCTGGATTCTTACAATGCTATATTTCTGAACAACACTCTGATTGTGATCACAAATACATTAACATGACATACTTCATTATTAAAGGCCTTTACCTTTGATCAGGTTTCCAAGCTAAAGGTGTTTTGTCCCAGGTATCTTGCTTTCAATATCAGCATAAGATCCAGATTCGTTGAACTGAGATGAGACATTCCTCCATGCCTTTTTAAGGAAGCATTCTCATTTTTTTTCCCCAGAGCAATCTGGAGAAGATTTTTAGCCAGAATCATAAAAATGGTTAATGACGTTGTATTTTTGGAAGAATGCTGCATCTTGTTCAGTATGCCTTGAAGTGCAAAGTCTACACCCTGATTTCTCCATTATGAATTTAATTTACAAACACACACACACACACACACACACACACACACACACACACACACACACAAACTAAAGCTCTAATTAGCTATGGCCCAGTCAGCATAAATCGTAAGCTAGTTAAGCTAAGAACCCATGATAATTCTGTGGTCCAGACATCCCATTAGCCCAATAATTTCCATGGAACTCCTGGTCTTAATTATGTTTATAAGGAACAATCATGTGGAAGGATGAAGCTTCATTAGTGTCATTCTCAGAGTATATGGACTTATAGGTTAAATTGTTCTCCAGAGATCTAGGTTTTTAACATTTTCAGATAGGATGTAGTATTAGAGGGGAACTCAAATCACTTGGGTTAATTATGAATTCTGAGGTAACATGCATAGGAATATCTTTTGAGAAGACCAGTGAAGGAGAAGCTAGAAATAATGTTTTCCTGATATTTAAATGTCCTTAGGCAGAACAACAAGTTGGAAAGGGAGGGAGGGAGGAAAAGAAGGAGGAAAGGAGAAAGGAAGGAAGGAAGGAAATGTCTTCCTATCTTGTATAGAATGTTCTCAACTTGGTATAATTTCTGACAGAATATTCAAGACTTCTGAGTAGATCCAATAAACAAAGCAAGCAAGATAGACACAATAGCACGGCCATTTTCCTTAAGAAAGGATCTGCAAAGTGGATAAAACAAACCTTTCATCCTAGGATAAACATGACTTCCTAAAAAGAGTCCTATCTTTTCTTCAAGAACCACAGCATTGTGATCTCCTGTCAGAAATATATACAAAATATATTTGTAAACAAAAATAATAATGAAGAACTTATAATTTGTAACAACATTTAAGCAAGCAGCATTAGGGACAACAAAAGTGCACATAATCAAGGCTATAGTTTTCCCAGTTGCAATTTATGGCTGTGAAGGACCATAAGAAGGGCTGATCACCAAAGAATTGAGGTCTTTGGACTATGGTGCTGGAGAAGACTCCTGCGAGTCTTGCAAGGCCATCAAACCAGTCAGTCCTGGGGGAGATCAACCCTGATTGGTCTTTAGAAGGCCAGATCCTGAAGATGAAACTCAAATACTTTGGCCACTTAATGAGAAGGAAGGATTCACTGGAGAAGAGCCTAATGATGGGGAAGATTGAGGGCAAAAGAAGAAAGGGACGACAGAGAATGAGGTGGCTGGATGGAGTCACCAAAGCAGTCAATGTGACCTTAAATGGACTCCAGAGGATGGTAGAGGACAGGAAGGCCTGGAGGAATGTTGTCCATGGGGTCGCAATGGGTCAGACACAACTTTGCAATTAACAACAACAGCAATTAGGGACAATGGCTTATCTCTCATTTTACTATAATTTTTAGCAAGAGGTGAGGTGCTTTGGTTTAACTGCTTTTGTGGAAAATACTGATTGACACTTCCTGCTTCTGGTCAATGCTCTCACTTGTTTCTTGTTGAAATTCTATAAATAAGTTTTACACTGATGGATAAAATTTAATTCCTGCAGAAGAAACATGATGGTTGTCGGCTGCTGGAAATTCAGATTATCTACCCACATGTTAATAATTTTTCAAATTGGATACAAGAGAGAACATTAGCCTTGATTTGTTTAAATCCTTATTATGTAAAGAAACATGTACTGCATAACTAATGGAAAGACATTTTATGGTTTTCCAGGTTCCCTTGAATTCCCAGTTAAAGTGAAGAAAGTCTAAACTGATTTAACAAAGGCTGAAATGTAAGCCAGCTACCATCAATAGTTAATGCTTTTCCACAACAATTTTATGATTTGAACCCAATCATTGGAGCCCTCTCAGAAGAATGTCTATATAACATATGTGATTATTAATCTCAATTAACTAACTTATTTAAAGTTCATTGAAAGAAATTATTTTTTAAAAAAATCATTTTCTAATAATCACAACCTGAGATCGTAAAAATGTGTCAGCTATTTTTTATATGAGAAGAAAAAAAATATAGAAAGCAGAGTTGGAAAGGAGATTGGAGATCATCTAGCCTAACCTCCTGTATATACCATTTCAGTCAAATACAGTAGCAGTCCAGTCTCATATTCATTCATATATATCACATCACATCAACACCATGGTCACATAATCAACCTTTGGGCACTTGGGAACTAGCCTTTATGTGATGGTTGCAGCATCCTGGGGTTATCTGCAATCTTCCCAGCTAGTTTCCATCAAGCAAAATCAAGGAAGGAAGCCAGATTTGTTTAATGACTGCAACATTCACTTAACAATAGCAAGGATTCATTTAACAAAGATGATAAAAAAGATCATAAAATTGGGCTAACAACTGCCTTGTTTTCTAACATAAATTCTGGTTCCTATTGTGGTCAATGACCACCTGTAACATTGCTTAGTTCTGAATGAATTGTCTTCATCTTAGACTCTAAGTTCTTCTCCTGTTCCTCTTCTTTCTTCTCCTGCTCTTCCTTCAGATTTATATCTAATTTTGCCTCCAAGAACATTTGCATGGTACTTCTTCTATTTTTTTCCTCTACAGCAATACACTTGTGAGGGATATTTTGTTAAGAGGTAGTGACTATCCCCGTGTCACTCAATGAACTTTCACGGCTGAAGGTAAGATGCTGTAACTTTGAATGATCTAGGTCCAAATTGATACTCAATATCCATGAGCAAAGGGAGCACATTATGAAATGAAGTTCATATTCATGGATGCCCTACGCACAGTCACCCATGCGCTGATGACGTCTCGCCTGGACTACTGCAATGCTCTCTACATGGGGCTTCCTTTGAGATGCACTCGGAGACTACAGTTGGTCCAGAACGCGGCCGCGCGGGTGATCATGGGGAGGACTAGATTCTCCCCTGTAACACCTCTCCTGCGCGAGCTGCACTGGCTTCCTGTGGTCTACCGAGTGCGTTTCAAGGTCTTGATTATGATCTTTAAAGCGCTTCATGGCACAGGGCCTAGTTACATGCAGGATCGCATCCTGCCCCACACATCCCTACGACCAATCCGCTCTCACAGAGAGGGACTTCTCCGGGTGCCGACCGCCAAACAGTGCCGGGGGGGCGACACCCAGGAGCAGAGCCTTCTCTGTGATGGGCCCAGCCCTGTGGAATGACCTCCCCCGGGACATCAGGATTACTTCCGATCTCCGCTCCTTCCGTGTACAACTGAAGACCCACCTCTTCCAACTATCTGGCCTGGCTCAACCGTAATTTTCTCGTACCCCTCCTGACTGTCTGTTTTTAACATTTTGAATTTGGATTGTACATGGGGTTTTATAATTAGGGTATTTTAATGGTTTTTAATTGTCTATGTATTGTATCTGTTAACCTCCTCCGAACATGTGTGTCTTTGTACTTATGTATGTCATGGGTTTATGTAAATGTTATATGTTTTTTACTCCATTGTACGCCGCCCCGAGTCCTATTCGGAAAGGGAGCGGCTAATAAATTTAAATTGACTGATTGATTGATTGATTCAAGCACTACCTGCTTTGCATACGCTTTGTAACATTGCACGCATGTATAGAACAGAACATAATAACACAGTTGGAAGAGACCTTGTAGGTCATCTAGTCCAACACTTCACCCAAGCAGGAGACTCTGCACTATTTCTGACAGAGGCATCTAGTCTCTTCTTGATGAAGTTCCCACAGCTTCTGAAGGCAAGCTATTCCATTAGTTGATCATTCCCACTGTTTCTCCTTATCTCCTATTTGAATCTCTCCTTGATTATTTCCATCCATTATTCCTTGTCTGGCCTTCAGGTGCTTTGGAAAACAGGTTGACCCCCTTCTCTCTGTGGCAGCCCTTCAAATATTGGAAGATTGATATCATGTCTCCCCTGATCCTTCTCTTCACTAGACTAGCCATGCCAAGTTCCTGCAACCATTCATCGTATGTTTTAGCCTCCAGTTCCCTAATCATCTTGATTGCTCTTCTCTGCACTCTTCCTAGAGTCTCAACAACTTTTTAAAAGTGTGGTGATATCACACTCCTAATTTCATTATATTGATCAATCCATGGGATTCTATAGATACTTCTGATTATAGTCTCAAAGTTTGTTATTATGAAAAGAATAGAACCATATTTATGCATATATGTTTCACCAAAGTAGACCATAGAAATGTAATATGTATACTATATATCTACTGTTTTTCTCATTTCACGTGCAGCTTGACAACACAGTCTGCTTTAGCCCCAGCTTGTCAATGTCGTTGAATGTGCTACTCAGCCAAGTAGCTGAATTTTGTACTTAAGTTCAAATGACTCCTCTTGAGGTTACTGAGAGTCAGGATTGTATGTAACAGTCTGCCAAAAAATATTTTGAGCACATTTGTAAAGGCTAGGTTGCAGTTAATTATTTATCCACAATTCTTCAGAAAATAATCCCTCAAAAGTAATGGAAGCTTCTTAGGTGGAGAAAATAATCATCTTCACAAATTGTTTGCCAAAAGTTCATGCACAAAAGTTCATGTATTTGTCAAATAAATTGGTGTATGTCTATAAACCATTAGCTCAGTCTCAAGGCTAAAATGCCACAGTTCAGAACAAATAAAGTGAATGCTTTCTTTAAAATGACAGGTAGTTATTTGTCTCTTTTCAATAACTATTTTTGGAAAGGAAGGAAGGAAGGAAGGAAGGAAGGAAGGAAGGAAGGAAGGAAGGAAGGAAGAAAGAAAGAAAGAAAGAAAGAAAGAAAGAAAGAAAGAAAGAAAGAAAGAAAGAAAGAAAGAAAGAAAGAAATTTGATGGAGAGAAGTGAGATTTTAAAAACTTGGAAGTTTGTTGCTGATGTTTGTTGTTTGCTTCTTAAAATGATTCTCGGTTTTCCACATGAAAGGTGCATAAAAATGCCACAAGATCATCTTATTTGTAATTTGTTGATCTGACATGCCTATAATAGGATCACAAAAAATTGAGATGTAACACATAGTGATTTTTTAAAAAAATATTAAGACTATCATAATATAAAATACAAATGAAAATAAAGATAGTAGAGAAATGGGGAAGGGAAGAAAGAGAAAGGAGAAAAAAAAACCAGTGACTTCCAACATTTTTAGCACAGTAGACTCCAAATGAAAATTACAGCCCCTGTGTCTCACTTTTACATGATTTGTAAATATTAGCCACTCCTACAACAGCCAACTAATTTAATCAACAAATCTGAAGTCAAGATATCATTTTTTTCTATCTTGAGCACAAAATCTAAAAGCAGCTTCCAAACAGAAACTAAAATAGAGAAACTTTTTTTTCTAAATAAAAGTTAATTTTGCCACCTCTGATAGGTTAGTGATTCTTGTTAAATTTTTGAGAAAGGATCACAAGAAAAGGAGTAGAAATCTCTCTGGTTTGAGCTTCTTCTCAACTTTTCAGTTATCCTTTGCCTGTGATGCTACTCAGAATCTCTTTCATTCTTGAAACCAGAATGTTATACTATCAAGTGCTCCTCAAGTTGGCGAGAACATATCTGTAAGTTACCAAAATATGATGTGACATAGCTTGTAAAGAATCTTTACTATATAACAGGACTGCAGTCTCTTCAAACAGTTGATTGCCTTCTGAGATTTAAGGCTGCTGAAACCATCTTGTAAACACTTAGGTTTAAAATGTATATCCTTTATTCTCCTCTTTTATGGCTTAGTGGAAAACCTGCTTTACATTTTCTACTCTTTGTACTAGATGACAGTTGGATAGTGACATTTTCAATTCTTGCCTTTAGAAATACTGGCTCCCAATGGATCTTCTCCAGGTACTTCTTTCAAAAATTAGGGATGTGCTGAACATTTCTTTGTTTATTTCATTTCTTTGTAAAAAATGAAACTCTTGCTGCAAAGCTACTAATTTCAATCTCCCATGATCAATCTTTCCAACTTAGTTATGTTGGACTATGATTATTACTCTTAGCCTCTATAATCATAGGCCATTTTGGTTGTGGATAAGGGATTTTGTAAACCAAAATATTTAGAAGTGCCAGTAGAAGAAGGTTGACATTTTCTTGATAGAAGATGCTGACCTTAAAAGCTGATAGAAGAGCAAAAATCAATTTAATGAAGCCTTTGCCTCCTACCCTATTCTGTCTTACTTACAAGATGTTCTGTTTTAATTTAATTCTTAGAAGATACAAAAGAGGAAGGGCGCATATCTTCTGATGATACCAGAAGTACTGTTTCAAATCTCTATAGCAATAGCATTCAGTCTTAAATACTGCCCCATAACACTTTACATAACTCCCCGGGTAGTTTACAATGTCAGCATGCTGCCCCCAACAATCTGGAGCCTCAGTTTACTGACCTCAGAAGGATGAAAGGCTGAATCAATCTTGACACCTCTTAGGATCAAACTCCAGGCAGAGTTTGCCTGCAACACTGTAGGCTGTAGGCAGAGTTTGCCTGCAACACTGCATTCTAACCATTGAGCCACTAGGTTTCCTATATAAGACTTGAAAAGACAATTTCACATCTGAGATAAGCATTCTGGCCCTGATACACCTCTCTATGTCTATGACCCATCAAGACAAAATGTAACCTAACCATCATGTTTGTGTGATTATTGACAAGCCTTTTAATCACAACATCTCTCTTGATTTTTTGCTGCCCCAATCCAATCCGATATTATGAAATATGCTAGTTTTTTTGGTGAACTTTCATATGTGACTACCACTGTAGGTTCACCTCAGTGGCTCACATATGTTGAAGGCTCGTGGGTAGACTGCTGCACAAGAGTTGAGAAATGTTGTCTCCAAAACTCTATTATTTCAACCTCTGTCCCAGTGTTCTTGACAATTAAAAATGGGGCTACCACAAGTGCTTCTTCAAATACTTAAACGTAAAGGTAAAGGTTCCCCTCACACATATGTGCTAGTTGTTTCTGAGTCTGGGGGGTGGTGCTCATCTCTGTTTCTAAGCCGAAGAGCTAGCACTGTCCGAAGATGTCTCCGTGGTCATGTGGCCGACATGACTAAATGCCAAAGGTGCATGGAACACTGTTACTTTCCCACCAAAGGTGGTCCCTTATTTTTCTACTTCCATTTTTATGTGTTTTCAAACTGCTAGGTTGGCAGCAGCTGGTACAAATAATGGGATTCGAAGTGCTAGGGATTCGAACTGCAAAACTGCCAACCTTTCTGATTGACAAGCTCAGTGTCTTAGCCAAGTTCAAATAATTAACAGGTCACAAAATACCAGAAATGATAATGTTATAACATAATCTAACAAAGAGAAAGACTACAGATAATATGATAGTGGTTTTCTGGAACTTGAAGCACTGTCACAAAGAAGATGGAGTCAATCTATTCTCCAAAGCACCTAAGAGCAGGACAAGAAGTAGCAAGTGGAAGATCATTAAAGTGAAATCCAACTTAGAATTAAGGATAATTTTTTTGACAATAAGAACAACTAATCACTAGAATGGCTTGCCTCCGGAAGCCATTCTAGTGGGAATGGCTTCCGGAGGCAAGTGGGAGCTGTATTACTAGAGGTTTTCAAGAAAAGAATAGAAAATCATTTGTCTGGAATGGTGTAGAGTTTCCTACTTGGGCAGAAAGTTGGACTAGAAAAACTCCAAGGTCCTTTCCAACACTATTATACTACGTTCTGTGTTCTATATGCCTATTTTTAAAGCAACTCTCCACTGACTGAAAAGAAGATGAGATTCAAACTTTTTATATTAAAGGCTGTTTAAATAATGTCAATTTCATCACCTTTTCAACTTTCATTTTCTTTTTTCTTTTTAAGTGCAACTGTTTTAAAGCTATAGATAATTATTCCATAACTTCCAAACTTAGAAGACACTGCAAGGACTTTTCATCCAACTTTTTTTTTAAAAAATGATTTTGTTCAGTAAACTGCCCCAAATGCATTCTCAGATGTACCAAACATATTGTGTCTTCTTCTTTTATTCTATAAGTTTTAAAAATGCCTTTGTCAGAAGTGGGCTAACCCAAATGGAATTTCCTAGTATTTTTAATTGAGTGTCCAGGGTTTTAAAGAAGACATAGAATGAATATATTTTTATGCTTGGTTGATTCTGAAAATTGGTTTGTTCTTTGACTGGAGATCTAATTTCTGAAATTCAAATGAAAATATTATATCCGCTTGCTTATGTTTTTATCTAAAGAATGTTCTTGGACCAAGTCCTACATCAGCTTATGAGTTGACATTGCACAATGTTTCTCATTAACCCTCTTAGCCTTGGCACAACAATATTGCTCTAAATCTAAACACAGATATTAATGCCATGTTCTTGATTTGTGTTTATTCACTGTGATAAGGAACTAAATGCAATAAACCTTCAATAATGTCCATTTTATGAAGGCCACCCTAATAAACTTCAAAAAATGTCATAAAAATGAAGACAACTGATACCTTGATATAGATACTACCACCAAAAAAATCTCATAGATTGAAATATGTTTGTCTTCAGTGAGGAAGTAAGAAATATATTATTCTTTTATTTTATGATAATCACACCAGAGAAACAACTGATCAATACTTTAAGGGAAACAAATAACACACAATAAGCCCTGTTTCTATTTAAAAATTATGAATTGGGAATAAAATCTTTGTTATAAGATTTTATAATGGAGAAGACTCACTGGATCAGAGCCTAAAGCTGGGAAAGTTGGAGGGCAAAAGAAGAAGGGGATGACAGAGAATGAGGCGGCTGGATGGTGTTACTGAAGCAGTAGGTGGAAGAACGTTGTCCATGGGGTTGTGATGTGTGGGACACAACTTTGCAACTAATAACAACAACAAAATAAGATTTTTTTCTCAATCCTGAAGATATGGTAGTCCAGAGAAGACAATGTCATGTACATTATTTAAGTTATTCTGTTTATTTATTAGATTTAAAAGCCAAACTTCAGAACAACTGTGGGGAAAAACAATTCTGGAAAGCTTGACAATTTTTTTAAAGACAACAACTTTAAAAAAGACATGTAGATTTGAGTAGAGTGCAAACATAACATATAATCCCACTGCTTTACGCTGCAACCAACAGAAGTTCTAGAATCACCATACCCCAATATCTGGGAGAATTCAAAGTTATTAAAGATTTCCAGAACACTGCAAGGCTAGGAGCCATGGATATATTTGTAGGGATGCTATTCCAGATGGCAGAACATGCTCACTGTGACACTTTTTAAATTGTAGGAACTATGTCTTAATATTATCCATGTATTGTTCTAGAGCAGGAAAATGTATACAATGGGGGGGGGGATTTTAATAATTTGTTACAAATATACTTTGAAGAAGTCACAGGGTGTTTTACAGATGGGCTGTTAACAAGAATGAGATTTATTACTTTAAGGTTACATCACAACGTTATAATTATTCCTAATAATATATTTACCACACAGTCATTCTTTTAAAAGAAATCTGCAACATGCAATGTGAAAAGAGAGATAGATGCCTGGCGGTTTAAGAAACCCAACCAACTAATGCCTAAAATGTTTCTAGTATATCTTGGAATGAAAGACACATGGGCTCTTTTTAATCTTTGTTTTCTTCTGTAATAAAATTTTTATTGGTTTTTCAAAATTTATAGGGAAAAGGGTAAATGGACAGGTATACAAATTTTGGCAGTTGCAAAATGTGAGAGGCATCCCTCCCTCCATACCCGTAACATACATTTATATATAATGCATTAGTATATAATTGATTATAATCAGCATATTAGTTCTATTATTAAATTCGATCAAATTAAACATTACAATATAAAATCCAAATATAATTCCATTTTCACTTTCGGTCAATTTATAATAATATGATTTTCTTATTTATTTCTGTGATCTGAGTCTTCTTGCTATTGCCCCATCTCCCTCCACTGGCAGAGCTCTGGCCCCTCCCGTGTCCTGCGTGTCCGTTGTGGTGTCTGGTGGTTTCTCTAGGAGTATTTTATTTTTTTCCATAAAGGCCTGCGCCTCTATGGGTGAATTAATTCTAATTCTTGTCTCCTCCCAGAATATCAGCATACCTTCAGGCATCAACCATCTAAACCACACCCCTTTCTGGTATAATTTATTCGCTAATTGCGAATAATTTTTTCTTTTTTCTCTAATCTTCTTAGGGATCTGCTTCAGAATGGTTATCTCCATATCATGATATGTCAATGCTTGCCCCCTTTGTACACCCAGAATTTCATCTCTTGTGCTTTTTCTAAGGAATTTAATGTGAACCTCCCTGGGTACATTGTGTGTTCTAGTGTAAGCTGAGTTCACTCTATAAACCAGGTCTATATCCCACCCCATCTGTTGTTTTTCTTTGTGTGTGTAGTCAGCCAGAATGTTTGTCATGATGTCCCTTATATTTTCCCCATCTTCTTCTATAACATTTTGAAATCTAAGATAATAGGACATTCTCTCAAATTCTAATTTCATCTGTTGGATGTCAAGATCTTTGTTCCCTTTCTGCACAGCTTCCACCCCCCCCCCCTCACCTCCTCCACCCCCCCTTCCACAAGATTCAGTCTTTGTGAGTTCTTATATATTTGGGCTTGATTTTCTTTAATTTCATCTTTCATTTCCCTTAGCTGTTTCTTGATTTCCTCCTGGCCCTGTAGAATTTGTTGAAGCATTTGTTGAAAGTCCATCTCTGTAGTCTTATGTTGCATCAGTTCTGTTATCTTTGACTGTGTGGCTGGACTGGATGTTGCGGATGTTGGAGCAGAAGTGGCAAAGCCAGGTTTTCCAGGAGGGGGTCTTTTAGATGCCATCCTTTATAACGTTAGAAGTTCAGTCCAAATATGAAGTAAGCAGTTAGAAAAGAAGGGTAGCCAGGTGAATCCGGGAGCAGAAGAACCAGGCAGAAGAGAATCTCTCCAATAAGTCTGGCAATAGATAGAAAATTTCCCCTAGAAGGTTGAAAAAAATACCAATCCACAAGAGATTCCTCTGGGAGACACGGAGACAAAGACCGGAAGCCTGAATTTTAAAGGTGGAGTCAGGTTTCAGAGTTCATAAAGACAACGGAAGTGTGCCATCTTGCCCTGCCAGTTTTGGGCACAGAGGCGTAACAAAGTTTTTAAAAAGTTCCAAAAGTCCTCAAATCATTGTAATATATAAGATTAAATTGAAAAGAAAATCATCTCAGCCTAAGTGAGGCTTCATTCGTTGGCTCTCCCCCCTCCTCCTTCCCCGGGGGCTGAGAGCAAAATTGTTTCTCACCGCTTGTCCAAGGGGGGGGGGGAAACCCCCCTCCCTCCAGCCGCACCTCCAAAATGCTCCAAAAGTTATTTTAAAGTTTTAAAAGCTGAGTAAAACTTCATGCAAAGTAAGGGATGAAGAGAGAAGCAACCTCACCGCACCGCAGCTGCTTCCTTCAATTGTAGCATTCTCCAGTCGGCTTATAGCGAGGCGCGAGGCGTAGGAACGCGAAGCGCCCTCCGAGCTTGCTCCCCGGTGCCTTGGGCGCGCGAGAGAGCTCCCGCCGGCTGCCGCCACTGCAGGAGTCCTCCGCGATGCCGCCCCTCCGGCAGGACCCCTCTGCGGGGTGTCCTGTGCCCCCCAAGGAGTGGGGAAGCCCACCGGGGAGCCGGAGCGGGCAAAGAGCTGCCCGTCGCCGCCGCCGCCGGAACCGGAACTTCAATCTTTGTTTTCTTTTGGTGGCATTCAATTGACTTTCATCAGGTTTAACTGCCATTCTGGTTTATCTAATCTTGATTAAGAATGCAAGGTCTGTAGATGAGGAAGGAGAAGGAATGAGGTCTATTCTCAAAGCTTGCCAGTGGCTAAATCATTGATATTCTCTGAAGAGGGTGCCTACTCTTTCAAATGCATTTGAATACAGAAGAGTAGAGCTGGAAGGAACCATGGAAGTCCTCTAGTCCAATCCCTTGCTCAAGGAGGAGGCCCTCTACCATTCTGGATAAGTGGCTATTCAAGTTCTTTTTAAAATCTTCTTGTGTGGAGCACTAGATGGCACTCTTCTGGAGGCCAGCCGTTCCATTGATTAATTGTTCCAACTGTCAGGAAATTGCTCCTTAGTTCTAGGTTGAATCTCTCTTTAAAGAGTTCCATTCATTAGTTTTTATTTTTCCCTCAGGGGCTTTGGAAAATAGGTTGATCCCCTCTTCAATATGGTACACTGCTATCATATCACTCCACTAGTCCTTCTCTTCATTAAACTAGACATACCCATATTCATTATATGGTTTAGCCTGTGGTCCTCTAATCATTTTTGTTCTTGTTCTCTACACTTTTTTTTAGAGTCTCAACATGATTTTTTTTTTTTTTGTGATGACCAAAACTGGATTCAGTATTCCAAATGTGGTCTTACCAAAGCAGAAGAAAGTGGTACTAACACTTCAAGTAATCTCAATACTATCCCTCTCTGGAAGCAGCCTAGGATTGCATTGGCTTTTGGGGCAGCTGAAGCATACTACTGGCTCATACTTAAGTGGCTATCCACTAGATACTGCTTTTGAGCCAAGTACCACCTATTCTATATCAGTGTATTTGATTTCTCTTCCCTAAATTCAAAACCTTACTTTTCTCACCACTGAATTGCATTTTGTTAGATAGGGCCCAGTGCTCATATCCTATATCAGCCATTTAATATTCAATTCTCTTTGAAAGTTGCACAAATGATTCTTGGGGCAACCTAAGGAAATGTGGCTTGCTGATTTATGGGGAGGCTGAGTTTGATACATATTTTTTTCAGAGCTTTAGACCCATTCACCTATGTTTGAAAGGTGGACATAAATGGAAAAAGATCCAGATCTCAAGCCAAATTTGAATCCAGGTACTGTCTCCCTCTTCCTATTTCAAAGCATTTATCAGGATTTCCTGCTATGCTGTTTGTAGTCTATTTATCTTCCTTTGGAAGATCCTACATCTGCTTAAAATCTATTGAAAGACATAGCCTTTTGGCTTCTAGTGATGCTTGGTTTCAACTACAGCTCACTGTATGAATTTGAAGGTCCTTAGTAATCTGCTTCTTGCAGATTTTCCTCCTTCTATTCTTCAGCGGTAGTGTCTGCCTACTCAGCTATATTCTCTGATGATAAAAAGCACACCAGCATTAGACCCACAGCATCACAATGATGTGACCTTTTTGTTATTTTCAAGGCTCTCTGCTGAACTGACATGCATTGACTCAATGTTTAATTAAAAAGGGGAAAAACATTGGAAGCTCATGTATTGGGCAGAAAAGAACCTTCATTCTAGTTGTGAAATTCATTTTTTTACTACTGATTGTGTGGGCGTGGTTTGGTGGGCATGGCAGGGGAAGGATACTGCAAAATCTCCATTCCCTCCCCATTCCAGGGAAAGGATACTGTAAAATCTCCATTCCATCCCCACTCCAGGGAAAGGATACTGTAAAATCTCCATTCCCTACCCACTCCAGGGGAAGGATACTGTAAAATCTCCATTCCCTCCCCACTCCAGGGAAAGGATACTGTAAAATCTCCATTCCCTACCCACTCCAGGGGAAGGATACTGTAAAATCTTCATTACCTCCCCACTCCAACCAAAGGATAATGTAAAATCCCCATCCCCTCCCCACTCCAGGGGAAGGATACTGCAAAACCTCCATTCCCTACCCCCTCCAGGGGATGGATACTGTAAAATCTTCATTACCTCCTTACTCCTGGGGGAAGGATACTGCAAAAATCTCAATTTTCACCCCATTCTGGGGCAGCCAGAGGTGGTATTTGCTGGTTCTCTTAACTACTCAAAATTTCTGCTACCAGTTCTCCAGAACCTGTCAGAACCTGCTAAGTTTCACCCCTGCTTCATTCCCTTTTTATTTTACAGAATGCTTTTTGATATCATAAATGCCTCAAAAAAATCCAATATAGCAGACAATTGTAGCTTTTTTGAGTGTGTCTAGTAGTTGCAATTTTTTTAAAAAGAGCAAAGTTTACTAGAGGTGGTGAAGATCATTAAGAAGGAGCAGGTGCTCCAAGAAGGAGCATAGGGCAGTTATCTTATCTCCAGCTTTTAATAAAGTATATTTTTGGAGGACAAAGTATCTTCTCAATTCCCCAAAAGAATGAGGACCTCTGCATCACTCCGTGAATTTTGTTTTATCAGCTTTGAACTTCTTTTACTGAGTTACATCAGTAGCTTGCCAGGGATCTGTGCCATACATATTAATACAGTAGGGCAATGCATGTAACACTTGAACATCTGGAAGATGTAAAACCAGCTTCCCAGCTGGAAATGTGTGCATATGATTTCACTGTGCACCCTTTACTTTGTTTAAATTAAGCCTCCACTTCTCTCTTTTTAGAAATGATTAGAAAATTATGGGATGGAGACATCTGTCTGCACCATGGTATCATCAGGCTCTTACAGCATAAGAGCAAGACCTTTTTTCAATTAACCTTTAAGAATTTCTCATGGAGGTGTTGATGTTTCTGCCATCCAGGTAAACAGGTCTCTGATTTGGAGGTTGAATCTCCGGGAATAGAATAGGGAGCAGTGGTTCAAGACTGTGTCTCACAAAGGTCTGTCTTTTACCTTCAGAACTGGAGATTCATCTTGCTCTTCTTATTCATCTAAAGATGATTTGCAAGCCAATGGCATGACAGCAGTTTCAACCAGAAGGATCAATGGTCTGCTCTAGTTGAAATCAGCTTAGAGCAATAGATAACAGTGCCATCATTTTATTTTCATCAATACCATCCTTTGCATTTTCCCTCTTTGCATTTTATTCTTCCACCAAAAGTGTGAAATTGATTATAATGAGAAATAATGATTGATCCAGCCTGCATGCATCTTCAAGTTCTATTTCAATACTGACAGGGTAATCTCCATTTGAAAGCCTCAAACAATGCAATACCCTGACAATGGAGTACCTGATGGCTCTAGAAAACTTACCAGCACAAGATCAGCATAGCTGAATTTGAAAGGAAAACTTTCCTGAGCCCCTTCCTCTTTTTCCCCCTGTAGAGGTGTGAAGTATTATAAATTAAGTGTTATGGAGAGGGAACTCTGGTGGTGAAGAAGTTAAAATGCAGTGTTGTAGTCTAACTCTGCCCACAGCCAGGAGTTCGATCCTGATCAGTTCAAGGTTGACTCAACCTTCCATCCTTCCAAGGTCAGTAAAATGAGGACTCAAATATGCTGATATTGCAAACTGCTCAAGGAATGCTGTAAATCACTATAGAGTAGTATGTAAGTCTAAATCCTATTGCTAAATGACACTATATGTTGATTGACATTTCAGATAAAGTAGACCAGTGTTTCTCAACCTCAACAATTCAGCTGCCAGCATGTTGTATGGGAAATTCTAGGAGTTGATATCCACACACATTAATGTTGTTGAGGTTAAGAAACACTTAGGTAGCCCTCAACTTACAACCATTTGTTTAGTGACCATTCAATTATAATGGTATTGGAAAAAAATGACTTAGGACTGGTTTTCACACTCACAACTTTGCAGCATCTCCATGATTATGTGTGGTCAGCATGACTGCAGAAACATCTTTAGACAGTGGTGATTCAATGGTCCTTGAAATGGAGATGACCCTATAGAAAGCAATGACTAAAAGTCCCTATGAAAATTCATAGAAACTCCTTTTTTTAATGGTTAAGAATGACTATAGACAATATCCATAATATTTCAAGACTAGAGTAATACCAGAGAAAAGAGAAACAAGACACACAGAGAGACAGACAGAAAGAGAAACAGAGTGAGATTCTAAAAAGACTCCAACACTTTTACATTCTTACAAAATCCAGGTGTAGCTATCATTTTGATATATTTTTCCTACTCCTCCACCCATGGGAGGGAGGGAGAGAGAGGGAGAGGAATAATAAGTTCTTACAGTGTCACTCTTTCATTTAAAAGACCCTCTTTTTTAAAGCCTTATTAATGGAGAGAGTTTGCAGAGAGTGTTCCCAGCTACTGATCCATTGTCAGGATTCCTTCCTAGCTGCTGCTATAACAAATAAATAAAAGTCCCGAGTACATCATTAATTATGTTTTTATTACTCTCTTAATTATGATCAGGCAATGGCCTGTAGCCATTAATTAACTCAGCATGCTCCCGTCCTCTGCTGCTATCAGATCACGTTTGTCATTCTCCCATCATCAATTAGGACAAGCTACAGAGTGAATTATGCCACCCTCTCTTGCTCTGTACATATTAGCCAATTGGTTCCTCCCCTTTACAATGAGCATATTTTACACTCTTTGTGAGACAATATGCCCTGGAGCCTTTTTAAATATAGCAGCTCATCACACATCTGCAGCACAACTGGCAACCTCAAAGTCAAATTCCCCAAAGACACTGTTGTCTAGATTCCATGTTTAGAATTTCAGCAGGCACTCAAGTGATTTTTGTTCTTTCTAAAGTTTGGTTCCTTTAACATCTTTGACTTCGAAGTCACCCTTTCAACTCTCGGCTTATTTTTAAATTGTGATCTTAACTGTGATATTTCTCCCACCCCCAATCCTTTGGATATAATTAGAACCAAAACAAAACTTGTTTCTGGTTCAGTGAAGCTAAATTCTCACCTAAATGATCTAAAGCAGGTGGGAAACTTGATTTCATTGAGAGCCATGTCAGGTTGTGTTTTACTTTGGGGGCCTGGAGTGGGCATGAACAGCTGGATGTCACTCGTGTCAGGGGCACCTGTGGTGGCCCTAGTGCTCTGCCAGTGAAAACGGGCTCCTGAGCTCCGTTTTCGGTTGCAATGACCTCCTGCAAACTCCATTTTCGCTAGCAGAGGCACCGCGGGTGGTCCTTCACTGTTTTGAGAGTGGCACCACGTGCCGGATCCAGCCCCCGGGCCTTGACTTTAAGTGTGATTTAAGGTCTCTGGGAAGAAAACCTGAATTTTACTCCCCATACACAAGACATGCATTTTTATTTTTATAACTCCAGATTTTATAACTCCAGATTATGCATATTTGCCTTTCCCTCTCATCCCCTTGTCCTTAGAACCATGCACCAGTAGTGGTTGAATCTGAGAAAAATCAATTATTTGTAGAGCGGTGGTTTTTTTTAAGCATTTAAGATCTAACTCACCCTGTTTCCATTCAAAAAGCCTTGTCCCCATCTGTTACTTTGATGATTGCAAATGGCAAAGTTCTGGCAGCTAACAAAACGTGGGAGCGTTTGTTTTTTTCATTAAATCATATTGAAGATATCTTGGACATCATCTATCCCATGTTTTGGGGAATTGAAATCCACACATTTTAAAGTTGCCAAGATTGAGAAACATTGATCTGACCTGTAGGAATGCTCTACTTCTAGCAGATGGTCCTTCAGTATAAATTTAAATATAAAAAGAATCCACAGCCAATAAGAAACCTGTTTCACTGTCATGGTTGTCCCAAAGGTGCATTACATGTGCATTACAAACACATCAGGACTAGATTCAGTAGTCCATCTGCATTTAAAAGACACAGACCGCTCATTTGAAGACAGCAAAGCCCATATTTTGGACAGAGAGAGCTACTGGTTTGAAAGAGGGGTCAAAGAGGCCATCTAGGTCAAAATTGGCAGCCCTCTCTAACATGGGGGGGGGGGGACGGACAATATGACATTGTCTCTCTCCAATCTACAACACAGTCCTTTCAACAGTTCCAAGAAGGCTACATACCAATTTGCACCACTCAGATAACCCTGATCACACAGATAAATATCTAGGTGACCTTAATGACTTGCTAAAAGAATGCAAATCTCCAGCTATTTGCAAGGAGTATAAATCCTTCCATTCCCCACCACCCAGTCAGAGCTGAAGAAGCTTCTTGGATGAGAAGTGAAACGTCCTCCAAAAAAACCCAAAATGTCCAGTTGCCTCCTGAAAAAAGCACCTTTGGGACTGTTTCACTGTTGAAAAGCAATTACCACTAGAGGATATTTTTCCTCCTATGTATAAATAAAATGTTTGTTTAGTATGTGGTCCTCTGCATCAGTCACTTCTGGTCACTGCCCGGATGTGTTCCTATAGTCATTGTGAGAGAGGTCTAAGTGTCCTAGTAGTCCACCACTTAAATATGAGCCAACGGTGTCCTACAGCTGCCAAAAAAGCCAGTGCAATCCTAGGCTGCATCAACAGTGAAATAGTATCATGATCCTATGAGCCATTTTATCCTGCACTAGTTTGGCCCCATTTGGAATACTGCATCCAGTTCTGGTCACCATGATACAAAAAATGATTCTGAAACCTTAGCAGAGAAGAGCAGGTCTGAAGGCTAAGCAATAGGAGGAACAATTGAGAAAACTAGATATGTCTAGTCTGATGAAGAGAAAGATTAAGGTTGACATGATACAGTCTTCCAGTACTTGGGGGGAGGAGGGTGTCACAGGAAAGAGGGGGTCAACCTATTTTCCAAAGAACCTGAAGACAGGCCAAGAAGCCACAAGTGAAAGATCATTAAAGAGATATCCAATTTAGGAGAATTTGGAGGCAGTGAGAATAGTTAATCAGTGGAATCTTTTGCCTCCAGAAATTGTGGGTGCTCCATTATTGGAGATTTTCAAGAGGAGGCTGGACAGTCATTTGTCCAGAATGGTATAAAGGCTCCAGCAGAAAAGGGAGTTGGACTAGAAGACCTCCAAGCTCCCTTACTAATTTCAGAGGTGGGCTTCACATAATTTAACAATCGGTTCAACCAGAATCGAAAATTTAAGCATGCACGCATGCACTCTTGCTTCGCTCATGCATGCACCGTGCACACATGCACACTGCATCAAAATTATAGTGATTGTATATGATGGGATAGCTTCTCTCAAGCGTGTGTCTTGTGCACATGGGCACTTGCACACTGCATTAAGAACAGGGCGATTGTACAAGACAGGATATGGGCGGGGCAGGCGGGTGGGCCCAGCTGCTGGCCTTAACTACTAGTTTGCTTGAACCAGTCTGAACCAGCTGAATCCCACCCCTGCTTATTATTCTATGTTCTAGGCAAGTTGCAGAAATGGTTTGCCACTGCTTGCTTCTTCAGGCTAAAAGACAGTGACTGCCTCAAGGTCTCTGTGCTGAGTTTGGCCTAAAGCAGACTTGCAACTCATTGTTCCAAGTTCCCCGCCTTATGTCTTAACTACTGGATTCTAACAAAATGTATTTTCTTTAATTTAACTCATTATACATGGTCTTTTAGAACAATTCAGAATAATGTTGTCCTGTTTGCTACAGGATAGGCTTTCATACGCAGTGTTTGAAGACAATTTTTGATTATTTTCTCAATCTTTTCTATAATAAACATAGTTTGCAACATTTAGTCTGCCTTTTATCACCTTATTTATGCTGCTATGAATGTATTCAGGGTTTTCAAAGTCTTTCTAAAATATGATTCACAAAACTGGACACAATATTCTAGAAAGAACATAATGAGCACACAGTAGCAAGGAATATTGACTTATTTTTGTTTTAATACTAATGTGATACCTTTGTTGATATAGCCTAAAATCAATGGGTTTTCCCTTGCAGCTGAATTACACATTGCTAATCCCAAAGATGCTTTTTCAAAAGAGAACTGAACTTTTTGTTTTTGTCTGAAACGGTTTTGCTTCTCGTCCAAGAAGCTTCTCCAGTTCAGTTCTGAATGAATGATGGAGAATCATTCCTGGATGGGAAATGAAGCATCTTCAGGCAAAAACAAAAAAAGCACCTTTGGGACAATGTGACCTGGATGACTGAGAATCTCCTTAGACACATTGTTTAGTTTGTGATCTGCCAAAATACTTTTCTCATATATTGCTTGTTTAATTATTCATTTAATACTTGCAATCAGGTTAACATTGCTCAAGTTATAGCATCTTGGAAGCAGTGGAGAGATATGGAACAATAGAAAATATTTTGTTTCACTGATTTTTTATTTTATTTATTTAAATATTTGCAGCTATTTTATGATGAGTTTTCTGAGCTGAGTAAACAATTGTTATCTTTTATGGAAAAGAACTCTTTTTTATATCTTATGGTCTTATATAGCTCTACTTCTGTCATTAAGAGACATTATTGGTTACCACCATACATATCCTTTGCATAAATAATTCTCAATCTGTCTGAAATTTTCTATAAATTGTCTTCACCATGGGACCCATTTTCATTGCAATTTTCATTACATTTGTAAGACAGAAAAAAAATCAAAAGATACTTATTTTAAATCTATGTTGTGAAAAGATATATTCCTAGTGGACAGTCACTTAAATATGAGCCAGCAGTGTGCAGCAGCTGCCAAAAAAGCTAACACAGTTCTAGGCTGCATAAACAGAGGGATAGAATCAAGATCACATGAAGTGTTAATACCACTTTATAATGCCTTGGTAAGGCCACACTTGGAATACTAGATTCAGTTTTGGTCACCACGATGTAGAAAAGATGTGGAGACTCTAGAAAGAGTGCAGAGAAGAGCAACAAAGATGATTAGGGGACTGGAGACTAAAACATATGAAGAACGGTTGCAGAAACTGGGCATGTCTAGTCTGATGAAAAGAAGGACTAGGGCAGTGATGGCGAACCTTTTTTGGCTCGCGTGCCACAAGTGGGGGGAGCGCAGGGGGGTCGAGTGCAGGCGTGCCACACCCATAATGCAACGCGCAACCACCCCAGTGCGCATGCGCGCAAAACGCACGACCACCCCCCATTTTTACATGTTTTCACTTCCGGTTTGCTCGGAGGGTGGTTTTAAGCGTTCCGAAGGCTTCAGGGATGGTCCCTGAAGCCTCCGGGGGGGCGGGGAAAGCTCTTTTCGCCCTCCGCAGGCTCCTATAAAGCCTCTGGAGCCTGGGGAAGGTGAAAAATAGCTTTTAAAAAGGTGAACTCAGCTGGCCAGCGCACGCATGCGCACTGGCCAGCTGACAGGGCAGCGCCTCGCGTGCCTGACAAATGGCTCCGCGTGCCACTTGTGGCACGCGTGCCATAGGTTCGCCATCACGGGACTAGGGAGACATGATAGCAATGTTCCAATATCTCGGGGATTTCTACAAAGAAGAGGGAGTCAAGCTATTCTCCAAAGCGCCCGAGGGCAGGACAAAAAGCAATGGGTGGAAACTGATCAAGGAGAGAAGAACTTAGAACTAAGGAGAAATTTCCTGACAGTTAGAACAATTAATCAGTGGAACAACTTGCCTACATAAGTTGTGAATGCCCCAACACTTGAAGTTTTTAAGATGTTCTATAAGCATTTGTCTGTTATTCTATTCTATTTCTAAGGAAATTGGTATCATTGCTTCCCTCATACTAATACAAGGCTCTTGTAAAGTTCATCCGTATAAAACAGTTTACATCTTTTTCATGTAGTAAATAATGCAAGAATTCAGATCCATGTACTCCCCACCCCCACCCCCCAATTGACCCAGAACAGAATGAGCTGATTAAATAGCCTAAATGCAGATCTCAAAGTAATCAGGTCATCTCTGCACTATGTTTTCATTATATTTTACATTTTGAATTACATTTAAACATGGTTAGGCCATGTGTATTCTGCATACGCACGTGAGGTTGTTCAAATGGCGATTGGAGAAAGATCCTCAAAAATCACATCTATTGACTCTGTTTCCATCTTCTGTACATTCAATTTAGGATTTCTAATGCAGCAGTCCTGGAGAGCTATATATGATATCCCTCAGTCATAAATGAAGTTTAATTTTCTTGGATAAGAATGAGCTGCTGACGTAAAATTGCTTTGGAATATTTGCTTTACTTCCACTATGCAAGAAGAGTAAATAAATGTTCATCCTGCAGACCTCAGACAGTGATAAATGCAGTATCACAATCCCAAGGCTGAAGTCCCCTTTTCATTCCAGTTATTAATTTTCTTAGCTCTGTCACTGTTCAAATTTGTGTTAGATCATATCAAGTCTGCAAGCTACTGGTCTACAGAGAATCCATGGCAATCTGGAACTCAGTCCTGTGAAAAACGTCCCTCACCAATAAAGTTGCATTACATTTGGAATGTTAAATATAAACTGGACAAACTAGTTGTTTTTTCTATATAGAATGTAGATTTTCATCTTTTCTTCTTCCTTATCGACCCTCAGGCAAGCTCCAGTAATGAGATAACTGATAGAATGCATCTGAAATCTGGGATTCACATCCTCCTGCCTCCCTTCCTCATTGGCTAACCCAACTGTGAAACTGCCTGTCACCTTACCAGAGATGGAATAACCTCCTTACTGGATTCCCTCCATGCTTTCAATTTTAGGGAGACCTTCAGAAATGTATTTGCTTTGAAAACAACCCATGATGAACTGCATAGGACAGTCAAGTATCAGGAGTTGACCACAGGAAATGTTTTGTGACTTTTTATACTATGTCAAAAAAAAATGCTTTAGGATAATTTTTCTCCCGTAAAATTTGTCATTTTTTTTAACTCCATGGGAGTCACGAGTCTCACATTTTAAAGAAGCTATAAGTTAACTTGTTTGTTACCTTGGTTGAAAATGGTTTGTTCTATGGTGCACTGTTTCACCCAGTTAAAGATTACAGACATAAGAGTTTTAATCGTACAGGTGGGTACGATTGTAAGATTGATTTACAATCATTCATTTGGTGACTGTTCAAAGTTAAAATGTGACCTATGACAGTTTTTCACACTTAACAATAGTTGCACCATCCTCATGGACACATGATCAAAATTCAGATGCTTGGCAACTGTCATGTATTTTTGACAGTTGCAGTGTCCTGGGGTCATGTGACTATTTTTTTTTTGCAAACTTCTGACAAGCAAAGTCAACGGGGAAGCCAGATTCATTTAACAACTGTGTACTAACTTTAGAACTATAGTGATTCACTTCACAGCTATGGCCAGAAAGGTCATAAAATGGAGCAAAACTCACTTAACAACTGTCTTGCCTAGAAATAGAAATGTTGGGCTCAATTGTGGTCATTGGTCAAGGACTACCTGTATCTAGATTTTGTGAACATAAAAGTAAATATTAAAAAAAATTCTAGAATTGCTTTGTGATAACCATTTTTATACGTCAACATTTCTCCAAAGGAGGATTTCTGGAAAGAGCTGAATTAAATTTATTTAGTTACTGACCCAGTGACCTACATATAACTATTTCACTATTTAAGAGTAGCTGAAATTATCCTGATTGTTGGAAAAGGGTAGGAGAACAGATTGGGAAGAAATGTTTACAGTAATCTGAAAGCTGGTCTTAAATCTAGGCTGAAAAGTAATTGATCCAATTTATGTTTTGTCAATTTATGTTTTGTTAATTCATTTGAATTGCTGGTTAGCCACACTGGTGCAATTATTTAGACTTGGGCTTTGAAGACCATCAAGAACACATAATGCATAAATATTTCCAATTACTTCAACTTGCAGTCCCTTGCTATGGTTGAGAGAACCTCTGCTTCTTTGGTTGAGTTAGACTCTATTGTTGATGCTACCACTTCAGGTCTCTGTAGGCTTTATTGAGACATGGTGTGGTGGAATGTGCAGCTGGAGAAGAAGTGGGGCAGGGCAGAATCTTGCCAATTGCATTGCTGTTTCCCAGGTAGGAGACAACCCATTCCAGAGAGAGGCCCAGAATAAGAGACTGATCCTCCTTGAATTGGACAGATAAGAAAATATTCAGGGTATAACCATAGAATCTCCCAAGTTATACTTTCCCAAGATATAACCTCTCAAGATACATCTATTATGTTAGAAGTTTACAGCCTGAATTTGTTGAGATTGACAACACAATGAAATCAAGTCAAGTCCAATTCTTTATTTGCTTACACCCAATAGACAGAATCTTACCAGCTATAGACAGCTATAAACTTCTAACTTTAAAAAATATATCTCATGGCTATTCTTCCTGCCCATATGCAGTTCAGGATGGTGCAGTCTGTTGGCTTGACCCCCTGTCGGGAATGTGCTGTTTTCTCCATGGGAAGCCAAATTGCAGTTGCCAAAATCCTTAACCTAGAGCCGCCCCCACACATCTTCTCCAGCTGCACATTTCAACATACATGTAGAGAAAGAAAGGAAAGATTAAGAAGTGATGTCATGGATATTTCCTGCAAGATTTTTTTTGAACTATGGCCTGATTTTATTAATTAAAGACAGTGATGGCCTCCAGGAATGTTTTGTTGAGTGAGCCTAAAAAAGGGAACTATGGTGTAGATAATAAGTAAAGATGAAGCAGGAAAGTTAAGCCTTTTAAGAGATGAAGAAACTACTAAACAACTGTACTGTAAAAGCTCAGTGATGGGATTGACTTACAGTCACTATACATTGATGCAGTAAGTTGCTTGTGGTACCAAAATGTTTCTTTTTTCATTTTTGCTCCTTCTTCTTCTCATTGGGCCCTCATTGGATAGAAATTATTGTTTTTTTAAAAAAAAATCTATTCATTGTTTTTCTTTTTTTAAAAAAATCATTCTCGTGCATTCAGAGGAGATGCAGCAAAAAAGATGAGGGTCAAAAGTACTCTTTGATTATCAGTGGAAGCAAAGATATCTTGGCCTAATTTTAGAAAGTCAAAACAAAGTGCAGCAAATCCTTTGGGGTTTCCTCAGAGAAAATGTTCCATTAGCAAGATGGCATCACTGAGCCAGATGGAGAAGGAGTGGCTTTTATTATTGTAAAATAATATGTAAATATTATTGACTTACACACACAGACACACACAGATGTACATTCCAAAACCAAAACCAACTGACCAATTTTATTATTTCAAATACAGGTAGTCCTTGATTAAAAACAGTTTGTTTAATGACCATTCAAAGTTACAACAGCATTGAAAGAAGTGACTAATGGCTGTTTTTTCACATTTACAATGATTGCAACATCTGTTGGTCATCTGACCAGATAAAATTCAGACAAATAAATATGAAATCATATTTATAAGGATTGTAGTGTTGGGGGTGAGGCAATAACCTTTTGTGACTTTTGGACAAGCTAAGTCAATGGGGAAACTCAATTCACTTAACAACCATGTTATTAACATAATAACTGAAGTGATTCACTTAATAACTGAGGCACAAAAGGTCATAAAATGGGGCAAAATTCACTTAACAAATGTCTCACTTAGCAACAGAAATATTGGGCTCAATTGTGGTTGTAAGTCAAGGATTACCTATAGATCAAGAGTGAAATCCAGCAGGTTCTGATAGGTTCTGGAGAACCAGTAGCAGAAATTTTGAGCAGTTTGGAGAAACGGCAAATACCACCTCTGGCTGGCCCCAGAGTGTGGTTGGAATGGGGATTTTGCAGTATCCTTTCTCTGCCCAGCCCACCAAGCCACACCACAGAACCATTAGTAAAAAAAAAAAATGAATTTCACCACTGCTATAGATGGTTTGTTCAAAGTGGATATCTTTGGGGTTAACAGGCAATAGTGAATAGAGCCAAAGCCCTCAGGAATTGGGATCAAAAGGGAAAAGTAACCAAGATTCCTTTTTCTCTTTCTGCCAGTCTTCTTCCTATTAGCCAATAGGATTTCCTGGAGTAAGAGGTTATTCTTGCCAAAGTCTTGAACTGATCACTTAGAGAGGAGTTGTCAAAGAAGGCCAACAGCAGACTATTTGTGGTTTCCAGTTTTAACTACTGAAATTGCATGGTCAAAGTCCAGGGGTCTCTGCAGGGGAGGATAAATATATTCAAGACAGGAGCCACACTTTGAGATTGAAGTCTCCCCCCTTTATATGTGCATTGAAAGGCAAGGCTTTGATGCAGCTGCCCCATTTCCCTTGCAGACACTTCTGGTTTGGCCAAAGCTTTTGATCTGTGCCAATGATCTAGAAGTACATACCGTAATTCATCACATATCTTTCAACCCATTCAATTGATCCTCTCCCTCTCCCTTGGATGTATGAGAATTTAAATCTAAAAGCTGAAACAAGGCAAAAGAAAAATTACAATGCAATAGAAATTTTCTCCAGTGGCAACACCATCACTTTGGAAGGAAAATCAAAACATCTAATGAGAACAGATTCTAATCTGAATGATGTATCATTTTCACATGGCATACTGTATTTTTCGGACTATAAGATTCACTGGAGTATAAGACGCACCAAGATTTTGAAGAGGTAAATTTTTAAAAACGTTTTTGCACTCTGCAGATCTTCCAAACCCACTGCATGCCTCATTTTTTTGTGAAATACAGGGCATGCATGAGTTTGAGAGGCCTGCAAAGTGCTCCTGGGGGCTGGGGGGGGACAAAACTGAACAAAAAATGCCAATTTTCATGAAAATGGGCCCTGTTGTGTGGTTTTTTTTTTTGGCAAAAAAGCAGGGCATGCATAGGCTTTGGAAAGCTTGTAGAGTGTTCCTGGGGGATGGGGGGGAATGAGCAAAAATTGCCTGTTTTTCACTAGTTTTTGTCCCCCCATCCCCCAGGAGCACATTGCAGGCCTCCCAAACCCTCTGCATGTCAATTTTTGTGAAGGGATACGGTTTGAGGAGACCAAAAAGGCTGTATTCAGTGTATAAGATGCACCCAGATTTTCACCCTCCTTTTTTGGGGGAAAGGTGAGTCTTATACTCCAAAAATATGATATTTTCGGGAGCCATTTCCTCCTGTCCTATGGCATTTTTCCATTTGGATAAAAAAAAATCCCTGTGAGGCATGGTTTCTGGTGCATTATCATGGGTGAAGGCTAGTCTTAGATAGTTCAAGCAGATGAAAGTGGACTAAAGTAGCAGTTGGATCTTGCAGCTCTTCTAAATATCTTAATTTGTCTATTCCAATATTTCTCAACCTTGGCCATTTTAAGACATATTGGACTTCAACTCCCAGAGTTTGGCAGTATTCTGTAATCAGCCCTACCAACTTGGGATATGAATTGACACCCAATCAGAAGATGTCACTAAGCTATACCATCAGTGTGTGTGTGTGTGTGTGTGTGTGTGTGTGTGTCATCTGCACCTCTATAACTGTCTGGTTTGGCTCTGCAATCAAACAAAACAGACGCAGACTTAAATGGATAATTAGACCTGCAGAAAAAATAAATGCACCCAGGCTGCCTTCCATTGAAGATCTGTATACTGCATGAGTCAAAAAGGGGACTGTGAAAGTATTTGCAGACCCCCCACATCCTGGACCTAAATTGTTTCCACTCCTACCCTCAAAACGACGCTATAGGGCACAGCACACCAGAACAACTAGACACAATGACAGCTTTTTTTCCTGAATGCCATCACTCTGCTAAACAACTAATTCCCACAACACTGTCAAAGTACTTACCAAGACTGTGTATATTCTTCTTCTCATCCTTTCTATTACCTTTCTCCTCCCACTTATGACTATAACATTGCTTGTATCTCTATGCTTTATATTGTTTTATTTGTTTCCTAGTATGAGTTGATTGCTTATTAGTAACCTATGACTATCACTAAATATTGTATCTTATGATTCTTGAAGAATGTATTTTTTTTCTTTTTATGTACGCTGAGAGCATATGCACCAAAGACAAATTCCTTGTGTGTCCAATCACTCTTGGCCAATAAAGAATTCTATTCATTCTATTATTGTTATCTAGAGAGCTATTGGCTACTTTCAATTGAGCTACAGCGAGAACATTAATTCTTGTCTCAGCATCCACAGAACCTTGATTCTCCATCCATTGGTACTAGATTGACTCAGTTTGATGGAAAATACCTTGTTTTCAAATGCCACAGGAGAAGAAACTTGGATTTGGTGCAGAATTCTTCTTCTTAAATATAAGTAATGACCCAAAAGAGAAGGAAAGGGGATGGCATTCCTTCCCTTGTGCTTGTTCTGATCAGGAACCGGAGACAGCTACAGGGACTATAGAGAACACAGCAAAAAAAAGAAGAAGATCCTTTATGACTTTGCATTTATAAGTTACTCTTTAAAAAAGCACAAAAACAAAAACCATACCCCCAAAAACTTGAATTTGAAATTCAAAAAAAAATGTCATATGAGAAGGGAATAGAAAATTAGAACCTTCCTTGTCAGGTAAAATTTCAAGGAAGCAAGAAATTTTAGCCAACTGCCAATTGCCACCAGACAACCAGTTTTCTACTTTTGCCTCAATCTGCTGTTATCTTCAAGAGTTTCTTGCACAGCACATTTTGATCCAGGTTTTGCTACAACCTGGACTAGCTGATCTAGCAACCTGTATTTACACTGGCAATTTATAACCTTTCAAACTATTTATGAGCTTATTATACCCCTGTCCCTTCCAAATTCTTTCCATCTCTTTTTCTCTCAAAGACATTTTAGAACAAAACAAAGCAAATAAATAAATGAAAATGTAAGCGCTTAATGAAAGCTGCCAAAAATCTAAAGCAGCCAAAAGCAATTCCAACTGGAGAAAAGCCAATTTGTAACCATTGGTTTCACAGCATGGCTTTTTCAATTTTTTTTTCTTTCTTTCTTTCTTTCTTTCTTTCTTTCTTTCTTTCTTTCTTTCTTTCTTTCCTTCCTTCCTTCCTTCCTCCTTCCTTCCTTCCTTCCTTCCTTCCTTCCTTCCTTTCTTTCTTTCTTTCTTTCTTTCTTTCCTTTCTTTCTTAAAAATTGAGACCGACAACTGGGACTTTGGGGCACCAGGAATGTCAGTGTTGCTTTTTGTTGTTGTTGCTGTTTTCAACAGCTTTGTTAACATAGCAATCCTATGTCCTTCAGCTTTGAAATAGGTCCAAATGAGTTAATAGGGTATTAGTGTACGGATGTAGTTCAATTGTAGCCTCTTTTAAGTGTTGCCTACTTTACAATAAAAAATTGTGCTTCAGAATAACATAACTAAATTGTGCCATGCAATTTCTGAAAAGCATTTTATTCCTAGCTCCTGTTTTTCTGCCTTATACTTAGAAGGGGTTGAGAATTTCTGGTGAATTCCATTTGGCAGTGTTTCTAAGTTTTATTGCTGGAGGTAGAAAAGTGCCCTACACTAGTTTTCTTTTCCAAATGTTTCCATCATTTACCAGCCTCCTGGAAAATTATACTCCACAAACTGAGAAGACCTCCTTGGAGGAATTCCTTTATGTTATTTCTTCTTAAGGGAAACCTGGAAGGACTACAACACTGGAAAGAAAATTAAATAATGAAAGAAAGGTTTTTATGCACATGCCTTAGTTATTCAGCATGGGAAAAGTTTAAGAACACTGCAATTTCTATTCACAGAAATTCTCTTTTTCTTTCAAAGAATTGTTAGAATCAATTTCTCTTGGATTAAAGTGACTGAAAATGAGTTGAAACAAAAGTTCAATACAATTTTTCTAAGTCAATCTTCTTTGTCCATTGCAATATAACACAGGCACTTTCCTAGCATGGTTGAAAAATGCTATTCAAAAAGAGGCAATTTTGCATTTTACTTAAATGAAGATGTTAAAACATCGAAAGAAGTATCTTAGGAAGAATAAACTTTAACTCTTTCCACTGTAAGTTGCCCAATATGTCTGTAAATAAATAGAATAAGTGAATAAATACATCCTTAATTAGGAAAAACTAATTATTTGGATTAGTTAAGATAAAATGGCATTCTAATTAAGTCTTCTTATAATTTCACAGAGAAAACAGGGCTGCAGAATAATTCTCATTTATCTCTATGTAATATTTTTGCTGTTTTTGACCAATAAATTTTCTAATATTCTCAATTTTCCAAGTTCAAAATGACTGTCTAATTATTTAAACATTCCAGCTATACTTATTTTCCTGACATGTAGCTTTGTTCTTGCTGTTATGAGTAGAAATATTTAAAAAGTGACTTGTCTTCTGCAATTCAAATAAATTTTCATTCTCTTGTCTGTTCTGACTTCTGTTCTAGTTCAGATATGGTTCTAAAGGGAGATAAATATTCCCAAAGAAAATCTGCAAACTGATTTGTTTCTACAACAATAATATTTCTGGACACATCTCCGAAATATAAAGTGGCAGCACCTGGGTCATCCAGTCCAATCCCTATAAGTATAGGATCAGCTGAAGGATTTCAGGTGGCTGTTCAACTTCTGAAGATCTCCAGAGAAGTCAAAATATCACTGAATGAGGCAAGCTATTCCATTGGATGATCACTCTTCCTATCAGGAATGTCCTTCTGGGATCTAACATGAATCTATTCCCTGTAGTTTCAACCCATTGGTTCTTGTCTTGCTGTCTCAAGCAACAGAAGGCAAATTATAATGCTTTAGTTATCTGAAGAAAGCAGTCTGTCTAAGACTTTACTTTCTCTCCTAAGACTAAATATAGTCTGCTTTTTTAATTATTCATAATAGCACTTGATTTCCAGTTTTCTCTCCATCCCCTTTGCAGTGCTTCCATGAATTCACAATAGTTTTCCAATGTACAATTTTAGATTATGTTGTCCTGATCCATATACAATATTTCAAGAAGTCAGCAGAAATTCCCATATGATTTTCCTACAATGTACTGCTAAGACAGGTCTCACATCAGCTTATAATTGTAACTTTCATTTATTTTACCAACTCAGATGCTGAAATTTGTGTTTCTCCCAATTAAATATCTTCCTGTTCATTTTGGCTTAGTTTCAAGGCTATCTAGATCTTTTTTCTCTCATTAATCACTCCTAGTTTTGCATCATCTGAAAAATTGATAATTCTTTCAACCCTTTCAACCCTTTCATCCAAGACATTAATAAAAAGGTTGAACAACACAGGGCCCAGGGTACTCTATATTCCTCTCAATTTTGATGTGGTGCCATTTATTAATATTCTCTGAGTGCAATCAGTTAGCTAAGATTAAATCCTTCTAACAGTTGTGTAGTCAAGCCCGTATTTTATTATTATATTAATGAAGATCTCATGAAAACTTTGATGATGCTTGTAATTTTATGTGGTTGGAGAGTGAGATTTTTTTTTAGAAAATATCTTTTGTCAGAATTTGAAGTGAAAGGGTTACTGATAACTTAGAGCTGGGCATAGTTGAACCCAAAATATTTAGGATTTGATGATCCCACTTATATGGAGTGACCTTGAAAGATGATGGGGAAGAGATACTATGTAGAGAATGGTCAAATAAAATGGGAGGGGAGCCCCAGAGGTGGGTTCCTTCCAGTTCGGACTGGTTTAGCCGCGTAGGTAGTAACTCAGCCTGCCACGCCCCCTGAACCAGTTCTATCGATGGGGCCTGCATCTTGATTCTCAGTTCTGCGCATGTGCAGACAATCTTCATTGCAGAAATTTATTTTTTTCCCATTTTCTAATGTTGTGTTTATGCATAAACCTCTTTAGGTGCAAATGTACACGCATGCAGAGCGCAAGTTTGGCATGCGGGTGAGCAAAGCAAGCATGCATGTGCAATTTTTTTTTGCACACCGAACTGGCAAATAATGTCAGCTGCAACCCATCTCTGAGGAGCCCACAGCTGCATAATGGGCAGAGAAGAAATATCAGAAAGGGTCTTCTCTAACTTATCCAGCTGTAAAAGAAGAGAGTGGGTGGTTTGTACTTTAAGACTTGCAAAAGTCTGTTAATGTAACTTCGAAATAAAGTAGAATTAGCTCATCTAGTTGTGTTTTCTACCTGATCTACCTGATGCCACATCATCCACTATCATCCACATTGTAACAGAATAACAGTTGTAAGGACCTTGGAGGTCTTCTAGTCCTTCCCCCTGCTCAAGCAGGAAACCCTATATCATTTCAGACAAAATAGCTATCTAATCTCTTCTTAAACACCTCCAATACTGGAACATTCACAACTTCTGGAGGTGAGTCATTCCACTGAACAATTGTTCTAACTGCCAGGAAATGTATCCTTAGTTCTAGGTTGTCCTTGATTAACTCCCATCCATCACTTCTTATCCTGCCTTCAGGTGCTTTGGGAAATAGGTTGACCCCCCCCCTATTCTTTATGGCTGCCCCTTAGACATTGTAACAAGCAATTTCTTCCTAGTAGCTTTGAAGCTGACCAAATAGATCAGAAAACTTGGAAAGAATCCCCAGGTGGTCTCCCTGGGTGGCAAAGGAGTCATCCTTCAGTTTTGAGGAGGAAGGAAGGAAAGTCGACCTGCAGTATCAGATGGTACTATAACTATATGGCTATTTTGAGTAACTGCTCCTTTCATTATTAGAAATTCTGCCATATCCCTTTGATAGCCTAAAGCTTCAATGAAATTATCTACTGAAGGTCTGTTCTATTTAATCTGCGATTCCCCAAACAGAAGTGATATAATTTTGTAAAAATGCTAGAAGATAATAAAAAATGGTAAGAATCTTTTTAAGAGAGCATTGATCCTTAGAGTAAATTCTATCATTCTTAAAAGCCAGAGGTTAAGTTGGTATTGTTCCAGCTAAAAGAAAACTAAAAGCTATCTTTGATTAAACACTACTCACCTCGGGTTTTAAGGAACTGAAAATGCTGAATTTTTTACTGCTATATATAATAAAAAAATGTGTGAAGCTGGATGTTAAGGTTTGCTCCCAAAGACAAGATATATATAACAAGCGGTTCTGTGTGAACCTATGGAGGAATATAATCCAAAAATGACACTTTTAACGGACTGAACATATGTAGAAATAGGATGAGCTCCAATCACATGAACTTGGCTTTTGAACTTGTGAATTTGACTTTTTTTTAAAAAAATTAAACCATCACTATTCCTTTGGAAGCTTCTGAGTTTTCCAAAGCTGTTGATCAAGAAGGCTGCTATTAAAACAGATGATGGATTTGAAGTATCAACATCGAGCTCTTTTTCCAGATGTCTATGGAGTTTCTCAGTCATCCAGGACACAATTGTCCCAAAGGTGGCTTTTCAAAAGGCAACTGTACTTTGTTTTTCCTTGAAGACATTTCACTTCTCATCTGAGAAGCTTCTTCAGTTCTGATAGTTCTGACTCTTTTTTCCGGATAAATCAGCTGTAATGGTTGCAACCCTAAATGTAGAAAAATGAAACATGATGAACCAATATCCAAATGCCAATGTGTAAGTCTGCCAACTTATGATGTTGACATGCACACAGAAGTTATCAAGAATATCTTAAGTCAACATCTTTTCCTAGGTTCATATAGCTTTTGCCTGCATATGACATTGGGGAAAAAAAACCTTCATTGAGTTTCAGATGTTCCTCCCAGGTGCTATGCTCATGTTGGGCATACTCCAGATGATATTTTCCCCTTTGAATCCATATCGTTGGACAGCTTGATTAAAACATTCATAAAGCCAAAGTAAGGCAATCAAAGGTTTTGCCAGTTAACCAATAATATATTCATGCCTAATGCAATGTCTGCTACCAAGAATTTAACAATGGGCTTCCACATGTTTGATGCTATTACTAAACTTTAAAAAAAGTTAGACCACAAATGGTTTTTCCCAAAATACCCGACTAGCAAGAGAAAGAATAAGTGTGTAGTCACATTCTTGTAATAATCACAAAAAATAAGCCCTAGATCAAAAGATTCAATAGCATCTTCCCCATATGGTCAAAATTGCTTATCATAAAAAGGGTGTCCTTGATAGCCATCCTATAAGGTTGATAGAAAAAAAAATGGATCTAGTCTGAGAGTCTGAAAAATGCAATTTGAAGATAGTCAGATAATGAATAGTTGGCATAGTTTAGCCCAGAAGAACATCACAGATGAAAAGGAGAAAAAAACTGAAAATGTTGTTTTGTACCAAGGACATTTAAAATTGAGTATCAATGTCAGGCCTGCAGCCATATTCCTCTTGGATCTTTCACCTGCCATACTTTCTATTATTTTATTATGCCTTTTCTATTGTATGAAAATGGGAGAGGGGATTGTATGGAGTTAGATGCTATGTAGCCAAAACAAAATTCTTTCTAGAAAGCCAAGGTCATCCTTTGCCTCTGCACCTCTGCACCTGACCGTAACTGGATGGGTGGAACTACCAGCATGGCAGAGGAAGATTGGACCATGCAATGGACTTGTGTGTGTGGGACAAGATCTTGAACTTTCAACTGGGTGGGGAAAACCAGGAAGCTTTCAGATTCAGATTTTCCCAGATGTGCCAACCTGACTCTCTTAATAAATTGGAACTTTGAACAATCCTTTGCCTTGGACTCTGATCTACTTTTGGATGCTATTTGGAACCCTGACATTCAATTTCCTCAATACAGAGCTTCATGTTGGTTATTATTTGTCTTTTATTATTTTCTTCATGATATTTATATTAAATTTGAATTAACACATAGATTAAAGCAAATAAAGAAAGCGAATAACAGGAGTGATTTAAAAAATGACACATACATACACACACACACACGCACACGCGCACACACCAAAATGACTTCCAGCTTATTTTTAGTACAGCAATAATAACAATATCACAACCTCTTATTGTTAAACAAATAAGTCCTATATTTAAGAAACCAGAAAATATTAATAATCAACATTCTGAGAAAACCCAATGGTGGTATAGGTCTTCTTCCATCTCTGGTCCTCTATCAGAGCTCTGGAAATGTGAGGGTTCCAGAGAGGATCTGAACTGATCCTCTGCTCTTCTCTGCACAGAGAGCTCTGAAATTGGGATCTATTAGAGCCATTCATCCAGAAACGGATACAGACACAGATTAACACAGTTGGAAACGATCAGTGGCGGGTTCCGGATCCTGTTGCAACCGGTATGGATGCAACGGGCCTGGCGTGCACCATATGAATGCACACAGTGCGTGCACACACACATGCAGCATGCATCTTTACCTCTTGCGATGCCTGCGTGACGCTCAGCTGCTCGGTGGAGTGTCACGCAGGCACCATGTGCTCAGTGTGCATGCGCAGAAGTGCCAAAGAGCTCAAATACAGGTAAGGAGCTAGGGAGGGAGGGTAGGTCCTCCGGAGCACCATACCAGAATGGTACCCGGTGCTCCGGTCAGGCACTGGTACGCCTGTACTGGGGTGTACTGCCTGCAACCCACCACTGGAAAGGACCTTGTATGTCATCTAGTCAAAACCCCAATCCAGCAGACCCTATACCATTTTTGACAGATGGCAGTCCAGGCTCTTCTTGAAAGTTTCCAGTGATGAAGCTCCCACAACTTCCAAAGGCAATTTCTGTTTCCTTGGTTGATAGTTCTCACTGTCAGAAAATTCCTCCTTATTTCCAGGCTGAATAGGGGAGACATGATAGCATTGTTCCAATATCTCAGGGGTTGCCACAAAGAAGAGGGAGTCAAACTATTCTCCAAGGCACCTGAGGGTAGAACAAGAAGCAATGGGTGGAAACTAATCAAGGAGAGAAGCAACCTAGAACTGAGGAGAAATTTCCTGACAGTTAGAACAATTAATCAGTGGAACAGCTTGCCTCCAGAAGTTGTGAATGCCCCAACACTGGAAGTCTTTAAGAAGATGTTGGATAGCTATTTGTCTGAAACAGTATAGGGTTTCCTGCCTAGGCAGGGGGTTGGACTAGAAGACCTCCAAGGTCCCTTCCAATTCTACTATTGTATTGTATTGAATCTTTCCGTACCGGTTGGAACAGGATTTGAAACCCACCACTGAGATATTCCTATAGAAAACACAAACTTCTTGGTTGTGCTTATTTGTGTTTATTTATTTATTTGTTTGTTTATTTATGGAATTCATTTGCTGCTTAGAATCAGTCTCTCTCTCTCTCTCTCTCTCTCTCTCTCTCTCTCTCTCTCTCTCTCTCTCTCTCTCTCTCTCTCTCTCTCTCTCTCTCACACACACACACACACACACACACACACACACGCACACACACAGACCTATCTGCCTGCCTGCCTACATCAGGACAGAGCAATTTCCCTGATTATATATCCACTGATATGATAGAATTGAAAGCCATTTATAACTGATCTGTCTGTTTCATTCTATGTATATCCTAATCCATGTCAACAATAGGTACATAGGAAGCAAATACTTCTTGTCAATGGGGTCATGGGTTTGGTTCCAGCAGTTTAATTAATTTTAGTCCATTTGGGAACAGAAGATGACAAGGTTTTCTCTTTCTCTCCCATCCTATTCAGGAGAAAAGCATCCATTGATTTGTTTTTGGTTTTAAATAGTGCTGACACTAGCGGAAGCAATTCAAACAAATGGCAAATAAAATTATACATTAGGTCAAGATGTTTTAAAATAGTTCAAACTTTAGCTGGCTCTCGCCCTACCAAATTTAATTGCTCTTACTTGCATTAATCACAAATAAAGACTTTTATTTTTTACAAAAAAAAACAATAATTCTGTTCAGTATTTTGCAGCTTCAGATATCACATATTCTCCCTTGGATTACATAAGAAAAGAAACATTTTAAATGCACATGGAAAGACATCACTTATTTTATAGTCTTCAGTTCTGCAGAGTTCTGGAATCAAAATTGGACATTGCAAGATCCTCTCAAAAAAAGAAAATGGATTTTATAGAAAGAACATCATCAGCTTGAATGATTCATCACATCCTAAGATACCATCATGGTCTGGAGCAGGTTGGAAGAGAAATGTTTCTCAAATTCCTAGTCCAGGGCTAAAAGAAAATGCCAGGCCCAAAATCATCTAACCAACTTTAGTGCTTAAGGGAGGGCAACAAACTGGGTTCCAGTACTCCAAGTTTAGCATTTTAGAACCTGTTATTACTTCTTCCTCTTCCAATTTTCCTCACAACAACAATCCTGTGAGGTGAATTGAACTGAGAGAGAATGATTAGCCCAAGCTGGCTTCCATGCCATAAGTGGGGTTGAGACTCAGTTTCCTGATGACTGGATCGCAGCCACCCATCCAACTTTTATTCTTAAGGCAGAAACTAAAACTCAGTCTCCCGGTTTGAGGGCATTTTATGCCTTTAAAACCTGGATCTTTTTTGGAACACTAATACCTCAGTTGAAATATGTAAGCATTTCTAAAGTAGTGATACAATCATTATTGTGAACCAAAGGTGCATTTTCAGGACGCAACTGGACTTTCTTGTGTTTTTTTTTCTTTGAAGACTTTTTGCTTCTCATCCAAGAAGTTTCTTCAGCTCTGACAGGATAGGGAGGAATGGAAGGATTTATATTCCTTGCAGACAGCTGGTCATTTGCATCTTTTTAGAAAAGGAGAAACATGTTTTTAAAAACAAAGCAGATCCCTACCCCCCCCCCCCACTTCAGCTCGAGGGTGATTGGATTAAGACAGGGCCCTCAGGACATGATAGGATTAGCCCTTTAAACATCTCACCACATGGCACCTGGGGAAATTACATCACCCAAGCCTGGGACACAGACAGCCTATAAAGTTACCTAAGACCTCACCCCCTGCGAGTCTGACAGCCAATGGGATACATTTCTTGTACAGGAGCAGGAAACTCTAAGCAGGGACCAAGAGAGTGTATAAATATATCCCTCGTTCCACTCCATGTCCATAAATATATCCGTCGCTCCACTCCATGTCCACCCCAGGACATCAAACCATCTGGTCCTATCCATCATTAAAAATCATTTTTCAAAGCAGTCTCCATGTTTCCAGTGTGTTTCTTCCCACTTGGAACTGAACCCAGATGGACATTTCTTCCAACACTACACTAACAACTTTAAACGCTATACAACACTGGTTCTGTTTGTATCACAAATACAGCTTGGCTGTATATCACCACATAAAAATGAATCTTTTTAATTAATTTTGAACCAGTCTAAACTAATTAACTGAAGCAGAGTATAACATTGACAGAATAATATAATTTCAAAATGTCTAATCTTGTTGGCAATAAAAAGAGAAGAAGAGAAAAAGAAGAGGAAAATCATGTATCTTATGGAAATGGCAAGGAATTATCCAATGTCCTGGCTGCATGTAGACATTTCTCTTGTGTTTAAGAGAGAAGAAAACCTCTATGTTGGAAGTGATCAGGAATGGGATTCAGCCGGTTCTGACTGGTTCACCCAAACCAGTAGTGGAAATTGTGGGTGGATCCGCCCACCCACCCCAGCTCTGTGCTGTCCTATTTAGGCACATTTTCAAGCTGCACTTATGCGTGCAAACAATGAATGCGATCAACGTGCATGCACGGAAGGCCGGGCATATGCATGGACGGGGCGCATGCGGGCAAAGCTAGGGTGCATGCTCACATTTGCAAACCGGTAGGGAAAGTAAGTTAATGCCACCCCTGGAAGTGACCTACCCACTTGATGAGAAATAGGAAGAATAGTCAATTCCTTTAAGGCCCATATGAATTATGAAGATGAAGAAGTCTTAGTGTAAGAGTTTCTCCACCAATGGATGAATATTAGTAGGGTAGAGCTAACCAAGATGTTGAAGCAGGCATGGAAACCATTCTTGGCAATCATCAGAGGCAGAGGCTAAATTGTCAAAGAAAGCTTCTCTGTGCAGTTCTCTGAAGTCTTGGAAAGAAGTTTGAGGAATGCTAATTTGCCTCGGTAAAATGCTCTCTAAATGCTAATTTGTCATATTATGAAAAATTCTTTAATCAGTTAACAGCCCTAATAATCATAAATGGTTAGTGAGTGCCCCTTTATGCAGAGCAATAAACGTACAGTAATAAATATTCTGAATTAGATGTGTGTCCATTTTTACGGGTAAACTAGTTGGCTTTGAAATTATGAAATGTGGCTGTGAGTGACTGTCATTTTCTAAAGGAAAATCAGGTTGACACCCATTATTACCTCAATAATTCAAAAAAAGAGGGGAATCCTTCTGAGCATATTCACATTGGTGTGACAGATGAACAAGTCACCATGGTATAAGAAACAATAATTACAATTCTTGGACTTTTACCTATTTGTGTTATCTTCCCCTAATTGGTCATCTTTAATAAATCAGTAATATTTTGTTAATTCCTCTCTAGGGAAATGTAGCAGAGACAATACCTCTGTGAGCGGCAGCTGGGTACCAGAGCACCAACTCTAGAGTTGACTGTAAAAAAAGCAATATAATCTTAATGAAGGAAATGATGAAGAGACTGTCTTCCATCATAAGCCTTTTTTTTTAATAACCCTTTGAAATCTATATCACAATCTGATGAAGTGATAAAGAGGATTTTCTAAAGTGGAAATCAGACAATCTCATTTGAGATTAATAGGTCCTCTTCCTAAATATATGCTGTACAATGGTGGGATTTAAAAAAAACACTGCCGGTTCTGTAGGCGTGGCTTTGTGAGCATGGCAGGGAAATGTTACTGCAAAATTCCCATTCCCTCCCCACCTCACTAACTTGCTTTCCACCTCCATTTTCCTATTCAGGGCAACAAAAGAAGATCAGCTGGGAGGCAATGGGGGTGGAGGGCAGGGCCAGCCTATTTGCCCGCTCTCTGAACTACTCAAAATTTTCACTACCGGTTCTCTAGAACTTGTCAGAAGTGGCTGAATACCACTTCTGATTCTGTAGCAGCTTTGTCCATCCTGGTGTCATGCTGACATATAGGCACTACAATTCCCAGCATGCATTGCATCTTGATTGTGTAACTGCAGAAGCCATCTTGACTTTTTTTTGATACCCCTTCCTCATCACTATAGATCATGGGTGTCAAACTCAATCTCATCACATGACATATTGTGATGTATCACATTTTTTTTGCCTTTGCAGAGCTGGGATGGGTGTGGCCTACATGTGATGCATCTGGTCCTCAGGTCACCAGTTTGACACCCCAGCTGGAGATGCTCCTCAGGCAAAATGTTTCAGCTGAACTTCCAGAAGAGTGCCAAGTTGAGGAAGATTGATGTGGTGGATTTTAAGCCATGATTGAGCAAATTAAATAAGCATTTATATCACTATATCATTGATTATTATTATATCTCCTGTTCTTCACATAACCCGCTTGAGCAGCTTATAATTAATAAAATTAAAAGACACAAAAAATCATAAATATAAAAATATTGTAAACCACAAAAACATAATTCAGTGTGTAACATGAAATATCAATATCATATTCCATGATCAATGTAAATATGTTCCCTTTGATGAGAGCTTTTGCTCGTGGTATTCATCATGATATCAGTCCTGGAGTGTGTATATTTCACACAATGCATATTTTAGTTTTTAAAAAAGCTGATCAAAGATTTATCTCTTTATTCTTGATTTTCATTTGTGCTGTTTTTTTTCTTTTAATAGATTTTGGTCAAAGCTAATGCCAGCGTTCTAAATACCGTGCATGAAATCAATCAGAGACCAAGGCAGAATCGTCCTTAAAGTTCCAATTTAATCATACAGGCATGTTAGCACGTCTGTGGAATTCCAACTCTGATTTTCTTCCTGGAATTCCATCCAGTTGAAAGTTCATGATCTTATCTCACACCCATAATCCATCACATGGTCCAATCCTTTTCTTCCACGCTGGCATCTACACCCCTCTGCTTCCGGTCAGGTGTCGAGGTGTGGAGACAAAAGATGACCTTGAGCTTCTAGAAAGAATGGCAACAAAACATTGCACAATTCTACCCCTTTCTATTCCCCCCTCCCAACTATTACACTAATGAAACAGCATAGGAAAATAATAGAAAGTGTGGCAGGCCAAAGATCCTAAAAGAAACATAACTACAGGCCTGACAGCTACATTATGCAGCAATGGTTTCAACTAAAGTTTTCCATAGTCCAACAATAATTGCAGCCACCACACAATCTCATCTGTGACTTTAACATGCATAACAGGCTAAAGCAGTGGTTCCCAAACTTTTTCAATCCACCGACCCCTTGGTGCTACAAACTGATCCTCAGTGCCCCCCACCCAGTGGTGGAATTCAATTTTGTGGGCATGGCTTGGTGGGCATGGCTGGGGGGTGATGTGACTGGGCGGTTTGCACAACAGAAGGAAGATAGTAACAATAAAATTCAAAACTGTAACAATTAATTGCACATTTATTCAAAAATCCAATTTAAAACCCTTTTAATTAATGGTAATTCAACAAAATTGTTGAACATGATCCAGTGATACCAGGTTTTCAAATCTGATAGTCATTTATCAAGAACCTTAGTAACTATAACTTAGTAAACTCAATAAAATTTAGTAACTACTTCACTGTTCAGTAAATTCTTAATGTGATGGACGGTCTTGATGAAGTGATACCAGTTTCCCAATGTCTGGTTTTAAGTCACTTAGCAGGAGTCTTAAATCACTACATTCAGTAATCTGGAGTTGATTTCTTTGCTTGGAGAGAAGTTGGATGACCACACTGAAGCCACGTTCCACCAAATATGATGTTGGAAATGCAACAAGGAGCTTCTTAACCACTGTCCATAGTGCAGGATAGTGATCAAAAATTTCTTTCTGTAACCAAAACTCTTGGTACAATTTCTTAAACGTTGGCTTCAGCTCAATGTCATTTTGCAGCTCTATGAGTTGTTCCTCCACTACCCCATCTTCCTCAGTATCTGAAAATGGATTTATCACCCAATCTGGAATTTCCATCAAAAGAAGATCCTGATATCGTTCAGGCGATCTTTATGCAGCATGTCCAAATGGTCACAAAAAACTTGAAGATCATCATCTTGTGTCCCACCTTTTTCTTCTAGTCCAGACAAGCTCGGAAATTGGTATAGCTCGCGATGGTCTATATTGCGCTTGAATAGAGTTAACTTTGAAATAAATAAACATATTACAGATTGGGCCTTAATAAGATTGATCTCATTTCCTTGCAACTGTAAATTCACTTCATTGCAAATAGTTCTGATAAATAAGCAATGTCATGCCTGATCTCTTTGAGTTCACCACTGAGCAAAGCATTCTTCTCTTCAAAAAAACTCCACAACAGTGTCAAAAAGATTGTAAAAGTGTATCACACAGTTGCCTTTTGATAGCCAACAAACTTCTTATGAAGCAGCAAACGATCAAAATCTTCATCATTCTCAACACAGAGCTCTCTGAATAGTCTATCATTGAGAGCACGTATGTTAATTTTGTTAACTGCAGTAATGACAGTGTGTAATGACTTCTGCAAGCGATCACTGAGGTTTTTTGCAACCAGATGTTGGCGATGAATGACACAGTGAATGGTAAAGACATTTGGCACTGCTTTTTTCAAGTAAGCAACGCACCCACGGTAGCGACCAGTAATTGATGGTGCTCCATCAGTTGCAAAAGCTAGTATGTTGGTAAGTGGAATTTCCTTATCTTTGAAAAACTGCTCAACAACATTAAATATTCTTAGGGTACCTAATCAATGGCCCTGGGATTCACCTGACCACGAAAAAAATTAAAGCAATTCACCTCGCAATCAAACCGAGCTACATGCGTTCCTTAGGCTCCTTAATTTCTACAGCGTCTTTCTTAAACAGAAAGCCACCGTTGCTGAGCCCTTACATCATCTCCTGGCAAAGAACGTGAAGTGGTCCTGGGGTAGAGCCGAGGCTGCCGCATTTGTCGTGGTAAAAAGACTTCTCTCAGCAGACATGTTTCTGGTGCAGTACAGCCAGACCATTGGTACTGACCTGTGACGCTTCCCTGTTTGGCGTCGGAGCCGTCCTCAGCCACTGCATTCCCAATGGAACCAAAGCTCCCATAGCCTTTTACTCTAGGACCTTGTCCGTTGCCGAGTGGAACTACAGCAAGCTGGACCGTGAGGCTTTGGCTGCAGTGGCCGGAGTAAAGAGGTTCTATGAGTACCTATACGGCCGTGATTTCAAACAAATTACGGACCATAAACCACTGCTGGGTTTGCTGGCTGGGGACCGACCTACTCCTGTGTCATTATCACCATGGATGACCAGATTGACCATTTTCTTAGCTGCCTATTCCTACCACCTCGTCCACTGACCAGGTGCCACTTTGGGGTATGCCGACACCTTGAGCCACTGCCCACTACCAGAACTTCTTGCTGACCCTACCCCTGAGACACCAGTCCTCCTCATTGACTGCCTTGAGATTGGTCCTGTCTCTTCCAGTGACATTGACCCTCACTCTGCAAAGGACTCCACCATTAAACAAATTTTGAACTGGGTGTGGAGGGGGTGGCCCAAGGGGCCTGTTGGGTCTGATTTCAAAATGTACTTTTGCAAACTTGATGAATTATCTGTTGTAAACAGCTGTTTGTTGTGGGGGGACCAGGTCATTGTTCCACCCAAACTGCGCATTGCAGTATTGCTTTACACATAGGGCATCCTGGAATTGTCAGGATGAAGTATTTGGCCAGGAGTTACATGTGGTGGCCTAACATGAACAGGGAGATTGAAGAATGCCAGGAGTCCAGAGCAGCTCCCCCAGAGGCGCCTGGTAAGGAGTGGGAGCGACCTCAAGCACCATGGTCTAGGGTGCACATTGATTTTGCTGGCCCAGTTCATGGCCAGACTTTCCTCGTAGTTTTGGATGCCTACTCGAAATGGCTAGAGATAGTCCTGATGACCTTCACTATGGCAGAAGCGGTCATCAAGGTACAATGAAGACTTTTCTCCACACACGGCCTGCCCAATGTCCTGGTCTCGGACAATGGGCCCCAATTCACGACCATGCAATTCGAGACCTTCTTAGCAGCTCAGGGAATCAGACATGCCCTGGTCGCGCCATTCATATGGCCTCCAATGGTCAGGTGGAGAGAATGGTGAGATCTGCAAAAGAGGCCCTCTGTAGGATGGGCCCGGGTGATTGGCAAACACGGGTTGACCACTGTTTCCTAATTCAGCACATCACACCCAGTGCCACTACAGGGAGAAGCCCCTCCGAGCTTCTCATGGGTCGCCGGCTAAAGTCCCACTTAGACCAGCTACACCCAAACTATTCTGCAGCATTGCCCCCTGACTCCACAAGCAAAATTCAGAACTTTAACATAGGGATTCAGTTTACACCCACAACTACACCAGGGGAACTCTGTGGATTCCTGCCACAGTGATAGGCATCACCAGGCCTCGCTCTTATCTTGTAGAGCCCAAGGACGGTCTGAATTGGAGAAGGCACATTGACTAATTCCGTGGTCGCCTCTCCAACTCCACTCTTAGGCAACCAGAGGTAACTCCTGCACGAGTTAGCCAAAGCCCTACCCAAACGGAGCAAGAATTCACTCCATCCACAGGCAGCTCAAGCCCGAGGGTACCGGGGCACTTATTTGGTTGTGTTGCAAGCCCGCATAGAGCTCCAAGAGAACTGGCTCTAGAAGCTCCAGCTGCGGCCTGTAAAAGGTTTCAGGAGCTTCCACTAAGGGGAGCTGTGGAGCAAACAGGTCCATATGACCTGTCCAAAGAACACCCTCTGACTGAACTGCGCAGGTCAGGCAGAGCTACCAAAAAGCCTGTCTACCTGTGTGACTATGTAATCAGTTGGATTACTCCATCTAAGAGGGGAGGGGTGTTATATACTAGCATCAGCTATAATGGTTTCCACCAAGGTTCTCTGTTCCGGTGGAAACAGAGGTTTAATCTCATTGGTCGAAAGGTCTGACAGCTCCCTATAAAAGGGCTGCTGTCAGACTCAACCTTTGCTGGATTGTACATAGTGTGCCTTTCCATTACCCAATCTAACAATACCTTGGCTGGGACGTGGGGGAGGTAGCTAGAATAGAAGTAAAGGAAGACTCACTAGGCAGAGATCTGCTGGGCTGTGTGGTTGAGAAAGCGAGGGAATCAGGGAGCAGCAGCAGGCGAGGTACAAAAAGGGGCAGGAGGTGAAGGCGGAGCCAGTCAATGGTGCATTTTACCGGTTCTCCGAACTGCTCAGAATTTGTTCTACCATTCAGGAGAACCGGTCAGAACCGGCTGAATTTCATCCCTGCCAGAAGTGCTCAGTTCCAACAGAGCCCCAGCAGAATTGTGCCCTGCGAGGGGGCCATCTCCATCTTTGCCACCTTCCATTCCTCTTAGCGCCCCCCTGCCACCCCCCTTGCCTCTTAGTACCCCCTTTGGGAACCACTGGGCCAAAGTATTCTATAGTTAATAAACTTCTGAAGCAAAATAAACTCCATAAATGCAAGTTATTTACAGCTAAGTATCTGTAGAATTCCCCTGATTATTATTAGATATACATCAGCTGTGAACATACAATATTCTTGTTTATGGTTCATTTAACCGCAGCTTACTTGGTGCTTTTTTCTGCTTTGCATAACATCCTGAATCCTCTAAGATTTATGCAACAAGCTTTAACTTCTAGTGCAAATGCAACCTCTGTATTTAAAATGTATGTATGTATGTATGTATGTTAAAAAAAACGCTTCTGATTTGGAAGTATTTGTCTTCCTCAATAGCAAAGCACTTAGACTTATTATACACCATCCCATAGTGCCCTTGCGGTGCTCTGTATCAGCATACTTCCCCCAATAATCTGGCTTCTCATTTTACTGACCTTGGAAATATGGAAAGCTTAATCAACCTTCAGCAGGTCAGGAATCAAACTCCTAGCAGTGGGCACAATTTTCCTGCAATACTGTATTCTAATCATTGAGTCACCAAGGCTCCAATCTTTGGTCCTCTACCTGGGAATATAAGGGTGCTATGCAGTATTTTAGGAGTTCCTAGCACTGAATTCTTCTGAACAAGATAACTCTAGTGTTGTTTCCCAACTTTTAACCTGCCTACCTCAGATATAAGAAGTCATGCCAGCTTCACTCCTGAGGTCTGCCTGTATTAGAGCTAGCAGGGTATTTTTTTTAATTTTTTGGGCAAGATTTCAGAAATGGGTTGCCATTATCTTCTTCCTAGGGCTGAGAGAGATGGACTGACCCAAGGTCTTCCAGCTGCCTTCATGCCTAAGATGAGGCTAGAATTCATGAGTTTCTACCAGGATGTCTTCACCACTATACCAAACCAGCTTTCTATGTTTAGAATAGACATCCTTATTATTGTGTTTCTGGATTATGTGCTGGAGCCACCTGAATTATACAACTAAACAAGGGAATCATGGTCTCCTCCGCATATTTTAAACTTCAATTCCTATTAATTTCAGCCAAGACATCCAATGACAAGAGAATATGGGAGCCGCAATTGAGAATATCCCAAAGGACACAACAAGGAATCTCTCTAGCTCCAAAGCACACGGTTTAGCACAGTAGCAAAGGAATCCTACAAAATTCCAACGTTGTGAGGTTCTTTTTGTCTTCCTCATTGAATCTTCTCAATTTTAAAATAGTTTGGGGAGGACAATTAAACCCTATGGAGCAAATTGTGAGGTTCTCTTGTAGGCTACAGTAGAAAAGGGTTGAGGGTGGGAGTTATCTGGTCAGCTTACACTGATGAAAAAACATAATGGATTCCATCCATAGAAGCACCAGAAGTGTATCCGTCATTCTTTTATAAAGGAACAGTGGGTGAGACATGGAACATGGTAATACACTCTATAAATATGTACACCAACAAATCAAGGAAGCATACAATTGCTCATCAGATCTGTCTGCTTAGTGCCTACCTATGATTACTTTCCAGTCATTTATCTTGACTGATGTACAAGCTATGTAATTTTTTTCTTTGCTAACAGAAAGAGGTGATGTGTGCATGTGTGGGGATATTAACTGTATTTCTTTGCATGACTGCTCCCACTATTGCCTTATTTGGATAAAAGCTAACTTTATGAGTTGGATGACATTTACAGGGGAAAAAAGAAATGCTTTTCTCAGATCAGAGCACAGGTTACTTTTACAGCAGGCTGAAAAAAAAAGGATATATATCACAGACAAAATTTGTCTTCTGTTCATTATCATACTAGTTTTTCTACTTCCATTAAAATATAATATTTTTGTCCCATTTTCAAATTGATGCACTAAAAAAATAGCTTAAGAACAGGCTATTGAAGTTTCTCAACCTTGGCATTTTTAAGATATGTGGATTTCAACTCCCAGCTTTCTCTAGCCAGTGTGTTAAAGTTGCCCAAGGTTGAGAAATATTGGGTTATTATATAAAGGTGCTCTCTGAGTTTCATTACCCAAACTAGAAGCTTATCAGTGCTAGCTGATGATGTTAGCTGGTTTGGGTAATGGAACATCTGCAAGAAAACAACCAAACTCAAAGAGAATCAAGGACCCTCATTTCAATCCCCTATAGATATTCTCCTTTATTGGTAAGGTATCTTAGCTCAAAGGGATGCAGTGACTCAGTGGCTAAGATGCTGGGCTTGTCAATCAGAAACGTCGACAGTTCGGTGTTTGGAATCCCATTAGTCGTCCCAGTTTCTGCCAACCTAGAAGTTCAAAAGCATGTAAAAATGCAAATAGAAAAATAGGGACCACTTTGGTGGAAAGGTAACAGCATTTTGTGCACCTTCGGCATTTAGTCATGCTAGCCATATAACCACAGAGATGTCTTCAGACAACGCTGGCTCTTTGGCTTTGAAAATGGAGATGAGCATCACCCCCTAGAGTCAGGAACGACTAGCACAAATGTGTGAGGGGAACCTTATCTTAGCCCAGAATTTTGTTTCTCACAGTGACCAATCAAATGAACCTCTGCAGGCTTCAAAACAAGAGATCCATACATGCCACTCTCTCTATATATATTACCTTTGAATTGTGCCTCAATTCAAAGGTAATATTGAATCTTAAGCTTAATATTTTTTTATATACCTATCTGCCCTGAAAGTATCCAGACCTTTTTTCAAGACATCCAAGTTATTATCATGTCTTATAGCAGGGGTGTCCAACTCAATTTTATTGAGGGCTGCATCAAGTTGTGTTTGACCTCAAGGGGGTAGAAGTGGGGCATAGCCAAGGTGAGCGTGGCCTTGAGTTTGACACACCTGTCTTATAGTAGTGAATTCTATAAGTGTTATAGTGTGATTGAAACTCAAACTATTGAAACTCCACCTATAGTATATGTGTAAATAATTGGCACAGCATTGATGGCATCATCATGCTACCATCTTGATTATTTTATCCACATCCTGTGAACACCCCTACTCCATTTTTACTCCCTTCATAAAAATAAGAGAGTTTATCCTGGAACATTAGTCTAGTCCAGTTGCTGTGGTGCTGTTTTATATATCTGCTTCTCATGTAAAGTTTCCTACAAATCAAGTATTATTCATTACAACTGCATGGAATTATTGGTAGAATATAAAACAATAGGAATTGTTCCTTATAGGGTATTTTTTTTAGTGTCCTACTCCCATTTCCTGCTGGACTCTCAGCCAAGTAAACTCTGTTAGCTTTTCTCTTTTTTTTAACCTGTACTGTTCATTAAATATTTCAGCTACATATATCTTTATTAGCTTCTGATCTCAGACAAACTTGGCCATGTGCTGCCAAATGTTAGGCTTAATATAAGTTATTAGTTTGTTTGTTTGTAAAGCAGAGACCAATTTCAATCAGAGAACATTTAAGGGTATTATAAACTGCTTTGGGATGTTGTGCAATTGGAAGCTATATGTAAACATTTTCCTACTAAGTAATAAGAAAATAAAACAAGAAACTGCAGTGGTAAAGTTAGGTTCAGTATCTATTTCTCTTTCTTTTCATTATTTAAATTAAAGAACAAGAAAGAGAACAAACTACAATGTTGGAATATATCTCAGTTAGTTATACTGGCTTATGAATTGGCACTGGAATATAATTTGTATATTTTGTAAGAAAACAGCTGAAAAATAAGGCTTTTCCCCACAGAAATATGGCAATAGGCTTTGAGGAATTCAGATATTTAGTACTTGTATAGTTGAAGGATTTCTGAATTGCTTACAAGGAATGTAAGAACTTCAAGTGTTGTCTGTACCATTCTTTTAGCAATTGAACGGAGCCCATGCCTGTGAGCAGTACCATATCTTTATAATTAGATGCTGATATTAGTCATTGTAATGGATTTCCCAACAACCCCGAAAGAAACACAAAGAAACTATTTTAAGTTCACTTTTTGTACTCCCTCTGCAGGAAAAAGCCAGCAAGCAAATAAAGGCCCTTTGAGAAAATACCAAAGTGAAGGATAAATACAAGGCTGACTTGTGAAATATCCCAGAGAAATAATCAGCATCAATTTAGGATTATTATTATTATTTTTTAGAAAATATCTGCATGAAGAGATGGTCATTTGGCTGCAGGAGGCTGTGGTGACCCCTCCCTTCCTCCAGGTTCTTGTGTAAGAAAATGTCACAGTGAATCAAATACTAATGGTAAATTTTGAGAAGAGACCTGAAAAGGAAAAAGAAGAAATTGTATGTCTGAACTTCTCTACTTAGTGTCAAGTGAATTCATGAACAGTGATGCATGCTTCTTGGCTCCAAAAGGAGGAATTCTGAAGCAGGCGCCACTCTTGGGGGGGTGGGGGCCAAACAATTCTGTTTTTGTCTCAGCCTGAAGTTCAGTTGTAAAGACCTTCCCAAATGCATCAATCATCCATGCCCTTCAAGTTGCCTCTCCCAGGTCTTCTTCTTCTTCTTCAACTGGCCATTACTTGAACACATGAGTCAGAAGGGCAGAGAATGTTCATATATTAAAATATGCATTGTGATATAAACACTTACCCACAAAATATACAATAACTGTATTTTATAAGGATTATTCCGGCTCTTTATACAGTTTCTAAATCCAGTTCTATCTGCAAAGTCAGTGCTAAAGATTAGGATGGTAATGCTGAAAAAAAAAGATTCTAGAGAAAAGGGAGCATCAAAGAAGAGTTTGGGAATTTTAAAAATAATTAAAACATTTGTGGGAGATCTTAGTGTGGCACAGTAGCAAATCTGACCAATGAGGGTAGCAGCAACAGGTTCAGAAAGTTGCTGAGAGTGAGATTGAATGGAGATATAACAGATTCCATCGAAGATAATATTCATAGCTCAGGGTTGGACTGTGTAGTCCTTGGTGATCTCTGGTTGTTTGCTTGCAAATGTTTCATTACCCAACTAGGTAACATCTTCAGTGCTTTGTTTATATGGTTTGCCCTCTCAGTGTTGGTTGTTTTATCCTTGGTAGTTTCTTGATTAGACTATTGTTTACATTTTCATTGTTTGTTTGAGTGGTAGTTCCTTGATTGGGGTGCTATTTACTCTTTGATTGCTGGTCTGGTATTAATCACGGTGTTAATCCCTGTTTATTTTAACAACTCAATGTTAGAACATGAAATAGCAAAATAGTTACTTGGACTTTGCATCTCCTTTAAAGACTGTTCTCTTTCAACAGAATCCACTGTAGTTAAGTGGCCAATAAATGTATAATAACTATAATCAATTATTATGAATAAAGTTTGGATGGTAGACATTGCTCTTGATGGCAGAATACAATATTTTATTATCTATCCATTATCTATCTATCTATCTATCTATCTATCTATCTATCTATCTATCTATCTATCTATCTATCTATCATCTACCTACTTACCTACCTACCTACCTTTCTAACACCATCATCATGTTCCAAAAAATGAGAAGATGGAGATCTTGTGGGACTTTCAAATACAGATGGATTGTTATTTGGAACACAACACACTGGATATCACGGTTGTAGAGGGCCGAAATGTACAATTTATTGACATTGCGGTGCCAGGAGATGCCAGAGTCGAAGAAAAAGAACTGGAAAAAATCATGAAATACCTACCCGATTATAGATAAAACATGTAACAGTGATACCCATTGTCATTGGGGCACTTGATACCATGTCCAAGAATTTTATAAGACACATCAACAAATTGCCGCTTCCTGCAATAACACCAGCAGAACTGCAAAAAAAAAGTGCTACTCAGAACATTGTATATTTTAAGAAGGTACTTGGTTTATAACTAGGACACTGGCAACAACCCATATCAAACATTAACACATCAATGATATTTGCAATACATTTTTGAATGTTCACTTGACTGAGTTTCATGTTTAATGAATAAAGTATAATAACAACAACCTCCAAATAGAATAACTATGGCAAAAGAAAGGGAAAACAATATGTGTGGTAATAGGCTCCTTTGGTGCAAGTCATTATCAGTATTCCCAAAACCACTATCAGCCAATTGCAAGAGGCAGTTTTATTTAGAACAGCTTACATCCTATGATAAAACCTTCAATAATGTTAAATATCTGCCTCTCCCAGGTTCTTGAGAAGTACTTGATAGGTGGACAAAATTGCCAAATATCTAAACATCTGACTGATTATGCAACCAACCATAACAATAATATTTTTTTCTCATTCTAGAACAGTTTTCATTTACAAATTCCAGTTTCCTTGGTTTCTCCCCGCTCTCTGCATGACACTGCTAGAAACTATAAAAATATAGCAGTGTTTATCAACAGAATATTCTCCATCTCCCTGAATAAGCACCCAAAAGTAATCTGTTATGAATCTAGCGCACAGATTTTATATTTGTTATGTGTGTGTGTGTGTGTGTGTGTGTATTTGTGTTACAACCCCTGGTATGCCCAAATATGGGAGGGAGCTCACTACTCCCCCTTTCTGTCCTTCGGCTCATTACTCTCTTTATTTATTTATCAGCACAAGTACAACATATATACAACATTCCAGATGTACAGAGAACTTTGCATGGTTATGCTGCCAGAGTTTTCAGATGTCTGTCATTCTTCTTTGGGTCAGATCTTATTGGGGATAAGCAGCTATTTTGGTCATCTTACTGGTTCTGATCTCATGGGAATCTTCAGATTCCTATGCTGCAGTTGCTATAGAATGAGCCTCATTCAAGACATAAAATGCACTTATATTTTTGCTCAGAAAGTATTTCTTATAAATAGACAGCTTCCATAAATCCAGCATTTTTAAGTTGTTGTTTACTGGTTCAAAGGAATTATCTGTTCGCATTCTAGGAATTACACAAATTTATGTCTTTATGCTACCTGAAATATATGTGAACAATAGAAACTGTTCTACTTTAAAGATGTCTATAGGCATAGGAATGCATTAATTCTTCTTCTCTCCAAAAGTCTGTCAGCCAATGTTATGAACCGAAGGTGAAGAATAAATTCCAAAAGCACATTTTGTCCATATGTTGTCCTAAGACTTCCCAACTGGCAAACAGATGGGCATATTATTCGGGAGAAAAGGGAGAATGAGTCATGTATCCATCACATGCACAAACATGAAGCGGAGACTTAGGGGGTTTTTAGTTAGTTGTTTTTAAAAAATTTGTAGGGGTGGGGGCTCAGGGGTTGTGGGGTGGGTGGGTCAGATCAGAAGCGATGTGAGAGCCGGGCCTCCAGGTGTGGTCGTGAGCAGAAGGAGCGGAAGGGAGGAGGAGGGGGAGGATATCATTCCTATACAGGGCTCTTTAATTCCAACGGTCGCAGGGAGGGGCAGATACGAGGACAGATTAAGAACTTACAGTCGGTTGGGAGACCGTGGTTGCTGGTTACACCCAGTCGCTTGTACCAACCCCCGCGTTCTAGGTGGTCAAGAGTTACAGACCCAAGGCCTGAGGCTGTTGTTATGCAATGCGAGGTCCGTTGTTAACAAGGCCCCCCTCATTCACGATCTAATTTTAGAGGGGGAGCCGGACCTCGCGGGAATAACGGAGACCTGGTTGGGCCACGAGGGATGTCTTCCCCTCGTGGAAATGTGCCCACCAGGCTACCGAGCATTTCACCAGCCCCGGGCCCAGGGAAGGGGCGGTGGGGTGGCAGTAATTATTCGGGAGGACTTAGAGCCGAGGGAGTCTACTGTGCCACAGACGTCCGGATGTGAATCCCTTGTTGTGAAATGGGGCCCTGGGAGACAGTTGGGCCTGCTGATAGTATACCTGGCTCCTCGCTATACATCAGCGGCCCTGCCCGAACTCCTCGAGCTGATCGCATCGGTGACGGTTGAGACCCCCAAACTTTTAGTGATGGGGGATTTTAACCTGCCATCGATGGGAGAAGCATCAGAGGGGGTTCGGGAGTTCATGGCTTCCATGACAGCCATGGACCTGACTCAAATGATTCAGGGCCCGACACATGAGGGAGGACACACTCTGGACCTTGTTTTTGTCTCTGGCCAGTGGCTGAGTGATCTGGGAGGAGGGGACTTAACCATCACTCCCCTGTCATGGTCAGATCACTCACTCCTTCATCTTGACTTCCCTGGTGCTACCTCCCGCTGCGGGGAGGCGGAACCGGAAAGTACCAGATGGTTCCGCCCCAGGCGCCTGATGGAACCTGATAGGTTCCAGATGGAGCTTGGGCCACCTCCTGTAACCTTGACCTGCCCCCGGGTAGAGGACCTGGTGGTCGCGTGGAATAATGTGACTACCGGGGCCTTGAACCGGGTGGCGCCTTTGCAGCCTCTCTGGCGGCAACGATCCACCCTGGCCCCTTGGTTTACCGAGGAACTAAGGGTGATGAAATGCCGCAAGAGACGTCTAGAGAGTCGTTGGAGATCCTCTCGCTCCGAATTTGATCGAACACAGCCACGAGCCCATTTAAGGACGTACCTTGTGGCATTGAGAGTGGCCAAACGCCAATATTGTGCCACTCTCATTGCATCCGCGGAGAACCGCCCTGCTGCCCTGTTTCGGGTGTCCTGCTCCCTCTTGTTTCAGAGGCTGCGGGAGGCCCCTCTACAGGGCAGGGCAGAGGAATTTGGTAAATATCTGCAGGATAAAATCACTCAAATCCGGAGGGATTGGGTCCCTGTCAGTGGTCCAATGGAGACGTCCATGGCGAATCTTGAGGAATCGATCTGGGAGGAGTTTGACTTGGTTGCCATTGAGGATTTGGACAGAATGCGTGGACGACTGCGACCCACCACATGTTTATTGGACCCGTGCCCCTCCTGGCTTGTACTGGCATCCTGGGAGGTTACACGAGACTGGCTCCTGGGCCTAGTGAATGCTTCGTTGAGCGAGGGGTCTCTCCCGGCCACCTTGAAAGAGGCGGTGGTGAGACCCTTGCTCAAGAAGCCTTCCCTGGACCCTTTGGAGCTGGCCAATTATCGTCCTGTCTCCAACCTTCCCTTTTTGGCGAAGGTTGTAGAGAGTGTGGTGGCCTACCAGTTTCCACGTCATCTGGAGGAAAATGATTATCTAGACCCGCGCCAGTCCAGCTTCCGCCCCGGTCACAGCACGGAGACGGCCTTGGTCGCGTTGGTGGATGATCTCTGGAGGGCCAGAGATAGAGGTTGTTCTTCTATCCTGGTCCTATTAGACCTCTCGGCGGCTTTTGATACCATCGACCATGGTATCCTGCTGCGCCGGCTGGAGGGGTTGGGGGTCTGGGGCACCGTTTTGCGGTGGTTCGGCTCCTACCTTTCTGGCCGGACGCAGCGTGTGTTGGCAGGAGAAGAGAGGTCGACCCTACGCCCCCTTACTTGTGGGGTGCCACAGGGGTCGGTCCTCTCGCCACTCCTGTTCAACACATATATGAAGCCGCTGGGTGAGATCATCCGTGGTTTCGGGGTGGGATACCACCTGTACGCTGATGATACTCAGCTGTACTTTTCCACCCCGAACCACCCCAACGAGGCCATCGAAGTGATGTCCCGGTGTGTGGAAGCCGTACGGATCTGGATGGATGACAACCGACTCAAGCTCAACCCCTCCAAGATGGAGTGGCTGTGGGTACCAGCTCCCCGGTTCAGCCAATTAACTCCATCATTGGCCATTGGGGGCATTCAACTTGCCCCCGTGGAGCGGGTGTGCAATTTGGGCATCCTCCTGGATGCCAGGCTGTCCATGGATGAACATGTGACAGCCGTGGCAAGGGGGGCATTCCACCAGGTTCTCCTGGTGCGCCAATTGCGCCCCCTACTGGACCGGGACGCCTTACGCACAGTCACTCATGCGCTGGTGACGTCTCGCTTGGACTATTGTAACGCTCTCTACATGGGGCTTCCCTTGAAATGCACCCGGAGGCTACAGTTGGTCCAGAATGCAGCCGTGCGGGTAATTATGGGGAGTACTAGGTACTCCCATGTGACACCGTTCCTGCGCGAGCTGCACTGGCTTCCTGTGGTCTATCGGGTGCGTTTCAAGGTTTTGATAACAATCTTTAAAGCGCTCCATGGCTCAGGACCTAGTTACTTGCGGGATCGTATTCTGCCCCATACATCCCTGCGACCAATCCGCTCGCACAGAGAGGGCCTCCTCCAGGTGCCGTCCACTAGACAGTGTCGGGGGGCAGTGCCTAGGAGTAGAGCCTTCTCTGTGGCGGGCCCAGCCCTGTGGAATGACCTCCCTCCGGATATTAGGAATACCTCTGACCTCCGCTCCTTTCGTATTAAGCTTAAGACCCACCTATTCCAAGTAGCTGGCCTGGCTCAACTTTGATCTAACCATATCGCTCCTGACGGGTTTTTAATTGGGTATTTTAATTATATTTAATTATTTAGGGGTTTTTTAATCACTGTATTCTAATTGTTTTTTATTCATCAGCCGACCTCCTCCTTGTGTATGTCTCGGTATATGTCTCTGTTATATGTTTGTTTTGTCCACATATTTATTTCATATGTTTCATTGTATGCCGCCCCGAGTCCTTCGGGAGAGGGTGCGGCTAAGAAATAAATATTTATTATTATTTATATTTATATGAGGCATTAGATACCTCCCAGAATTCCAAAACTGTTTTTACATCCCCATGATAGCTGCACCTTTCTGGGTCATAGTAAGGTCAATGCTTATGACCACTATTGATTATTTTAGCATTTTACACACTGGGGGGCACTTTCTGATTCATGTCCTGTGCCACTTTCATGATTCTTTGTAACCCAAATGCTGAACTGAACCAATAAATATCAATGATTATTGTAAAAATAATGGAAAAGACCAAAGATGGTTTATCCTTTTTTATAGCCCGTAAATTCTTTAACTGTTGCAATCTATCATGTTATCAACATTTCCCTCTTTCCAGTTGGCCACATCATTTAACACAGAGGAGTCGATTTAATGGCTGTCATGTCCTCCTCGACTATTACAAGGTTGTAAAATGTGTTCCTTCCCATGTGTGGCTTCACTCATCAGCTCAAACTCATAATCATTATGTGATGAGGCAACAACCTATTGCAGCGGTGCATTAATTTGACTGTCACAAATTATTATTTTTTGAATTTATTGAAATAATGTATAAGGTCACTTGATCTTCAGCATACATCACTAAATAATGGGAAATTGGTGTTATAATGACCATGTTTATAAAATACAGCAGTATACAATTATGAGTCTTAGATGCACAGAAGGATATCTTCTCATTCCCTAACTCAGTATTTCTCAACCTCAAGTTGTGTAGACTTCAATAATTCCCCAGCCAATAGGCTAGTCATAATGGTATCGTTTAAAACCAATTTGATAATTAATTCCAAACACACAGTTTATCCATGTGCTTTATCCAGACTGGCAGGGGAATTCTGGGAGTTGAAGTCTGCATGTCTTAAAGTAGCTGAAACTGAGAAACATTGTCCTATATGATCTTTGGCCAACTATTCTCTGGACTCACGACTATGGTCATTGCAGTGGATCCATCAGGGAACAGAACATGTCTAACATTGTTAAGTTTGACATTCTCTGCCCCCCCCTCTCTGTCTCTGACTCTCTCTCTCTCTCTCTCTCTCTCCCTTTCTCCCCCCACCCTCCCTCCCTCCTCTCTCCTTTTATAAAAGGCTGCTCATAAATGAGTGGATTTCACAGAAAGAGGGGGAAATATCCTTGTTTCCAAGGCAACCTATTTTGATGTGTACTTAACCACACTTAGTTGGTTTATTTAAACAGAATATGAAGAAGGATGCACATTTGGACCACCAATATAATAGGGATGGACGGTATCCATCTGCTTGGGAAAAAAAACTGGAATGTATGAATAGACTCTGATTTAATTTGATCTGTAGATTGGAAGTCTGGGAATTTGGAGATGACATAGTTCAATATGATTTTCTGCTCTGAGATTTGAACAGCAGTCTGACTCTAGTCAATGTGTGATTAATCCAGAAAAAAAAGGTGCAGCACCTCTTGTATTGGGGAAGCATAGTGTACAAATGTTGCTGTTTGCTTTGCTTTGCTTTGCTTATTCTTTTTTCTCAACAGGGAGCTATATAGAAAGTAGAATCTGCTGAGGACATTAATTCTGCAAGTTTCAGCAGCTCGCTTCAAGAGTTTTCCCTACAATGGGTTGTTGAAATACTTCTTCTGCATCTCTTTAAGGAAAAAAAACGAATAGGGATGAGAACAAGATAGGCTCCAAGCTGTCCAGCAAAGGATCAGCCTGAGATCACAGTTTCTTCTGGTCTGTCAATTCCTTAGCACAGTTTCTTGAGAAGGGGAACCTTTTGTGAGAATGACTGGCAAGAAAGACAGTTGACCGAATGAGACAGAAACAGCAGAAGACACCAGCATATGGTTCCACCCCCCTAATCCTCTAATAGGTAGGATTTGTGGAGTGATAAAACTCATTGGCTGGCTACTTATGTCCATATCAGACACCTCATCACACCATTCAGTTCCCCACCCATCTTTGCCCATATAGGGAAGAAAACCTGTAATATTATTTCAGTCTCTGCACAAAGTCAGATTAAAACAATAGCATCAACAAATGTATTAAATCATCCAAACAGCGAAAGGACTCCAAAGCACTTTAAAAGAACTGATGGAATTTGTTTTCTTCACATGGTTTGTTTGACTTAATGCCTGGTTTGGAGAGACAATGCTGGCAAATTTCATATGAATCTGGTAGCCTATTTGAAGCTTCACCCAGCTTTACAACAGCTTTAGTATTCTTGTGGTTGTACCTTGCAATTCTTTTGTTTTCCAGCCATATGTGACTGACACTTGCTCTCTAGAGGGGCAAAGAATACTGGCATGAATTTTGGATGAAATGAACTGGGTCAGTTAGCTTTTACTAGGTAACATAATGGGAAGTGATCTTGAAGGTCTTCTAGTCTAATCCCCTGCTTAAGCAGGAGATTTTAAGCCATTCCAGATAAGTGACTCTACTTCTCTTCTTAAAGCTTCCAGTGATGGAGTACCAAGAACTTCTGAAGGCAAGCTGTTCCACTGGTTAATTGTTCTCATTGTTAGGAAAGGTCTCCTTAATTCTAGGTTGCTTCTCTCCTTGGTTAGTCTCCATCCATTGTTTCTTGTCTTTCCTTCTGGATCTTTGGAAAATAAGATCCATGACAGATTCAACCAAAAGTCGTTACCTTTCTTCTTCTTTTTCAAGAAAATATTAATTTAAAGCATATTAGAAAAGGAGGTTCATTACTGAATATATCATACAGATTTCACTGTTTATTACAGGTGTGCAAATCAGGAGCTCTGACAACATGTGCCTTGTGAAGATACACTGCTGGAAATTTTCCATTTACAGCCATTTGTTTAGTGACTGTTCGACTGTTACAATGAAGGCACTGAAAAAAAGTGACTTACGATCGGTCCTCACCCTTACAACTGTTGTAGTATCTCCACAGTCACATGATCAAAATTTAGATGCTTGACAACTGGCATCTATCTATGATGGTTGCAGCATCCCGGGGTCATGTGATAGCTATTTGCAACCTTCCCACCTGGGATTCTGCAAACAAATTCATGGGGGGCGGGGAGCATTTTGATCAACAATTGCATGATTTCAGGGCAAGATGGCACACTTCCGTTGTCTTCATGAAAGCTGAACTTGACTCCACCTCTTAGCTTCAGGCTTCCGGTCTTTGTCTCCGTGTTATTTGGATAATTCTCTTGTGGATTGTTTGCTTTTGAACTTTCTGGAGTGAAAAACGTCTGTTCCCTGCCAGGGTGATTAGAGAGTTCCCTTGTGCCTGGTCTCTCTACCCCCCGGACTCCCTTGGCTGCTCTACCACTCTGACTGATTCCTCTCTATACCGACTGGACCCTCTATTACTAACAATGACATCTAAAAGACCACTTCCTGGAAAGTCTGGCTTTGCTGCCTCTGCCCCGACATCTGCAACCTCAAGTCCAAGTACCCAATCAACATTGACAGCCTTTAAACAAGCTAAAACTATGGACTTGGAGTTTCAACAAATGTTTCAGCAAATTCTACAGGGACAAGAGGAAATAAAGAAACAAGTGAAGGACATGAAAGAAGAAATTAGAGGGAACCAGGAAAAAATTAATAAGAACTCACAGAGACTGGATCTCTTGGAGCAGGGGGCGGCTGAGATGAGGGGGGAGTGGAGGGCGTGCAGAAGGGAAACAAAGAGCTTGACACCCAACAAATGAAAATAGAGTTTGAGAGAATGTCTTTTTATCTTAGGTTTCAAAATGTGATGGAGACAGATGATGAAAACATAAGGGACATTATGACAACTATTCTAGCTGAGTATATTCAGAAAGAAAAACAACAGATGGGGTGGGAAATAGACATGGTTTATAGAGTGAACTCTGCATATGCTAGAACACACAATGTCCCCAGGGAGGTACACATTAAATTTCTTAGGAAAAGCACAAGAGATGAAATTCTGAATACACAAAGGGGACAAGCCCTGACATACAAAGATAAGGAGATAACCATACTGAAACAGATCCCCAAGAAAGTGAGGGAGAAAAGAAAATATTATTCACAATTGGCGAATAAATTATACCAGATGGGGGTGTGGTTTCATTGGTTGCTGCCTGAAGGTATGTTAATATTCTGGGAGGAGACAAGAGTCAGAATTAATTCACCCATAGAGGCGCAGGCCTTTATGGAAAAAAATAAATTACTCCTAGAAAAACCAGAATATATCACAGTAGATGCACAAGACACAGGAGGGGCCGGAGCTCTGCCAACGGGGGGAGATGGGGCGACATCAAGAAAGCTCAGATCACACAAATAAGTAAGAAAATCCACATGACATAAACTGACTGAAATTATTAATGAATTTACCACACTGACTATATGTTATTATGTAATATTTGAATGCTATGCAAATGTACAACATGAGTCTGGAGGGGGGGTATACCTACTGCAGTTTGCGGCTGCCACAATTTGTAACTTTCCCCATACCTTTTCCTTTTGTAAAACACCAAAAAATCAATAAAACTTTGTTTAAAAAAAAACAATTGCATGATTGGTTAACAACAGCACTGGTTCACTTAAGAACTTGGGTAAAATGTTTGTAAAATTCAGCATCTCACTTAACTGCTTAACAATAGAAATGTTGTTTCCAGTTGTAGTTGTAAGTGGAGGACTACCTACACTCTGCTTTGTATGGCAATATACCGTATTTTTTGGAGTATAAGACACACATTCCCCCCCCCCTTAAAAGAGCATGAAAATGTTATGCTTCTTATACACTGAATACAGCCATTTTTGGCCTCCCAAAGCCTCATCCCCGCAGCCCATTTTTGTGAAAAATTGGTGAAAGATATGCCACTTTTCACAAAAACTGAGGTGTTTTGCCTTCCCCCAGCCTCACTGAAGCCCGCAGAGTGCTCCTGGGGGCCAGGGAGGACAAAAACCTTTTTCTTACTTACCTCTTTGAAATCTTGGTGCATCTTATGCACCCGTGCACCTTATAGTCTGAAAAATATGATATATCACAAAGCTGTGTTCACTGTGCCTCAGTGAAACATTTTTGCAATCATGCTGCCTCAGTCAGACTATTCAGCTCTGTGTATGGCTGTTGTTGCAGAAATGAATAAAGCATGGCCTTTTCATATTAAAAATGGGGAGGGAGACATCATTTTGTTTTTTAGCATTGTGTTAAAACTCCCAACAGCTGCTGGTAGCTAAGTTTCCCACAATGCCTAATTAGCCAGATTTATTGACAGGAAAAATGGTTACCTTACAAAATCATGGAAACTGGATGTGTGTATTTTTAGACTCCCATGTATCGGTAAATTTGTTAGATAGGGAGTCTTTGATCTTTTTCCTTATCGCTCTTGATACAGAGGGGAGATCTCTACCTACTTTCCTGGTAGGGGAGGAATGTGCAAATGTTCCATTCTCTGCTATTTTGCAAAATGCTACCCACTTTCCCAGGCTCTGAGAAATGTATGACGTATTATTTTGTTCAAATCAAACAATGTATATCTCTGAAGATCTGATTTTAAAAGTACTAATAAATCTTGCTGTAGACAAATAGAAAAATGTGTTGACCAAATACTGTTCCAGTAACCTGGAATTTTAATTAGTGCATAACAGGCTGAGGCAGGAGTGTATAGGTTACACCTGATGGTAGATATGATTTTGTTGATTCAAAATGCCCATTAGGTCATCCCTGACAGACTGGAAAGTAGTGAAGCTATTTCTGCTTAGAAAGCTTTCAGGTAAATTAGGTGATCTGCTAAATTAGGAACTTTATTGTGTTTTATTTTGTGAGAATGTGCTGGATTTTTTTTAAAATTATCTCCTTTTATTATTTTATGACAGCAGAATGGGTTGCAGGTGGTGGCTCCCAATGAGACTTATCAAGAGAATTCAATTCTGTTTTTCACTCTTTTTCCCATTATGTGATGCAAAGTGAGCATGCCAAATACATACAAAGCAAAGGAGGTGGTCCTTTGAGGTTCCCACCCAATGCTTCTTCCCTCATACTATTTCTCTTTTCCTAATGAAATAATCTGTGCATTACCTGAAATATTTTGATATGGAGAAATGGAGTAAAGGCGATGCAATAAATAGGACAATGGAAAATGTAGGAGACATCTATCAAAATGGGATTCAACTGCATTATAAAGATATCCTAGGTTCACCATGGTGGCCCAGATGTGAGGACGTTCACCTCCCACTTGGAAGATTGAAAGTTCAATCCTAGGCAATGGCAGATGTTTCTCTCTCTATGTGATGTCTTCTTTGCATGACTCTTCCTCGAAGGCTGGGTGGGCAGAGGTGGTTTCCTACCTGTTCGGACTGGTTCGGCTAAATAGGTAGTAACCCGGCCAGACATGTGACAGAACCAGTTCTATACTCTGTGCCATCATCTTTATTTTCTGTTCTGCACATGCGCAGAACAATCTTCATTGAAAAAATATAATTTTTCCCTTTTTTAATATGCACATGCACAGACCTTTTTAAGTGCAAATGTACATGTGTGCAGAACATGCATCTGGTTTGTGTGCATGCAAATCAAGCATGTGTGCACAATTTTTTTTGGGCACCGAACCAGTAGTAATGGCAGAAACCCATCAAGGGGAGATGAGCTCATTCCTGGCATGTCAGGAATTGGGTTAATTGATGACTCTGAACTGCCAGCTGAAAGAGACTCATAGGCTTTGGCACGGGACAGCTTCCAAGTCATTGAAGAGGAGGGGGAGGAGCTGCCTTCTGACAGCACTCAGGGCAGAGAAAAGATAACAGCAACAGAGATCTGCCAGATTACTCAGGAGAAGGCCCTGCCCGTCTTAATGGGCTGCACCGAAAAGCTATTTATCATGGCAGGCAGAGGGAGGCATTGCTGGGAACAATGGTTTATGGCTGTGTGTTTGTTTGTGCTTACTGCTTGACTTTGTGCTTTTGAGATGCTGAATTTCTCTTGTCAAGTGAGTTCTCATGGATGTACTTTCAGTTTTGCCTGGCGGCTTTAAATTTGTTTAGTGGACTTACTTGTTGGAGCAACTTGCCATTTGTATTACAAACTAGTGGTCATTTCTTTGTGGACTAATCTTAGCCAGCTTGTAGCTGTGCTTTATTTGGGACAGTTCTGAGACCAGGTGAATGGAACTGCTAGAGAATATTTTTAAAAAAACTGTCTATAAACGACACTTGCACAAGTGAGTGGGGCAGTACAATTTGGGTGCAGAGATAAAATATCTGCTGCATGCAGCTAGTAACCCCTCAGCCCCATTCAGTCGCTCTGACTCCACCCCAAAATGTGGTATTAAAGAGTCATAAAAGGGGTGGGGGGAGAATGGATATTTTGATTTTCAATCATTTTGGCTATGAATTTACTGAAGCGCCTAAAGAGCCAGAAGTGTGGGATGCTAATTTGGAAGGAAAAAAAGTAGAGACTCTTTTCTTAACTATGGATTAAATATTGGATTAATGTATCATGTTCAGATGCCTTTTTGCTGGTATAATTAAAACAGTAAATAAAATTGTGGCTGAGTTCTCCTTTTCTTTTTTTGTATTCTAATTATTGAAGTCTGTTCTTTGTCTGTTCTTTGTCAATTATAAGGAAGTTCTTTGGAGACTGCATCTCTTATGCCCCTTCAGCATTTTAGCACTGGAGCATGTAGAAGAGCAGAAAAGAAAAAGAAAAAAAAACTCTCAAAGACTTCACACTTTAGAGATGGAGGGAGGAATCTACTCTGCTAATATACTGGACTGCCTTCTGTAGATTTTCCCACTGGACACATTTGTTCTTGCAATTTCTCCAGAACACTTTCTGAAACACCAACTTCTAGGAATTGTTTTCTCAGCTAAAAGCAACGTCTTGAAGAAAGATTTTTGAGTAAATCACCCCAACTCTATTTCCCTCCCTTAGCTTAAGTCCCAGTCCCAGTATTAGAGACAGACATATCGAAACCTTGACTAGTGGTTGATGAGGTCAGCTCTCATCTTTGAGGTACTGACTAGCCAAGTGAGCAAAATTGGTCAGTCTGATTATTATTATTATTATTATTATTATTATTATTATTATTATTATTATTATTATTATTATTTATTTGTGCTTCTAGACCGCCCCCTCTCCCAGAAGGGACTCGGGGCGGTGTACAGTCCATAGAGAATATCACAAAAATACAATAAAAAATTAAATATTAAATATTAAATATGTACAGTTTGGAGGAGGTTAAAATGCAATTAAAAGAACTGTACAAAGCTGAATAAATATAATTTTTTAAAATCCCTAAAACAGACACAACAGATTAAAAACCCTAAAATAACCAGATAATAATACATTTGCCAGGAGGGACAGTTGTAATTATGCCAGGCCTGCTAATCGGAACAGGTGAGTCTTCAATTTTTGCTGGAAGGAGCGGAGGTCAGAAGTGGTTCTAATGTCGGGGGGGAGGTCATTCCAGAGGGTTGGGCCCATCACAGAGAAGGCCCTACTCCTTGGTGTCGCCCGTTGGCATTGCCTAGTGGACGGCACCAGGAGAAGTCCCTCCCTGTGTGAGCGAATTGGCCGCAGGGATGTATGTGGGAGGATTGACAGAGGGCATCATCCCAGACTCTTCTTCTTTGAAATGAATTGAAATGAACTGAATAACCTTTATTGTCATTTTCCTGTATACATAATGGCACACATTAAAATGAAATTTCAATGCCCACTCTTGAAAGAGAAAAAATGACATCCACCAAGGATGTCACTATACGGAGGAGGAGGAGGAGGAGGAGGAGGAGGAGGAGGAGGAGGAGGAGGAGGAGGAGGAGGAGGAGGAGGAGGAGGAGGAGGAGGAGGAGGAGGAGGAGGAGGAGGAGGATAAGAAGAATAGGCATAGGTTTATATAGATAGATGTTCGTCCATCGTGTTTGAAAAGGACCTTAACATCTAACAGTTTGTGGGCTGTCCACAATGTCCCTGCAGGTGGCTAGTAAGGCCTATATGGACATGAAATGTTCTGCCACATGTTGGGCAGACATGTGTGGCAGAGGTGGGTTGCTCCCTGTTCAGCCTAGATTGGGTGAACTGGTAGTGGTGGCGGCAGGTGGTGTCTTTGGAGTATACATCTCATACTGTTAAGACTTCCTTTATAAAGAAAAAATTGACCTGTGATTTGCATTTGAAAAGTCAGTTCCCTTCTTTTTTAACTTACATTAGCTGCTGATCCATATTCAAGGTTTTAATCACAAGGTCTAAATATCTTAGGACCAAAGTATTTATCGGATCACCTCGCCATTAAAGACACTCAGAAAGATCCTTTTTTTGTGAGTTACTGAATGCTATTTGCAGGTGCTTTTGTGGGGTCCTTCGCTTGAGAGTGCCACTGCTCTGGATAGCTTTTCACCCAGAAATTGATGAGAGGCCTACTAGAACATTTTTAAGGCACCTGTTGAATGTTCTTCTTCCAGATCTTTCCAAAAGGGACATTGGGAAATATTGCTTTCTTTCCCTTTTTCTTTTTAAAGAAAGCAACGGAGTGGAATAGAATTGAACAGAACAGAACAGAATTCTTCATTGGCCAAGTGTGATTGGATATTTCCAATCAACTCTTCACCAGAAGGTGGCAGCTCCAATGGCAGCCTCACTGTCTTGTAATTTTTATGTTTTCTATTATTTTCTGTGACTCTCCAAGAATTTACTTGCTTAATCTCAAATTAATTTACTTAATGTGTAAATTAAGAATACTTTAATGAACAAAGAGAACCAGGCCCAAATTAATAAAAACTCACAGAGACTGGATCTTTTGGAGGGTGGGACAGCTGAGATGAGGGAGGGGATGGAAGGGATGCAGAAGGGGAACAAAGAACTTGACACTCAACAGATGAAAATAGAATTTGAGAGAATGTCATTTTACCTTAGATTTCAAAATGTGGTGGAGACGGATGATGAAGATATAAGGGACATTATGACAAGTATTTTGGCTGAATACATTAAGAAAGAGAAACAACAGATGGGGTGGGAACTAGATCTGGTTTATAGAGTGAACTCAGTCTATGCTAGAACACACAACGTACCCAGGGAGGTACACATTAAATTTCTTAGAAAAAGTACAAGAGATGAAATTCTGAGTGCACAAAGGGGGCAAGCTTTCAAATACCAAGAGAGGGAAATAACCATTCTGAAACAGATCCCCAAGAAAGTGAGGGAGAAAAGAAAAAGCTATTCACAATTAGCGAAGAATCTATACCAGAAGGTGGTGTGGTTCAGATGGCTGATGCCTGAAGGTGTGCTAATATTCTGGGAGGACACAAGAGTTAGAATTAATACACCCATAGAGGCGCAGGCCTTTATGGAAAAAAATTAAGCACTCCTAGAAAAACCAGATGACCCTACAACAGACATACAGGACACGGGAGGGGCCAGAGCTCTGGTGGCGGTGGGAGATGGGGCAATACCGAGAAAACTCAGATCTCAGAAATGAAAAAGAAAATCTGCTTGATACAAATTGATTGAAATTACTAATTGAACTCATATGCTGATTATATATTGCTATTTAGTAATGAACTTTATGTAAATGTATACTATGAGTATGGAGGGAGGGGGCACCTACCGCACATCGCAACTGCCAAAATTTGTAACCATTCAATTACCTTTTTCCCTATTATTTTTTTAAAAAACCAATAAAACTTTGTTTTTTTTAAAAAAAAGAATACTTTAATGAATATGATTTTATATTGTTACAGTGTACTGTTTCACTATGCATTTGATTTCTGTGTTTAATGTATACTGTTTTCAAACAATTCAACTTAGAAAGCAGGATACAAAAATAGCCAGTAAAAAATAAGCTTGTTTGGTCCTTTTTCTATCCATTCAAAATGAAATACACATGATTATGTGCATCATTTTTTCCCAAAGACAGCTCTTTTTAAAGCATGTTTTCTCTTACACAACTTCCCCTAAACAATGGTCACATTCCCTTCTTTCTACAAATCATTCCTGCAGCATTTGACAACAAGCCACACTTTCTCCACATGTCTTCAACATCTGCAAATCAAAACCATATTCAACATGTTGCTGGCCATATGCTTGCAACATGGCTGTTCAAGGACATCTTCAGTTTTTGGGGTTTTTTTTTTTTTTTTTTGTCAAAACCAAATGTGTTTTTCCCCCTTTTTCTTTGCTTCAGACTTGCTAATTTTTGAACATATGATATCTTGATTGTATTGGTTCACAAATTGAGCAAGAATCTTCTCCCTCCCATTACAAGCAGAGAAACAAATTATTTATTTGCACTTCCAATTTGCAGACACTATGAAATTATCCATTCCCCCCCCCTTGCTCATTTTACATTGTACGTAACATCCACCTTTTGACAGGCTGACATGAAACACGTTCAAACCAAGACGATGACTACTACACTGCTGCTGCTGCTGCTACTGCTACTTCTCCTTCTCCTTCTATTACTACTACTACTACTAATATTACTACTACTACTACTACTACTACTACTACTACTATTGTGATGATGATGATGATGATGATGATGATGATGATGATGATGATGATGATGATGATGATGATGTGGTTAATCTTTGGTGAGATTCACAGCCTTTGGGGCTGGTTGGTAGCCTAACAGCTCAAGTCCTAACCAAGGACCTAGGAACTGTTAAGGTAACGTCGAAGGACATAAGTTGTTCCAAGTAGGGTGTTTTTTTGTAGAGTCAGAATGTTCAAGTCAGGTAAATTTAGAATTTTCAAATAGCGAGGTAGTCCTTTAGGTATTGCTCCATAGGCTCCAATTACAATTGGGACAACACATAATTTCTTTTCCCACAGTTGCTCAACCTCAATTTGCAAGTCCCGGTATTTTGTGATTTTTTTTCTTGCTGTTTATCTTCAATTCGTGCATCACCAGGTACTGCAATGTCAATGAACCATACTTTTTTATTTTCAATTATTGTTATGTCAAGTGTGTTGTAGGCCAAGTGCCTGTCAGTTTGGATTCTGAAGTCCCACAAGATCTTGACTTTCTCATTCTCTAAAACCTTCTCAACCTGATGGTCCCAGTGGCTTTTGCTATACTTAAATCCAAACTTTTGGCATTATTATTATTGTTGTTGTTGTTGTTGTTGTTATTATTATTATTATTATTATTATTATTATTATTATTATTATTATTATTATTATTATTATTATTACTTTTATTTCTAGACCACACCCTTTCCTAGGCAGGACTCGGGGCGGTGTACAGTCATGTTAAAACCATATACAAATACATAGACATGAACATAGACATAGACATAGACGTGGACGTAGACGGAGGAGGTAAAAATATACTGTACAATTCTTAGTTAAAATACAAATATTAAAATTCCCTTAAAAATTCCCCAATAAAATGTTTGCCAGGAGGTGGAAGATGGAACTGTCAATCAGCTAAGCCAGCTAGTCGGAACAGGTGAGTCTTGAGCTTCTGTCGGAAGGAGCGGAGGTCATTGGTAATTCTAATATCGGGAGGGAGGTCATTCCAGAGGGTTGGGCCCATCACAGAGAAGGCTCTACTTCTTATTATTCTTATTATTCTTAATATTATTATTGGTAACATTGGTAACGTTGGTTACCAATGGAAAAGCATTGGTAACAAATAAATGCAAGTGTTAGAAATAACAACTGAGATGGTAAAAAATCGAGTAAAAAAAAGTAAAGAATTGGACATCACCTGGAAATGACCAATTACATGGTTTCTGGCTCAAATATCTCACCAGTTTACATGCAATATTGGCCAGGCAACTGAATGAAATTTTACAAAATGGTCAAATTGATGAATGGTTGATAACTGGAAAAAAATACTTGATTCAGAAAGATGCAACTAAAGGAACAATACCTGAAAACTACAGACCAATAACATGCTTGCCAACAACCTTCAAATTACTCACAGGCATTATTGCAGATAACTTTATGGATTATTTGGAAACAAACAACATCTTGCCAGTAGAGCAAAAAGGCAACAAAAGAAGGAGTAGAGGAACAAAAGATCAGCTCCTAATTGATAAAATGATATTAGAAAATTGTAAGAAAAGAAAAACGAACTTGAATATGGTCTGGATTGATTATAAAAAAGTATTTGACTCATTGCCACATAGTTGGATCATAAAATGCTTAGAAACAACTGGCATTAGTAAAAATATTACATCCTTCACTGAAAAGGCGATGAAACAATGGAGAACTGAGTTGGCAGTAGGGAATGAGAACTATGGAATGGTTAATATCAAGCGAGGAATTTTCCAGGGTGATTCACTTTCACCTCTTCTCTTCATCATCGCGATGATCCCACTATCAGTAATCTTTTAAAAAATGAAATTAGGCTACCAAACAGCCAAAGAAGCCGAAAAAATTTCACATTTATTATATATGGATGATTTGAAACTCTATGGTAAGTCAGAAATAGAAATCCAATCACTGACAAACACAGTCCGAGTATTCAGCACCGATATTTCAATTCAGTTTGGCATGCAAAATGTGCCACTGTATCCATAAAAGGGGCAAAATCACTGCGTGTGAGGGAATTGAAATGCCCAATGGCCAACTAATTAAATGCAACGAAAATGAAGCCTACAAATACTTAGGCATTCTGCAGTTGGATAACATCAAACATGGACAAGTAAAAACTATTGTCAGGAGAGAGTACACCAACCGAGTTAGGAAAATTTTGAAATTTAAATTAAATGGTGGAAATACAATCAAGGCCATAAATACTTGGGCAATACCAGTTATGAGATACACAGCTGGTATAGTTAACTGGACACAAGCTGACTTGGACATTTTGGACCGAAAAACCAGGAAATTAATCACAATGCACTACAGTTTGCATCCAAACGGTGACACTGATAGACTATACCTGCCCCGAAAATCAGGTGGCAGAGGATTATTACAAGTGAAGCAAATAGTTGAAGAAGAAAAACATGCACTGGCTGATTATTTAAAAGAAAATCAAGAACATCTATTAATCACTTCCGGTTCCGGCGGCTGATGGCGACCCGCGCATCCCCAGTGGGCTTCCCCACTCCTTGGGGGGCACAGGACGCCCCGTAGATGCTCCTACCAGAGGGGCGGCACTGCGGGGATCCCTGGATCGGCAGCAGCCGGCGGGGGGGGCCTCGCCTTGCTCCAGGCACTGGGGAGCACGATGGGGAGACGCTCCGACTTCTTCGCTGTGAGACTGCGCAGAGAAAAAGAGAGCAGAAGGACGCGGCTGCGGTGCGGTGAGGCATAAACTTCCTCCATTCCCTCTACTAAGTTGAAGAATCTGTCACCAGTTTAAGCTTTTTTCCTTTTGGCTTGATTTGGAGAGGCGCAGCTGGAGGGAGGGGGATTTCCCCCCCCTCGGATAGGCGGCTGGAAACAATTTTGCTCTCAGCCCCAGGGGAAGGAGGAGGGGGAGAGCCAACCAATGATGTCATGCCCTAACTAAATGAATTTTCGGATTTAATACTATAACATAATGATGATCTGGAAACTTTGGGAACTTTGAACTTTGAAAACTTAGTTTTTTGCCTCTAAACCCGAAGCTGGCAGGGCAAGATGGCACACTTCCGTTGTCTTTATGAACTGTGAAACCTGACTCCACCTTTAAAACTTCAGGCTTCCGGTCTTTGTCTCCGTGCTACTCAGACAAATCTCTTGTTGATTGCTTTCTTTTGAACTCCCTGGAGTGAAAAACTCTGCTCTATTGCCAGGGTGATTAGAAAAAAAACTCTCTTCTGCCTGGACCTTTTGTATCCTGGACTCTCCTGGCTATTCTGCCTCTCTGACTGATCACTTTCTACACTAACTGAACTCTTTACACCATAAACAATGTCATCCAAAAAAACCACCTCCTGGAAAGCCTGGCTTTGCTGCCTCTGCCCCGACATCTGCAACCTCCAGTCCTAGTACACAATCAATGATAACAGCTTTGATGCAACCTAAAACTACAGAGACGGAGTTTCAACAAATGTTCCAGCAACTTCTACAGGGACAAGAGGAAATAAAGAAACAACTGAAGGAGATGAAAGAAGAAATTAAAGAGAACCAGGCTCAAATTAATAAGAACTCACAGAGACTGGATCTGTTGGAGGGTGGGATGGCTGAGATGAGGGAGGGGATGGAAGGGGTGCAGAAGGGAAACAAAGAACTTGACACCCAACAGATGAAAATAGAGTTTGAGAGAATGTCTTTTTATCTTAGATTCCAAAACGTGATGGAGGCAGATGATGAAAATATAAGGGACATAATGACAAACATTTTGGCTGAATACATCCAGAAAGAGAAACAACAGATGGGGTGGGAAATAGACCTGGTTTATAGAGTGAATTCAGCCTACGCTACAACACACAACGTTCCCAGGGAGGTACACATTAAATTTCTCAGAAAAAGTACAAGATATGAAATTCTGAGTGCACAAAGGGGGCAAGCCTTGACTTACAAAGATAAGGAGATAACCATTCTGAAACAGATCCCCAAGAAAGTGAGGGAAAAAAGAAAAAGCTATTCGCAATTAGCGAATAAATTATACCAGAAGGGGGTGTGGTTCAGATGGTTGATGCCTGAAGGTATGCTAATATTCTGGGAGGAGACAAGAGTTAGAATTAATACACCCATAGAGGCGCAGGCCTTTATGGAAAAAAACAAAGTACTTCTAGAAAAACCAGATGATTCTTCAACAGACATACAGGACACGGGAGGGGCCAGAGATTTGTCGGCGGGGGGAGATGGGGCAATACCGAGAAAGCTCAGATCACAAAAATGAGTAAGAAAATTCACCTGATATAAACTCATCGAAATTACTAACTGAATTTATATGCTGACTATATGTTACTACTTAATAATGAATTTTGTGTAAATGTATACTATGAGTATGGAGGGGGGGGCACCTACCGCACATCGCAACTGCCAAAATTTGTAACCTTTCCTTTACCTTTTCCCTTTGTAAAATGTCAAAAAACCCAATAAAACTTTGTTTTTTAAAAAAAGAACATCTATTAATCGAAGTAAAGAACAAAAATCTACTGAAGGCCCAACAGACGAAACAAGAAAACAGAAAAGATGTGATAAAATCAAGAATGGAGACTTGGCAGAACAAAGTATTGCATGGTCAATTTCTGGAAAAAATAAAAGATAAAGTGGAGAGTGAAAAAACTTGGTTATGGTTAACAACAGGTGCATTCAAGAAAGAAACAGAGTCCCTGATCCTGGCTGCACAAGAACAAGCTATCCGAACAAATGCCACTAAGGCCAAAATCCAAAAATCCTCTGATGATGCCAAATGCAGACTCTGAAAAGAAGTTGATGAAACTGTTGACCACATACTCAGCTGCTGTAAAAAAATCATGATTATAAATTGCGGCACAATTCAGTAGCACAAATGAACCACTGGAATTTGTGCAAAAATTGTAATATTAAAACAACAACAAACTGGTGGGAACATAAGCCTGAAAAAGTCACCGAAAATCAGATGGTCAAGATCCTATGGGATTTCCGTATACAAATGGACAAAATACTGGCGCATAACACACCAGACATCACACTGGTTGAGAAAAATAAGGTTACAATAATAGACATCGCAATACCAGGTGATAGAGGGGTCGACATGAAGGAACATGAAAAATTCGCGAAATACCAGGACCTAAAAATTGAAATTCAACGATTATGGCACAAACCAGCAGTGGTAATTCCAGTGATAATTGGCACACTGGGTGCTATTCCAAAAGCACTGGAATTACATTTTAAACAGTTAAAACTTGACAAAATCAGTCAAATGCAAAAAGCTGCACTGCTTGGATCTGCACGTATATTACGAAAATATGTTACGACGTCCTAGGCCCCTGGGTGGGGCCCGACTAGTAATCAATGCAAAATCCGGCGAAACAACTGGCCGCTGTGAAACAATCGTATAACAACAACAACAACAAAAACAACAACAACAACAATAATGATATACTTTATTCATTAAACATGAAACTCAGTCAACTGAACATTCAAAAATGCATTACAAATACCATTGACTGGTGCTAATGGTTGATACGGTTTGCTGCCAGCATCCTAGGTATCAACCAAGTACCTTCTTAAAATATAAGATGTTCCAAGTAGCACAGTTGTTTGCAGTTCCGTTGGTGTTATTGCAGGAATCTGCAATTTGTTGATGTATCTTGTAATATTTTTGGACATGGTGCCAAGTGCCCCAATGACAATGGGTGTCACTGTTACATGCTTCATCCATAGCCGTGTGGTTTTGATGGCCAGGTCGCGATATTTCATTATTTTTTCTAGTTTTTTTTCTTCGACTCTTGCATCTCCAGGAATAGTGATATCAATAAACTGTACACTTTGGCCTTCTACAACTGTGATATCTGGCTTGTTGTGCTCCAAATGACGATCCTTTTGTATTCGAAAGTCCCACAAGATCTTCACCTTCTCATTTTCGATAACTTTTTTCACTTTATGTTCCCATGACTTTCTGGATACAGGTAAATCATATTTTTTACATAATGACCAGTGGATTAATTTAGCAACTCTGTCATGTCTAGCTTTGTAATCAGTTTGTGCAATTTTGCTGCATTCACATATTAAATGTGAAACAGTTTCGACTTTGTTATTGCAAAGTCGGCAGTTTGGCTTGTCAGTAGATTTTTGTATCTTCGCTTTCATGGCATTAGTTTGTAGTGCTTGTTCTTGAGCAGCCAGTATTAAACCTCGGTTTCTTTCTTGATAGTTCCCATCTTAAGCCATGTCCATGTCAAGTTGTCATCACATTTTCCTTCAATGTTTTTCAAGTGCTGTCCATGCAAAGCTTTGGTTTTCCATCTATTTAATCTGTCACCCAGCTGTTTTTCCTTATATTCTGCCTTTGTTTCTGTTGTTTTTATGCTGTTCTCCGTTTTCACGGCCTACAGCAATTTTTCTGTACTTTGGTTCACATAATCATTCAAACTTTATTTTTCTTCTTCTAGAGTTTGATGGATTTGCCATAGCCTCTCGCCCCCTATTTTTCTTAGCAGGTACAACCTGTCGATGTCACTTCATGGATGTAAAGTGTTGTACATATTCAAAAGTTTATGTGTTTTCCAGTCCAGGTTTTCCAGTTCAGCCAGAGTCCAATTGATGATTCCAGCTGAGTAGCGTATCACTGGAACTGCCCATGTATTAATGGCTTTAATTATGTTTCCAGCATTCAGCTTTGATTTTAATATTTTGCGGACCCTCCTGATGTATCCCTTTTGTGTTGACTCTTTGACTTTTCCATTCAATATGTTATCTGCTTCCAATATGCCTATGTGCTTATAACCATCATCCTTTGCTAATGCTTTCACTATATTTCCATTTCCTAGTTCTATTCCTTCTGGTTTTTTTTTTTTTTCATTTTTCCTCGCTGCATGAATAATATAGCACATTTTTCAAGTCCAAAGTTCATTTTGATGTCACCGCTGAACAGTTGAACTGTGTTGAGTATTGATTTAAGTTCAGTGGGGCTTTTTGCATACAGTTTTAAGTCACCCATGTATAGTAGATGATTTATCTTGCCATGTTGGCTTGAGATTTGGTATTCCAGTTTTTGTTTCATAGGATTATTGTCAGTGGAATTAATGCAATGTTGAACAGTAGTGATGAAAGTGAATCCCTTTGGAAGATTCCTCGTCTGATGTTGACTTCACCAATGTTCTCCCCATTTGTTGTTAGAAGTGTTTTCCATTTTTCCATTTTTTTTTCAAAAATGTACAGATATGTTTGCTGATTCCAAAGTTTTCCAGTCAGGTGTTAATCCAGCTGTGGGGTAATGAGTCAAATGCCTTCTTGTAATCAATCCATGCCATATTTAAATTTGTTTTTCTTCGTTTTGCATTTTTTAGTACCATTTTGTCTATGAGCAGCTGATCTTTTGTTCCTCTTGATTTTTTAAATTTCCTTTTTGTTCTACTGGGTACAAACTGTTTTCCATCAGATGATTGAATACTGAATTTGCCAGTATCCTTGTAAAAAGTTTGAACGTTGTTGGCAGACAAATAATTGGGTGATAATTTCTTGGTTCTGTGCCTTTTTCTGGATCTTTCATTATCAAGTAGGTTCAGCCAGCTGTTAACCATTCTTCGCTTGTTGCATTTTGAAGCATTTGATCAAATTGAGTGTCCATGCGATGAGGGAGGCTGGTCAGGTGTTTTAGCCAGTATCCATGCAGTTCATCCAGGCCAGGTGCATTCCAGTTCTTGACCTTTGCTTGTTTTGCCACCACATCAGTTTTTATTACAATATTTTTCATTTTGTTTTGTGTTGTTTCTTGTTGAATATCTTTGATCCAGAAGGCAGTGTTGTGGTGTTCCACCGGGACTTTCCCACAGTTCTTTCCAAAAGTTCAAAGTTTTTTCTTTACATGGGTGAATATTAGTTTGGATTCGATTTTCATCAAGAGACTGGTAGAAGAGGTGTTGGTTTCTTCTGAACTGGACATTTTCACGACATTGTTTTATTCATCCTTCGTATCTTTCAATTTTCCTTGCTGTTACTATTGCACATTGTTTTGGTTCTTCCATAATTTCCGTTATTGTTTTTTCCTCCAGGTTGTATTTTTTGTGTAAACTATTTTTCAGCTTTTTGTTCTTTAGTTTTCCTTCTTTCAAGAACTTCAGTTGGCTGATATCCCCTTGTAGTTTTTATTTTATTTTATTGTCAAGTCAAATTTTCCACTTTGGTGTTCCAGTGGGTTTCTATAACCCAGTTCTGCAGTTATAACAGTGGCTGTGCTATACATTAATTGGTTAGTTTCATACAGTGTGCTGGATGGGATGGAAGTTAAAATGTTGTTCATGGCAATTAACAGATCTTTCACTCGTTTGCTATGACCTTCACAAATGATAGTCTTTTTCTTTCTACATTTTCTTTGATGTGATTTTCATTTTTTTCTTTCAGCATTTTGGCTAGATCACTTAGCTCTACACTTTCAAGTTGTTGCAAAGGAAGGTCTTCATCCTGTATGTTCATTTCTTCCACTGGCTGGTCCATTTGTTCAAGTATTGGACCAATTTCTTCAGCTTGTTCATCATCACTTGTTGTTTTCTTTTTAGCCAATACTTCTATATGTTGCATTTCCGCTTGTGTGAAAACTTTATTACGGATGATGAAGGGCCTTTGATCCATTAATCTTTGTTCAGTTATGTCACTTTCCAGGTGTTGTTCCTTCCAGCAGCCTCTATCGATATTAGTTCCCTGGGGCCTGCACCGGATGTTGGTCTGCTGCACTAGTGGCTTGCCGTCTGAGCTGGTTGATATGTCAGCACCACATTTGCCTGTCACTGAGCTGGACCTTATAAGAGTAGGGTCCAGTTAGTTGTGTGATTTGTCCGGGAAGCCACCTTGGTTTGGCCCCATAGTTTTGGGCGTAGTCTGGGTCTCCCACATTAAACACCCATGTGGAGTCGCCTGCAAGAGGGCTTTTCTTTGCTGCATAACCAGGGTGTAGCCAGTCCAGGGTTGTCCTGAGCCAAAGACCCATAAGCCGTTCTGTGGGACTTTGCTTGGTGATTGGGCATGGGGTTGTATGCTGTGCCAGGAGATATTGGGACAGCTTGTCATGCCAATTCCCTGGCCCCAGGCAGCCCAGTGCCTCCTTAGCCATCCGGACGTTCATTCTGCCAGGCCATTTCTGGCCGGGTGGAACAGGGCTGTCAGGGTGTGTCGTATGCCATGCTGGCCTAAAAACATCTGGAAGGGTACCAATATGAACTGGGGCCCATTGTCAGTCACCACCACGTCAGGCAAACCATGGGTCATGAATAGCCTTCACAGCACCCTAATTATGGCCTCCAAAGTGGTGGATGGCATGAGTGCCAACTCCACCCACTTTGAGTAGGCATCTACGAAGACCAAGAAGTTCTGCCATAAGAATGGGCCAGCAAAATCCAAATGGACTTGTGCCCATGGAGCCCGGGGCATATCCCATTCTCTGGTGGGCACATAAGGGAGAGCCGGTCTAGATTGCTGGAACTGCTGGCAGGTGGCTACCCAGTTTTCTATCTCCTGGTCAATCTTGGGCCAATACATGTAGCTTCAGGCCAAAGCCTTCTTGCGAACAATGCCCAGGTGAGCAGTGGCAATTAAAACATTGGCAACTTAAGCTTTGGGGGAGCTACCACCCTATTGCCCCATAAGAGGCACCTGTTAAGGATGGACAAGTCATGCTGTGTATATAATAGGGGTGAAATTCAGGATCTACTGGCCCCTGTGGCCACCCCCTGCACACCCAATCCAAAACTTGGACCAATATGGGGTCTGTGGCAGAGAGCCTGGCAATATCCCGGGCAGATACTGGCATGGCCATCTCTTCAATTAAGAGAACCGAAACTGTAGGAGCAGGGTCCAAAACAGGTGCTGGCAGAAGGCAGCGACTGAGGGCATCAGCGTGCCCCAAGTTTTTTCCTGGCCTATATTGTAGCTGATAATTATACGCCGCTAGAAAGACTGTCCGTCTGGACATTCTTGGAGAAAAAATCTGAGGAGTCTGGTGATCCCCCGCCAGAAGACCCAAGAGGGGTTTATGGTCGGTCACTAAGGGAAAAAAACAACCATAAATGTAATCGTGAAACCACTTTACCCCTGCTACAGCAGCTAGGGCCTCCTTATCCAGCTGACTGTAATTTCTTTCAGCTGCTGGGAGCATGCACGAATAATAGGCAATTGGGGCTTCTGAGCCATTAGGTAGGATGTGCCTCACAATGGACCCAATAAGGGGATGCATCGCACACCAAAGTTAATGGGAGGTGATCACTGTATTGCACTAATAAAAATGTGGATGTAAGGACATCCTTAACTGCCCTAAAGGCTTAGTCTTCCTTAGACCCCCAATGCCAGGGAGTCTTGGAGTCCAGGAACCTATGAAGAGGCTCTGCCAAAGACGCCTTATGGGGTAAAAAAATGGAGTAAAAATTAAGCAGCCCCAGAAAGGCTTGCAGTTCAAGGAGGGCGTGTGGGCTTTCTTAATTGCCTCTACCTTGGATGGAGTAGGGTGGATGCCTTTTGAATCAACTAGATACCCAAAAATTCTACACTGGGGACCCCTATCCTACACTTTTCTTATTTGAGTTTCAGCACCGCTTGGCGGAAACGGGTCAGGACTGCTCTTAATTTATCGAAGAGCTCAGTTTTGTCCAAAGCGGATATAAGCATGTCATAAAAATGGGGTACCACCCCTAGCAGCCCCTGGAGCATCTGCCGGGGCCCCAAATTGCAAGTGTTTACATTTGAAAGCTCCCCAGTGCATTACAATGTTTTGAGCCATGGCAGTGGCTTCATCCACTGGGAGCTGCTGGTATGCTTGTGCCAAGTCTAACTTGGCAAAAATGTTTCCCTGGCCCAAGGAATGGAGCAGATGTTGAACCACTGGCACTGGGTAAGGATTGGCTTGCAAACCCTTTATTAATGGTGCATTTAAATTCCCCACAAATTCTAATACTACCATCCTGCTTAATAGGTATTACTATGGGGGTCTCCCAGGGCACACCTTGTGCTATTAATTTATCTAGCTCTAAATCTACTTTGGGCCGAAGAGCAAAAGGCACTATCCTGGATTTTAGATGTATTGGCGTCACCTGGGGGTCCAAGTTATAAGAAATGGGGGTCCAATTATATTTACCAAGCTTGTTGTGAAATACGTCCGCGAACTCGCTGGCCAGCGCGGCGAAGGAATCTGGAACAACAGAGTGGATGCCGGAGATGTTGAGCCCCAATGCGGAGAACCAATCAAGCCTCAGGAAGCTGGGCAGACGGCCATCTACAATGATGAGGGGAATAGGCCCCTGGAAGTTATTGCTGGCTATGGTGAATGTGCCACAACCCACAATGGGTATTGGCTGTCCTTGATAGTCTCTGAGTTGAAGTGGGCACTGCCTGAGTTGAGCTTTGGTCAGGCTGGGCACTATCCATTTGATAGTAGCCTAAGAGACCAGAGATTTGGAAGAGCCAGTATCCACTTCCATCTTGCAGGGCTCTCCCTCTATGCGCACAGTCAGGTATATCTTATTGGTAGGCTTAGTCAGGGAGGCATGGCTGATAGCCCAATCAGGGTGCTGCTGGTCACCTGTGATGGCAAAGCAGTCTTTGTTGTGTTTGGGAACTCTTTTTACGAATTGTCTAGACAAGGTGCTCTCCGGAGGCGGGTCAGCGATTGGCATGACCGCTCTGCAGACCTTGGCTAAATGTCCTTTCCTGTCACACTGATGGCAAATTGTGGCTTTGAACCTGCAGACTGACCTTGCATGGTTCCAGCCACAACTCAGTCAACCCGCCTGAGGTAAAAAATCAGCCTGAGTCAGTTTTTTCCTGGTGGCCAGTTTGAGGTGGCTAATCTCTTCTTCCTCATCCAAGAAGTCTTCTTCATCATCTTCTTCATGGTGGACAGCATGGCCCTTGCTGGCATGGGTGGCCGGCGACAGAAATCTCTGAATTTCTGTGGTGGATTTGTCTGACATTTAATATGCCGTGGCTTCATCCACAGCTGCCTGAAGGCTCAGCTCTTTTCGTGCCAGCAAGCATCACTGAAGTCTGAGGTCTTTGATACCATAGCTGTTCTAACAGGGCATCATCCAGCACAGGAAAGTCACAGTGCAGGGCCACTGTTCTGAGGGAAGCCACGTAATTGCTCACAGATTCCCCTTCTCTCTGGGTCTTCTGCCTAAAAGCATAACGCCTGGCTATGCACGAGGGAGTTGGAGAATAATGATTTTTAAGTTTCTCCAAAAGAGTCTCCCAAGGCATCGAATGGATGGATTGAGGGGCTGCTAAAGCCCTGGCTGTTCCAAACATCTTGTGGCCACATGCGCTGAGAAAATATCCTCTTTTACAGCCACTGGACAAACCGGTGAAGTTGTTTTCCTCCAGGAAGCACTCGAATCTCTCGAGGTAGGTGTCGAGGTAGGTTTGAAAATTGTATTTTCAAATCGAATTCTTTGGTGGTTATGAAGGCTGCTGCATACATCAGCTGGTTTGCTTCAGCTAATGTAGTGGCTTGAATGGTTTGCACAGCCTCATTGACTTTTTTTAGTACATTTCTCAATTCTTTCTTGTTCACTTGGTTCAACTTTGGCAAACGTGTTCTTTCAGCATCTTCCATTTGATGCCTCATTTTCTCAGCTAATTGAGCACTATCTGTTGGTGCTTGTTCTTCAGTGCTTCCTTGTTCTTTATCTTCATCCATTTCAGCAGCCTCGTCCTCCCTTTCTTCCTCAGTTTGCTTTTGAGTCTGCAGATCTTTTTTGATGTTACTCTTCTTTGTTGGTATACTCAGACCATTAGTTGCTTTCTCTTCGATTCTTGTTAATTCTGCTGTAGTGAAAAAAATTGTGGCTCAGAATTACATGTCGCTGGTCCATTAGCTTTTGTTCACTGACAGCATTCCATTACAGGGCTCTCTGATATCAACGGTCGTGGGGAGGGGCAGGTGCGAGGACAAATTAAGAACTCGTAGTCAGTTGGGAGACCGGGGATGCTGGTTATACCCGGTCACTTGTACCAACCCCCGCATACTAGGTGGTCAGGATCTACAGACCCAGGGCCTGAGACTGTTGTTATGCAATGTGAGGTCCGTTGTTAACAAGGCCCCCCTCATCAGCGATCTAATTCTGGAGGGGGAGCCGGACCTTGCAGGAATAACTGAGACCTGGTTGGGACACGAGGGAGGTCTCCCCCTCGTGGAAATGTGCCTGCCAGGTTATCGAGCATTTCACCAGCCTCGGGCCCAGGGAAGGGGCAGTGGGGTAGCAGTGATTATCCGGGAAGACTTAGAGCCGAGAGAGTTCACTGAGCCGCAGACATCCGGGTGTGAGTCCCTTGTCATGAGATGGGGCCCAGGGAGGCAGTGGGGCCTGCTGATAGTGTACCTGGCTCCTCGCTATACATCAGCGGCCCTGCCTGAACTCCTCGAGCTGATCGCATCGGTGGCGGTTGAGACCCCCAAACTTTTAGTGATGGGGGATTTCAACCTGCCATCGATGGGAGAAGCGTCTGAGGGGGTTCGGGAGTTCATGGCTTCCATGACAGCCATGGACCTGACCCAATTAATTCAGGGCCCTACCCACGAAGGGGGCCACACGTTGGACCTTGTTTTTGTCTCTGGCCAGTGGACGAGTGATCTGGGAATAGGGGATTTAACTATCACTCCCCTGTCATGGTCGGATCACTCACTTCTCCGACTTGACTTCCCTGGTGCTACCCCCCGTTGCGGGGAGGTGGAGCCGGAAGGCATTAGATGGTTCCGCCCCAAGCGCCTGATGGAACCAGATAAGTTCCAGACGGAGCTTGGGCCACCTCCTGTAGACCTGACCCGCCCCCGGGTGGAGGACCTGGTAGCCGCATGGAATAGTGCGACTGCCGGGGCCCTTGACCAGGTGGCGCCTCTGCGGCCTCTCCTGCGGCAACGAACCACCCTGGCTCCTTGGTTTACCGAGGAGCTAAGGGTGATGAAACGCCACAAGAGACGCCTAGAGAGTCGTTGGAGATCCCCCCGCTCCGAATTTGACCGAGCACAGGCACGAACCTACTTAAGGACATACCTTGTGGCATTAAGAGCGGCCAAACGTCATCATTGTGCCGCTCTTATTGCATCTGCAGATAACTGCCCTGCTGCCCTGTTCTGGGTGACCCGCTCCCTCTTGTTTCAGAGGCCGCGGGAAGCCCCTTTACAGGGCAGAGCAGAGGAGTTTGGGAAATATCTGCAGGACAAAGTCGCTCAAATCCGGATGGGATGGGTCCCATTCAGTGGTCCAGTGGAGAGGCCTGTGGCGAGTCTTGAGAGACCATTCTGGGAGGAGTTTGATTCGGTTGCCATCGAAGATTTGGACAAGTTACGTGGACGTCTGCGACCTACCACATGTTTATTGGACCCGTGCCCCTCCTGGCTTGTACTGGCATCCTGGGAGGTTACACGCGACTGGCTCCTGGGCCTAGTGAACGCTTCGTTGGACGAGGGGTCTCTGCCAGCCATCTTGAAAGAGGCGGTTGTGAGACCCCTATTCAAGAAGCCTTCCCTGGACCCAACGGAGCTAGCTAATTATCGTCCAGTCTCCAACCTTCCCTTTTTAGCGAAGGTTGTAGAGAGTGTGGTGGCCCAACAGTTTCCACGTCACTTGGAGGAGAATGATTATCTAGACCCATGCCAGTCTGGCTTCCGACCCGGGCACAGCACGGAGACGGCCTTGGTCGCGTTGGTTGATGATCTCTGGAGGGCCAGAGATAGGGGTTGTTCCTCTGTCCTGGTCCTATTAGATCTCTCGGCGGCTTTCGATACCATCGACCATGGTATCCTATTGCACCGGCTATGGGGGTTGGGAGTCAGGGGCACCGTTTTGCGGTGGTTCGGCTCCTACCTCTCTGGCCGGACGCAGCATGTGTTGGCAGGGGAGCAGAGATCGACCCTGAGCCCCCTCACTTGTGGGGTGCCACAGGGGTCGGTTCTCTCGCCACTCCTGTTCAACACATACATGAAACAGCTGGGCGAGATCATCCGTGGCTTTGGGGTGGGATACCATCTGTATGCTGATGATACTCAGCTGTACATCTCCACCCCGAACCACCCCAACGAGGCCATCAAAATGATGTCCCGGTGCTTGGAAGCCGTACGGGTCTGGATGGATGACAACCGACTTAAACTCAACCCCTCCAAGAGGGAGTGGCTGTGGCTCCCGGCCCCCCGGTTCAACCAGTTGCTTCCATCTCTGGCCATTGGGGGCGAGCAAATGGCCCCCATGGAATGGGCGCGCAATTTGGGCGTCCTCCTAGATGCCCGGCTGTCCATGGATGACCATGTAACAGCCATGGCAAGGGGGGCGTTCCACCAGGTCCGCCTGGTGCGCCAATTGCGCCCCTTATTGGACCGGGATGCCTTGCGCACAGTCACCCATGCGCTAGTGATGTCTCGCCTGGGCTACTGCAATGCTCTCTACATGGGGCTCCCCTTGAGATGCACTCGGAGACTACAGTTGGTTCAGAATGCGGCCGCGCGGGTGATTATGGGGAGGACTAGGTTCTCCCATGTAACACCTCTCCTGCGCGAGCTGCACTGGCTTCCTGTGGTCTATCGGGTGCGTTTCAAGGTTTTGATTACGATCTTTAAAGCGCTCCATGGCATAGGACCTAGTTATTTGCTGGATCGCATCCTGCCCCATACATCCCTACGACCAATCCGCTCACACAGAGAGGGACTTCTCTGGGTGCCGTCCGCTAAACAGTGTCGGGGGGCGACACCCAGGAGCAGGGTCTTCTCTGTGATGGGCCCAGTCCTGTGGAATGACCTCCCCCTTCACGTCAGGATTACTTCCGATCTCTGCTCCTTCCGTGTAAAGCTCAAGACCCACCTCTTTCAATTATCTGGCCTGGCTCAACCGTAGTTTATCCTCCTCCTGACAGTCCTTTTTAAATTGTATTTTATCATGGGATATTTTAATGGCTAATTTTAATTTTCTATTTTATTATTAATGTGATTTATGTTTGATTACTACCTCCTCCATGTATGTATATGTATGTATATGTGTGTATCTGTATGTCTATATGTATGTATGTATATTTTTATTGTACGCCGCCCCGAGTCCCTTGCGGAGAGGGAGCGGCTAACAAATTAAAAAATTTGAAATTTGAATTTGAATATCACAGTCTGTGTGGTTCACCTTCCAAATCTGATATATTCATTTTTGAAATTCACATTTTTCTGGCTCAGACTCATAGTAAGCTTCCTTAATAGAGATGTTTTCTTTCCTAGTCCAGATTTTTCGCTTTTTCGCTTTTTCTTCCAGTAGCTTGTCAGCTCCATGCCCTGGTTGACTAGCAGAGGGAGCTGAGCCCTGTAGCTCATTTTTGCGCAGAACGCCCAGGAGCCATAGCATCCAACGGAACCCTTGTTAATTCGGGTGACGGGCATAAATTTCATTTTTCTAGTATTCACCATGTTTGAATGGGTTGTGGAGCAAATTTTGTCTGGCCCTTCACCTAAAACCTGTCTGAAATGGTTGCATAGCCCTTAGGATCACTAGTCCGTGCAAGCCCCTCCATCACGGCAAGGTAAAGCTCCTCAGAGGGGTTGTTGTTGTTGTTCTTGTTGTTGTTATTATTGCATCAACAGAATTGTATCACAGCGGCGAGTTGTTTCGCCGGATTTGGCATTAATTACTAGTCGGGCCCCACCCAGGGGCCTAGGACGTCGTAACATATTTTCATAATATGTGTGCGGATCCAAGTAGTGCGGCCTTTTGCATTTGACTGATGGTGATTTTGTCAATTTTTAACTGTTTTAAATGTAATTCCAGTGCTTTTGGAATAGCACCCAGTGTGCCGATTACCACTGGAATTACCACTGCTGGTTTGTGCCATAATAGTTGGATTTCGATTTTTAAGTCCTGGTATTTCGCGATTTTTTCATGTTCCTTCTCGGCGACCCTGCTATCACCTGGTATTGCAATGTCTATGATTGTAACCTTATTTTTCTCAACCAGTGTGATGTCTAGTGTATTATGCGCCAGTATTTTATCCATTTGTATGCGAAAATCCCACAAGATCTTGACCATCTGACCCTCAACGACTTTTTCAGGCTTATGTTCCCACCAGTTTGTTGCTGTTTTAATATTATAATTTTTGCACAAATTCCTAGGATCATTTGTGCCATTGAATTGTGCCGCATTTTATAGTCAGTCTGCGCGATTTTTTTACAGCAGCTGAGTATGTGGTCAACAGTTTCATCAACTTCTTTGCAGAGTCTGCATTTGGCATCATCAGAGGATTTTTCGATTTTGGCCTTAATGGCATTTGTGCGGATAGCTTGTTCTTCCGCAGCCAGGATTAGTGACTCTGTTTCTTTCTTTAATGTACCTGTTGTTAACCATAACCAAGTTTTTTTACTGTCCACTTTATCTTTTATTTTTTCCAGAAATTGACCATGTAATGCTTTGTTCTGCCAAGTCTCCATTCTTGATTTTATCACATCTTTTCTGTATTCTTGTTTCGTCTGTTGGGCCTTCAATAGATTTTTGTTCTTTACTTCGATTAATAGATGTTCTTGACTTTCTTTTAAATAATCTGCCAGTGCATGTTTTTCTTCTTCAACTATTTGCTTCACTTGTAATAATCCTCTGCCACCTGATTTCCGGGGCAAGTATAGTCTATCAGTGTCACTGCGTGGATGTAAACTGTAGTGCATTGTCATTAGTTTCCTGGTTTTTTGGTCCAAAATGTCCAAATCAGCTTGTGTCCAGTTAACTATACCAGCTGTGTATCTTATAACTGGTATTGCCCAGGTATTTATGGCCTTGATTGTATTTCCACCATTTAATTTAGATTTCAAAATTTTCCTAACTCTGTTGGTGTACTCTCTCCTGACAATAGTTTTTACTTCTCCATGTTTGATGTTATCCAACTGCAAAATGCCTAAGTATTTGTAGGCTTCATTTTCATTGCATTTAATTAGTTGGCCATTGGGCATTTCAATTAGCTCACATGTAGTGATTTTGCCCCTTTTTATGGATACAGTGGCACATTTTTCCATGCCAAACTGCATTGAAATATCGGTGCTGAATACTCGGACTGTTTGTCAGTGATTGGATTTCTATTTCTGACTTTCCATAGAGTTTCAAATCATCCATATATAATAAATGTGAAATTTTTTCAGCTTCTTTGGCTGTTTGGTAGCCTAATTTCATTTTTTTTAAGATTACTGATAGTGGGATCATCGCGATGATGAAGAGAAGAGGTGAAAGTGAATCACCCTGGAAAATTCCTCGCTTGATATTGACCATTCCATAGTTCTCATTCCCTACTGCCAACTCAGTTCTCCATTGTTTCATCGCCTTTTCAGTGAAGGATGTAATATTTTTACTAATGCCAGTTGTTTCTAAGCATTTTATGATCCAACTATGTGGCAATGAGTCGAATGCTTTTTTATAATCAATCCAGACCATATTCAAGTTCGTTTTTCTTTTCTTACAATTTTCTAATATCATTTTATCAATTAGGAGCTGATCTTTTGTGCCCCTGCTCCTTCTTTTGTTGCCTTTTTGCTCTACTGGCAAGATGTTGTTTGTTTCCAAATAATCCATAATGTTATCTGCAATAATGCCTATGAGTAATTTAAAGGTTGTTGGCAAGCATGTTATTGGTCTGTAGTTTTCAGGTATTGTTCCTTTAGTTGCATCTTTCTGAATCAAGTATGTTTTTCCAGTTGTCAACCATTCATCAATTTGACCATTTTGTAAAATTTCATTCAGTTGCCTGGCCAACATTGCATGTAAACTGGTCAGATATTTGAGCCAGAAACCATGTAATTGGTCATTTCCAGGTGATGTCCAATTCTTTACTTATTTACTCGATTTTTGACCATCTCAGTTGTTATTTCTAATACTTGCATTTGTTTATTACCAATGCTTTCCTCAAAGTCATGTATCCACTTTGCTTCCTTATTGTAGTCCTTTGCATTTTCCCACAATTCTTTCCAGAATTCAACTGTGGCCTGCTTTTCTGGTTTTTGACTTTTGGTGCCACCATTCACATTAAGACTTTGATAAAAACGCCGTTGGTCTGATCGAAATTACTGATTTTGTTTATATTGGATGATTCGTGCCTCATATCTTTCAATTTTCCTAGCTGTTGCTGTTATCTGCTGTTTTACAATCTATTATTATTATTATTATTATTATTATTATTATTATTATTATTATTATTATTATTATTATTATTATTATTATTATTATTATTATTATTGCATCAACAGAATTGTATCACAGCGGCCAGTTGTTTCGCCGGATTTGGCATTGATTACTAGTCGGGCCCCACCCAGGGGCCTAGGACATCGTAACGTATTTTCGTAATATGTGTGCGGATCCAAGCAGTGCGGCCTTTTACATTTGACTGATGGTGATTTTGTCAATTTTTAACTGTTTTAAATGTAATTCCAGTGCTTTTGGAATAGCACCCAGTGTGCCGATTACCACTGGAATTACCACTGCTGGTTTGTGCCATAATCGTTGGATTTCGATTTTTAAGTCCTGGTATTTCGCGATTTTTTCATGTTCCTTCTCGGCGACCCTGCTATCACCTGGTATTGCAATGTCTATGATTGTAACCTTATTTTTCTCAACCAGTGTGATGTCTAGTGTATTATGCGCCAGTATTTTATCCATTTGTATGCGAAAATCCCACAAGATCTTGACCATCTGACCCTCAACGACTTTTTCAGGCTTATGTTCCCACCAGTTTGTTGCTGTTTTAATATTATAATTTTTGCACAAATTCCAGTGGATCATTTGTGCCACTGAATTGTGCCGCATTTTATAGTCAGTCTGCGCGATTTTTTTACAGCAGCTGAGTATGTGGTCAACAGTTTCATCAGCCTCTTTGCAAAGTCTACATTTGGCATCATCAGAGGATTTTTCGATTTTGGCCTTAATGGCATTTGTGCGGATAGCTTGTTCTTGCGCAGCCAGGATTAGTGACTCTGTTTCTTTCTTTAATGTACCTGTTGTTAACCATAACCAAGTTTTTTCACTGTCCACTTTATCTTTTATTTTTTCCAGAAATTGGCCATGCAATGCTTTGTTGTGCCAACTCTCCATTCTTAATTTTATCACATCTTTTTTGTATTCTTGTTTCGTCTGTTGGGCCTTCAATAGATTTTTGTTCTTTACTTCGATTAATAGATGTTCTTGACTTTCTTTTAAATAATCTGCCAGTGCATGTTTTTCTTCTTCAACTATTTGCTTCACTTGTAATAATCCTCTGCCACCTGATTTCCGGGGTAGGTATAGTCCAGTGATGGCGAACCTTTTTTGGCTCGCGTGCCACAAGTGGGGGGAGCGCAGGGGGGGTCGAGTGCAGGCGTGCCACAGCCATAATGCAACGCGTGACTCCCCCCAGTGCACATGCGCACACAACGCGCGACCCCCCCCCATTTTTACATGTTTTTTTTGCCCTCCCCAGGCTCCAAAGGCTTTATAGGAGCCTGGGGAGGGTGAAAAGAGCCTCCCCCGACCTTCTGGAGGCTTCAGGGACTGTCCGGAGGCTTCCCTGAAGCCTTCGAAGCGCTTAAAACCAACCTCCGAGCAACCCGGAAGTCACTTCCGGGTTGCTCGGAGGGTGGTTTTAAGCGTTCCGAAGGCTTCAGGGACTTTCCCTGAAGCCTCCGGGGGGGGCGGGGGAGGCTCTTTTCGCCCTCCCCAGGCTCCTATAAAGCCTCTGGAGCCTGGGGAAGGCGAAAAATAGCTTTTAAAAAGGTGAACAGCTGGCCAGCGCGCGCATGCGCGCTGGCCAGCTGACAGGGCAGCGCCTCGTGTGCCTTGACAAATGGCTCCGCGTGCCACTTGTGGCACGCGTGCCATAGGTTCGCCATAACGGGTATAGTCTATCAATATCACCACGTGGATGTAAACTGTAGTGCATTGTCATTAGTTTCCTGGTTTTTCGGTCTAAAATGTCCAAATCAGCTTGTGTCCAGTAAACTATACCAGCTGTGTATCTTATAACTGGTATTGCCCAGGTGTTTATGGCCTTGATTGTATTTCCACCATTCAATTTAGATTTCAAAATTTTCCTAACTGTGTTGGTGTACTCTCCCCTGACAATAGTTTTTACTTCTCCATGCTTGATGTTATCCAACTGCAGAATGCCTAAGTATTTGTAGGCTTCATTTTCGTTGCATTTAATTAGTTGGCCATTGGGCATTTCAATTCCCTCACACGCAGTGATTTTGCCCCTTTTTATGGATACAGTGGCACATTTTTCCATGCCAAACGGCATTGAAATATTGGTGCTGAATACTCGGACTTTGTCAATTATTGGATTTCTATTTCTGACATTATTATTATTATTATTATTATTATTATTATTATTATTATTATTATTATTATTATTATTATTATTATTATTATTATTATTATTATTATTATTATTATTATTGGCTTGCCATCCACGGTACAGTAATACTTTGGTCCTCAATGCATTTTTGAAACTCATCAAATTTGGTGCTCACCTATTTTGATGTGAAAATTTTGTCCCAATACTCATCATTTGTTTGGTACTCAACGCACAAGATAGAACTTTTCAGTTTGTCTCACTACATTATTTCTTATGGGGGGAAATTGTTTGGTATTCATAATTTTTGGTAGTCATTGCACCTCCAGGAACCAATTAATGATGAGTATTGAGGTACTACTATATCACTTAAATGTCCAGAATATAAATCTCACACAAATAAATAAATAGGTTCCGCAGTGCAAATTAAAATGCAATTACTGAAAGGCTTTTTTTCCCCTTAAGGTTCTATAGGAATTTGCTTTCCTGCACTTTAAAAAAAATGTTTTTGAGTCAGTGTTAACTCCCACTAACTGCCTAGACAGGTCCCAGCATCTTTTTTTTTTGGGGGGGGGGGAGATTTCAGAGATGGCTTGTTATTGCCTCATTTCAAAGGCTGAGAAAGGGTGACTAGACCAAATTCACCCAGCTGTTGTGCCTAAGGCAGAAATAGAGCTCATAGTTTCTAGCTTTAACTACTACACCAAACTGACTCACAACTCTACTTATACTCCATTATTTCATGTCTACCCTTTAAGACAATAGATAATATATCTTGACTTCTTTTTGTGTGATATCTTTTCAGAAGATGGGAAAAGGTAAAGATTCCCCTCGCACATATGTGCTAGTTGTTCCTGACTCTAGGGGGTGGTTCTCATCTCTGTTTCAAAGGTAAAGAGCCAGCACTGTCTGAAGACTTCTCTGTGGTCATGTGGCCAGCATGACTAAATGCCGAAGGTGCATGGAATATTGTTATCTTCCCACCAAAGGTGGTTCCTATTTTTCTACTTGCATTTTTACATGCTTTCAAGCTGCTAGGTTGGCAGAATCTGGGACATGTAACGGGAGCTCATTCTGTTACATGGCACTGTCGAACTGCTGACCTTTCTGATCGACAAGCTCAGCATCTTAACCACTGAACCACTTTTAAAAAAAGAAACATTATCATAATTGTTCTTCAGCCTTCTCTTCTCAAGGCTAAGATTTCACTGATTCATCGATCCTTTTTTCCTGGGACCTACTTTCTCATCCCTTGATGTGTCTCCTGGCCCTTCTCTGAACATTGCTGAATATGGGAGAAGGACTTAGGAAAGTTGAGTCCTCATCATTACCTCTGGAACTTGTGGGTCTTCAATTACTGGAGGTTTTCAAGAAGAGACTGGGCAGTAATTTGTCCAGAATGGAACAGAGTCTCCTGTTTGAACAGGGAGTTGAATAAGAAGACCTTTCTACGTCTCTTCCAACCATATAATTCCATGTTCTATGTGTTTGGGATTCAAGTCAGAACAAATGAGAGAGAAACTGTGATTCCTTGTCATGAGATGTTTTGAGATGGCTCTACTTCCCAACTTGAATGTTTTTAGATGTGGTAACATTTACATTCCTACCTAGCATAGCTAAAGAACATGGGTTTTGTAGTGCCAAAATATTGGGCTGGAAAAACCAAGCTAGCATGCCTTCGTTTATTTAACAGTCTGATCCATGCTGCTTGTTCTATTGTGTCCTTTTTAGCATTTTTTAATCATTGTTGAGTGTTTTTTCCTCCTCTAAATATTTCAGCTCATTTATGAGTGCTGCAGTTTAAACTTTTCAGGAATGCTTTAACAACTTAGAAGTGCTTACATAACCCAATTAAAAAAGAAAACAAATTAGGCAATTAGCTATGCTGAGAACAGACCTCTCTGCTCTCTTAACCAGCTAGTAGCTGTTGTGTATGGGGGCATTTTTTACAGCAATATGGAAATCCTGGTGCATTTTACAATCTTGGCTGATGTTCAGAGGAATGTGGTAAAGGCAGTCAAAGGCACACATACCCACACAAATACTTCATTAAAACAACTAAAGACCTACTGACTATGTTTACATATGCCAAGCTTCTATTAATCTTGTTAGCACTGTAGGTTTTTGTTTTTGAGATGTTTGGGATATGTGATGTGAGTTCAGCTACTTTTATTACTCTATGGCTTCATATTTGTTATGAACCCATAAGATGGATTTAAATTCATTGATCCGAATTCAACTCTCTGTGAATTTTAATTCAATTGATCTATCTTAAAGCTTTTAGATAGTTGCTATTTTTTATTTTATTTTAGCAGAGATCACACTATTCATGCTGTCAATTTTAATAAGAAGGAGACTATTTACACAGGCATCCATAAAAGGAGGGATCAAAAATTAAGTTGCTAGCCATTATGGCATGATTGATGCACTACTCCATTTTACAAACCAGAACTGCTGGAAACAGCCCAGGTTTGAGACCCAAGCTCCTGCCCACCTTTCAGTTGGAAAGCATACGAATGCAAGGTGATAAATAGGACATCATGCAGACCACTTGACCCCAGAAATGTCTTTGGACGATGCTGACTCATGGCCTTGAAACAGAGATGAGCATTTCCCCCTATTGTCGACAACAATTATCCACAGGAATTCCTTTACCTTTTATATCAATACTAGCTGTACCCGGCCATGAGTTGCTGTGGCCCAGTCTGGTTAAATGGAAAAGAAAGAAAAGAGAAACCACAAGTCCCCCGGCAGAGGCGGCCTCCACATGGAAGTGAGCCACAGTGGCCCCTGCAAGAGCTGCCATGGAGGACGCTCTCACAGGCCCCAGCCTGGCCGAGTTGAGGAGGACAGGAGGAGGAGGCGGCCGCCCCCCCGCCCTGGCTTCCCTCAGCGGTGGCAGTGAGAGGAGGCAGCCGGCGTCTCCTGAGGAGCAGGAGGAGGAGGAGCAGGAAGGAGCCACCCCTGGCGATGTGGACGCCATCCACCCCTCCCAGCTGGGCTGAGGAGACACTCCACCTCCACCTCCTCTGGTGCTCCACTGGGCTGGGGGGGGGGAGGCCGGCTTAAGGGTGGGAGGAAGTGGCTGAGGGATGGGGCAGGTGCAAAGGCCTGGTGGGATGGGAGGGGAGAGAGGGGAGGGGGAGGCCGAAAGGCTTCAGTTCCCCTTGGTGGAAATGGAGAAGCTCGTTGGAGGAGGGGCGGAAAGGGGAAAGGGTGCAGCCGCAGCCCAGCCACACATATAAAGGGACCGTAGGGACAAAGCTGGAGAGAGGCCAAACTGTTCTGAATATACTATACTCAAGAAATGAACGCTATGGTATAGTGTGTGTTGCTTTTACGTCCAGCAGATGGTGCTGGTTTTCAAAAAAGTTTTTTTTTACAAAAAGCATGTTTTTACCTGTCACAGGTGTGTATTCTATATAATATACATATATAAAAACATGCGTGTAGTCAAATGCAATGTTGTGTCAAACTTTCAACGCAATCGGTGAAGAACATTCGGAGATTTGAGATTTTGAACAAACAAACATTACATTTTTATTTATATAGATCATATATGTGCATCTATATCTATCATCTATATCATCTATATCTATATTATCTATATCATGATGGTGAACCTATGGCACATGTGCCAGTGGTGGCATGCCATCACCAGCAGCTCTTCTGATTTCTGGCACTCACATTCGCACTGGGCAGCTGGTCTTCGCAGGCACTGGAGCATCAGAAAATGCCCTGAAAATGGCCCAAAGAAGCAGCCAAAAACGGCCAAAAAACAGGCATGCATGCACTGGCCAGCTGGTCTTTGGGTTTCCAATGCTCCGGCACGCACATGCACACACAAGCACATGCATGCTCACATGTTCAGGTTTGGGCACTCGATGCAGAAAAGGTTCACCCTCTCTGATATATATCTATATCATCTATACTTATATCTACAGTATATGTATTCATCCATCCATTATCTATCTATCTATCTATCTATCTATCTATCTATCTATCTATCTATCTATCTATCTATCTATCTATCTATCTATCTATCTATCTATCTATCTATCATCTACCTACCTACCAGTCGTGAGTTTCAAAATTTTTTAGAATCTCTTCTGTAGGTGTGGCCTGCTTTGTGGGAGTGGTTTGCCGGCCTTGTGACTGGGTGGGAGTGGCTTGCCCACCATGTGACTGGGTGGGAGTGGCTTTCTGGCCTTGTGACCAGGTGGGAGTGACTTGCCAGCCATATGACTGGGTGGGCATGGCCAACTTGTAAAATGTTGTGAAACTCACTTAACAAATCTCTTGCTTAGAAACCAAAATGTTGGCTCAGGAACTCTGGCATTGAAGTGTGCAAATCTTAAAGCTGTCAAGTTACAAGACCCTTGCACCCCTAACACTTTATAAAAAAAAACCCCAGGGATGTTCAAACTTGGCAGCTTTAGGACTTGTGGACTTCAACTCCCAGAATTCCTCCTCTCGCTCTTCATCTTGATGATGTGCGGATGGGCGGGGGGAGGGAGCTGGAACGGTTCTAAATGGCACTGTAGATTTGTGGAACCTCTTCTATAGAAGAGGTTAGAATTAGCAGGAACCCACCCCTGCTACTTACCTACCTACCTACTACCTACCTATCTACCTAACTACTACCTACCTACCTACCTACCTACTTACCAACCTGCCACCTACCTATCTACCTACTACCTACCTACCTACCTACCACCCAACTACCTACCTACCTACTATCTACCTACCTACCTACCACCTACCTACCTACTACCTATCTACCTACCTATCTATCTAGCTACCTACCTACTACTTATCTACCTACCTACCTACCTATCTATCTATCTATCATCTATCTATCTATCTATCTATCTATCTATCTATATATATATATATATATATATATATATATATATATATATATATCAATCATCTATCTATCTATCTATCATCATCTATATCTAATTTAGAACAAATTTAGTTTTGCTTTTAAAAACCCACTTTAGAAAATCCGATATGTCCCTAAAATTCTCAAGAGAGATCTTGCTCTATAATCTATTTATAATTTACCTTTAGAAACTTATTATAATTATGTTTACAAATATTTTACTCAAGTTTCCCCATCACTATAACACTCCAAAAAAAGAACCCAACAACCCAGATATAAATAATAATATAATAAACCTTAGAAACAGAACAGGACTGAAGATAGCACAGAGGTGAATCTTTAGCAATTTTAAACAAAATAATACACAAACAACTGAGAATTTCTAATATATCATTCCCTATTTGAAAATAAGTATATTCAGAATAAAGGAAAATGACCACAGATTTTTTTTTCAGCTTTGCTATGGAAATCTGTTGCTGGAATAAAGTGAAACATTTCTGTGTTTATGCATATTATTATTAAGTTTTATTCAAAATCAAGGGTCGACTCAGGAGATCAGAAAAATCTGTTCTGGATAGACCAAAAACTGAGTATCAGATATCATAAAATCATATTAAAATGAACAAAATTATGGAGTCAAAGCATAGCGCTTTTCAGAATGAACGGAATTAGAGTAATCATTTGGATGGGTTAGAGGCCAAAAATGAAAGCCTAATAAATTCCAAGAAAAATTTGATTACTGTAAGCTATTAGAAATTAAAAAGCTATATAAATTGCAATGATACAATAAATGGCATTTGGATAATAGCATTTGACTGATTAAATTAGATTTCACTTTGTAGAAAGCTTCTGGAAAGAAAGAAAAAAATATCACAGCACAAATCACACCAATCCCCACCTCCCTTCCCTGATAGAAACAATTACTGCAAAAATCCATGAATAATTTTAGGAAATGATTTGCATGCATAATTTGGGAGATTTTGTTACTTTGTCAGTTCTGTCTCCTTTGGCAATGATGATCAAAGCAGGCTCAATGTTGTGCAGCTGATTCTTCCTCCCCCTCTCCCCCTCCGGATTGTAACACTTTAAACTGGAAAAGGAAACAGAGGATTTTATTGTTAATTGCTTTTTCATATGAAGAAAAAGAAATCCCTGCACATAGAAAGTTCACACCTCAGGGAGAAAAAAAAACTAGATCATGACAGGCAACATCTGTTTTCCAGCTCCAGAAAAAAAGTTATTGGGGTTTTTTTTTAAAAAAATTCTAAGTGAGAATGCATTATTTAATCAGATGCTCATCCACATTCCTTCTCTGTGGGCCAAATCAAAGTAGAATGAATGTTCTTGCCTGTAATCACACTGCTTTTGTCACACTTTAAACACACAAATTCACTATGGCATTGGCATAAGTATTCCCACGTCAATTTCCAGTATATTTTCTTAGAGCTATAAGCAAAACATTAATTTCTACAGCTGTGCTTAAAACAGAAATCAGATTATAGCAGTGTTGCCAGAATCTTACACTCATGCTTATTATTCAGTAATAAATCAATATTGTGCTTCTGGTTTCCTTACAATGGCATTAATAAAGTAACTTTCCACCACCCACTTCCATCCATCACATTGTGAATTAAAATTTATCTGATTGGAAATGTCTATGAAGAGGGTTAAAAAATAGTGTTGGTCACAACCAGATGATTTAAACTCTTGCTTTTTCTATGCCTGCCACACTGACTGATTTTTTTTTTTACTTCCTCATCATCCATGGACCTCCCATGTAAAAAATAAAGAATTGTGGTTTCCTCTGTCTAATTGAGTCTATTTCCGGAGGATTAGGCTCATGTCAGTTTCTTAGCTGAGGTAGCCAGCATTATCTAAAGACAGTTCCGTGGTCATGTGACCGGAATACACCAAAGGCTAGGGAATGCTCTTACCTTCCCACCCAAGTGGTACCTATTTATCTACTCGCATTTGCATGCTTTCAAGCTACTAGGTTGGCAGGTGCTGAGGAAAACAAACCTCACCCTATCACTCAGTGCTCAGGTCTCAAACTCAGCCAGTCAAGCTCAACATCTTTAACTGCTGAGCCATGGATGTTCTCTGGACCTTCCATGTATAATCTAGCAAACAGTGGTAACTGAAATAGTCATATAAACTTAATTATCTACCATTTAAATCGAACATTTCATTGTACTGGATTCTCCTAAGAGAAAAATATGATGGTGACTGCCACTCCAAACCTGGGTTGGTGCCACTATCTGATGTCTGAGGATATTTGTCCATGTAATAACGCTGTATTGCTATTATCCTTCTCAACTTTCCTATTACTTTCTCCTATTGACATCTTATGATTTATCACTGTGCTATTTTTATTCTATGATTTATGATTGTATCTTATGATTTATGATTTATCACTTTGTTTTTTTGTATGTACACTGAGAACTTATGTTTGTTTCTACATTGCCTGTAAGTGTGTATGTACACCGAGAGCTTAGCCACCAGAGATAAATTCCTTGTGTGTCCAATCACACTTGTCCAATAAAGACTATTCTGTTCAATTCAGTTCTGTTCTGTTCCATTCCATCTAATTCTTATTCTACTGAATTCCATTCTGTTCCGTTCTGCTCCATTCCATTTCATTCTATTCTATTCATCTGTCATTGATAAATTAACAAGTGGCTCTTTTCTGAAGCCAGGTCTTGGAAATGTTGCAGATCCATTTCTAATGTTAGTGTGTAAACATCAAGACTGCACACTGGGATTATGACAAATACATACAGTCCACATTAAGAGGGACCAAATGTTTGCAATGATTTTGGGAGCGCACCTCAGAGAAGATTTCAGCCTCCAGAGTAAATATATCCACACTCCATTTAACTCATCAAAGGTGAAATGGCCAAAAATATTTATTTGCACACCACATCCTTGAAGAGATAACATTTCGTTTTAGTGGGATGCTTAAAGTGAAAGAAAATAATTGGTAGTAGGGTGGAACTATGGTAAACTCTGCTTGTCTTGTTCCACTCCAAGTATTTCTTCACTTGTAATCTCATTAAGTGACATGAACAGCTGTACCGAGTTGTTCTGGCAACTGGAATTTTTGAAGGAAATTAAATTTTGCAATGAGGTATTATTAAGAGCATGTATGGATGACCTTGCATAATAATAAACCACATTGTTCAGAAAGCACGTCTGTTTTTCTTCAGACAGCTGGGTGACATTCTGTGGCTGCTCCAAATTGTCACTCAGTAAATTCCTCAGAGGGAATTTATTTTAAAACTTTTAGACTGGTTTGGTATTCAAGACAACATTCCACATTGTCCTCTCATGCATCACATCTGGTGACAATTGACTCCAGAGATCGATTTATAATATTGATTTCCTCCTCACCAGCTCAAATTAAACTGGGGCAATGAGGCCAAACTTATCTATGATGATCTATGTTGGGGAGACACTGGTTCATTTGACTAGACACCACAGGCTTAATTGTGAAAAAGAAGAAAAAGCTATGGTTGTTTCATTAGTTTTATATTTACGTTTGAAGTATGTGGCCTGTTTTCTGCTTTCTGTAGCTTAAATCAAAACAGACTATATCAGAGGTGAAATGCTAGGACTTGTTCACCCGAACTGGTAGTAAAAAAGCTACCGGTTCACCCAAACCCATAGTTTTAAAAAATGCTACCGGTTCGGGTGAAGTGGTATTTCCGATAATCAGCTATGATGCATGGTTTATGTTAGCTAGAAAGAATGATTTCCTGCTTTCTAACTAATCTAAATCACGTGGCACAGCGGATTTCTCCCCCCTCCCTCGCTGTTTGCTTACCTTTGCAGGTGTGCTCAGTAGCAGACTCCACCCACCTAGCTGGACATCACCATGTTGGTTTTTGATGCTCTGCGCATGAATGGAGGTGGTACACGTGAGTGTGCTCATGAGCATGCTCCCATTGCTACCGAATCAGTAGCAAAGGTAAGTTGATTTTACCCCTGGACTACACCTCTTTGTTGCTTCCTACATTTCTACAAACATCTACTATGTTTCTTAGAACAAAGCCTTATATTTAGGCCATCATCCCAATAACAGATAGACCTGGATTTATAATAATTGTTTAGCATCTGTTCCAAGTTACAATGGCACTGATAAAAAGTGGCATACAAATGATCCTTATACTTACAATCACTGCAACATTCCACACATACCCCCAGGACACGTGATCAACATTTTGGCACCGTTTTTTTCCTGAAGGTGCTTTTTCAAGAAGCAACTGAACTTTTTTGGTTTTTCTCTGAAGACATTTCACTTCTCATCCAAGAAGCTTCTTCAGATCTGGCAACGGGTGTGGTTGCAGCATCCTGGGTTCATGTGATAGCCATGTGTGACCTTCCCACCCATCTTCCAAAGTCAATGGGGAAACTGTATCGGCTTAAGAAACACGTGTTTTACTTAGCTGTAGTAATTGTCTTGGCAACTATGTAAAATTGGGTGCTACTCACTTAACGACTGCCCTGCTTAGCAACAGAAATTTTGGATCCAATTGTGGTCATAGGGATTACCTGTGGAATCATCACTAAACAGCCATAGGTCTTAGACCAGTGATGGTCAACCTTTTTGGCACTGAGTGCCAAAAAGGCAGTACATTGGGAGTGCACATGCTTTGTGTACACATGCAAGTTCATCTGGGCTGCAACCAGGAAGAGGAGCTGTGTAGGGGACAGCCGCGTACTGGAAAATAAACTTTCGCCTTCCAATGCCCGCATGCGCGCCAACTAGCAAGTCTTCCAGTTACTGCCACACATGGGCATGTGCCGATCAGTTGGCCGGTGCACATGCTCACGCATGTGGTTCAACTTTTTGTCTTTTGGTACATCTTTTTTGTCTTTTTTTGCTTTTATTCTGCTTCACATTATATTATCTAGAGATATTGACATATAATTCATAGATTATATATATATATATATATATATATATATATATATATATATATATATATATATATATATATATATATATATATATATATATATATATATATATATATATATATATATATATATATATATATATATATATATATATATATATATATATATATATATATATATATGGGTCAACTAGCCATGGCCAATTCATTGTGGCCAACTCACTACAGCCAACTTGCCATCATAATTTGCTGCTGGACAACTTGCCATGGCCAACTAGCTGTGTGACAATTCGCCACAGGAAAATGCAACAAATACAAAAGTTGCATTAATTTCAATAGAACTGTGGCCAATAATAATAAAATAAAGTCAATCAGAAATACAAGCGTTATTAATAATAAAAGTAACTAAGTGAAATGTTTAATAGAGCATTGAATCGTCCCATGGTAAGATGTCCTGCAGTGAGGTGGCCACAGCCAGTTGGCCATGGCAAGTTGGCCATAGTGAGTGGTCCACTCCATATTTTTCCTAATTCCTTCCCCTTTATGAGCAAGCTAGAAAAGTTCCACAAGTTAGACTGGATATTTTCTTGATTGATAGAGGCTATAGTTAACAGACACTTTCCTTTCTCACTCTCTTATACCCCACTGAATTAGGATAGCTCTACTCTGAACTTCTGTGTATTTTTTCCAACATCATCTCTGAGTCTCCCTAAGTGACAGTAAGGATGGGTACAGATATTTTTACATTTTGTTATTAATAAAACAAAGAAAATAGCAGTTGCCTGACAGAAAAATTAGACTGGTTAGGTGCCATCAAGTCATTCTTCACTCTTAGTAACCATATTGATTTTTCCCTAAAATCTGTGGAATGGCACAATAATAATCCTGGAACAAAAATCTTGGTCATTGTATTTTTCTTTTCCTCATTCCATTATATGTGTTGGTCACAGAGACAGCTAGATATTTAGATTGGATTTGGCATTTTAACCCACCTTCCAAAAGATCTGTTGTTGTTGTTGTTTAATAACATTAAAGGGATTGTTATAGGAGATAAGCTATTTAAACTAAAACTACCTTTTGCAAATGATTGATGGTGATTTTGTTAATGCTGATATGTTCAAGTTGTACTCCTGATATTTTGGGATTGTACCCAGGGCACTTATTATTGTTTGTCCTCTCCTTCTTTGCTTTTGCTACAGTCATTTTACTTCTATTTGCAGATCTTTGTATTTTGTGATTTTCTCCATTTCCTTATTTTCTGTTCTGCTGTACTGCAATATCCATTATTCAGACTTTTTATCTTTATTAACACAGTTGTTAAATCTGAGATGTTATGGGACAGATTCTTGCTCGTTTGAACTTAGCTGATTTTCTTGACATTGGGACTTGAAATGAAGACAAATCAGCTTAGCAAAGGTTGATCAGGAAATATACTAAGAGATTTGAAGCATTCTAAACCATTCCAGCTGTCCACCAATACCCTTAACTCAGAAGAAAATGGGAGATCAGATAGAACACAGGTTGAAAGTATTTTCCTCCCATTTAATGGAAAACACTTAAACATCTACATTACACCATTGTGGGGGGATTCATTTGAGAAAACATTCTTATGCCAATAAAAGCATTACATATTAACCACATTTCTGTTAGAGAGGAAGAACTCAGAATATTTGCAGAGGATGATATGACATTGATGTCAAAAACCGCTTTTTGCTGGAACACAGGAAGGGCGGGACATATGGAAGGCTCTAAATCACTTTTGCAGCCAAATCGGAAGGGCAATAATCCATTGTAACTGTTGCAAAAGGTAAACCATGCATCATAGTTTGTTCATTTATGAAAGGCAGATTGCTACATACACCAGGATTTTGCTGAGACCACCTCTAAGGCAGTGAAAAGTATGATAATGGAAGGAAATAACATTTGGTGAATGGAGATGAAAAAAAAAAGAAGATATAGGGGAAATTAAGCAACGCAAAACAGCACAAATCTGTCTCCATCCCAACAACCAAGCAAGTATCAGTCAGTGAATATCTTAGCAGCTCTAACACACACAGCAATGGCTCTTTTTTTAATCTGAAGGTTTGGATGGAAAAACAACCCTCAGTGGAAAAAGAAAAAAAAATAGGTATCTCAATCTCTTTCCTTCTAAAGCTGGAAGTTACAGCCTGTATATCTGGTGTTGAATTTCTCTGTAATGGTTTTTATTCAAAGGAAATTTACAACATCAGGGTCAATTCATCAAGTGATGTAAGCTTTTGTGATCAGACCCAGGTATGCAAATTGTATATAAATCAGATATGCAAATCAGATATTAAATTGTGAAGCAGACCACATATCTTAATTTTTATTTAAAAATAAAAATTTAAAATAAAAATTAAGATATTCAGATATTAGAGAAAGACTGCTAGAACGCTAAAAATAATGTTTGCCAGATGTGTTTGTTCTGAAACCAGTTGTGTTCTTAAAGGTTTCAGCTTCATTTGACGATCTTGAAATGGAAAGATGGAGAAGACAGATTTTCATTAAAAATATACCCTTTGGGTTACCCCTTCTATAACCACTCTGGCTTATGAAGAACCCCTTTTCTCTTCCATGTGAAAATAGAAGAAGTTGAAATGTCCTCTAAAACAAAATGGATTCCTCCAGGGACAAGAAGGTGATCCCTCTCACCTTCTAAAAAACTCATTCCTAGTTCACTGAGCATATGTCTATAAAATATTTAAAGTTATGTTACACTAATTATGCTCTTCTGTATTGACATTTTAGATTTTTGGTGCATTTACTGTGACTAGAGATTTGGTTTTCAAAGTCTAATGTTGATGCTGTTATTATTCAAAGGACTTAGGCCGTGAACTTCATTGTCTGAAGTTGGAACCTTACTCAATTATTTATTTGCACGAATATTAGAATCATAGCATTGGATGGGGCAATTTGGATTCTTGCTCATTGCAAGAATTCAAATTAAAGCATCCTGAGGGATAATCAATAGTCTTGGCTTGCACACATATCACAGAGGTAAATTTGTTAGCTCTCTTGGTGATTTGGTTCCATTACTAAACTGCTCTTATCATTAGGACATTTCTCCTAATGTTCATCTCCAACTTAAGAACATTATTTTATACTAATACAATGCAGAACAAGGTTTTGCTTTCTTCAGAATAATATCTTTTCAAACTTCTGAACTATGTAATTATTTTCCTTCTTCTCTTCAGCTTGCCTCTTTTCATAGAGCATCCTCTTTGTCCCATTTTCTATTGCTTCTAGTTTCTGAATATATTGTTAAAATGCCCAGAATTGGGTCTAAGCAGAATACATATGAACTATTACTTTCTATGATCTGAAATTTTACTTCTGTGCTTACAAATTGAATTTTATAAAGTCAACACCTAATATACCTTCCTGATCCTATTTTCCCCACAAACAACCTGTAGAAGTAATGGGGAGAGAGAGACAGAGACAGAGACAGAGAGATAGAGAGGGAAGGGGGAACGCAGGGTTAGGACTTATAGTCTTCTGATTTCTAGCCTGGTTTCTTAACCAGTAGACCAAATGACTCTAAGTTTGCCTTTGTTTCAATGAGCTGCTTCCAAAGGACTTTGCCATGGAGGCATAGATCAAAGCAAATTGCTGCTTGGAATTTTCATAGGAACCTCACTCATTTAAAGAACCTGACAAATCCAGCAAACAAGCTTATCCCACAAGCTAGCCAAGACACTCTTGTGATGAACAGTCAAGACAAGAGGGAAGAATGTTATTTTTTTATTAAACTTTTTTTAATAAACTTTACAATTATCACCCCCCTTACCCTTCCCTCTTCCCACCCTCCCACCCCCCGACCTCCCAGAGCAAAATACAGGGTATAAACATTTAACAACCATACGCTAACATAAGCTAACGAATTTTAACATGTTACTATTCTTGTGCTTTAACTCCCCCTTTATTAAACTAGCTTTAAATAAATTGTAGCATTTCTTATGCCTTCATTCATAAGCTAACTGAGATTTTTTAGTCCGGTATTTGTTTTGAATATAGTCAATCCATCTTCTCCAGTCCAGCTTGTACTTCTCATCTGAATGGTCCTTCAGATACGCTGAGATTTTGGCCATCTCTGCTACGTTTACTACTTTTAACGTCAATTCTTGGATAGTGGGCAACTCTTCCTTCTTCCAATACTGCACCACCAACAATCTTTTTTTTAAAACAAAATTTTATTGGTTTTTTAAAAAAAATATTAAAAGAAAGGGGTAATGGATGAAGTACAAATTTTGACAGTTACATTATGCAGGAAATGGCCCTCCCCCCCCCCATTCTCATAACTTTCATTTGCTAATACATTAGTTTGTCATTACTTAATACTATTTTGTCAGCATATAAACTTTTATCTTAAGCTAGTTTCAATCGTTTTATATCACACAGATTTTCAAGTTCATTTTTGTGATCTGAGTTTTCTCAATGTTGCCTCTTCTCCCCCCCCCCCTGGCAGAGCTCTGGCACCTCCCGTGTCCTGTATGTCCGGTGTAGTATCATCAGGTTTATCTAGGCGGACTTTATTTTTTTCCATGAAGGCCTCAGCCTCAGTGGTTGTGTTGATTCTAACTCTCGTGTCCTCCCAGAATATTAGCATACCTTCTGGCAGCAGCCATCTAAACCACACCCCTTTCTGGTATAATTTATTCGCTAAGAGCAAATATTTTTTTATTTTGTCTCTAACTTGCTTTGGGATCTGTTTCAGAATGGCTATTTCTCTATCCTTGTATTTTAATGTTTGCCCCCTTTGTGCACTCAGAAACTCGTCTCTTGTGGTCTTTCTAAGGAATTTGATGTGTACCTCCCTTGGAACATTGTGTGTTCTAGCATATGTTGAGTTTACTCTATAAACCAGGTCCATGTCCCACCACATCTGTTGTCTGTCTTTAGCCAATAAATTTGCCATAATATCCCTCAAATTTTCATCATCAGCCTCAATTACATTTTGAAACCTAAGGAAAAAAGACATTTGTTCAAATTCCATTTTTATCTGGTGGTTCTCAAGTTCTTGATTTCCTTTCTGCACCCCCTTCACCTCTCTCCTCATCTCAGCCATCCCCTCCTCCAAAAATTCCAGACTCTGTGAGTTTTGGATCACATGGTCTTTATTCTCTCTGAGCTGCTCGTTCATTTCTTTCAATTGATTTTTTAATTCCTCCTGCCCCTTTAAGAGTTATACAATAATACAATAGTAGAGTTGGAAGGGACCTTGGAGGCCTTCTAGTCAACCCCCCTGCCTAGGCAGGAAACCCTATACCATTTCAGACAGATGGCTATCCAACATCTTCTTAAAGACTTCCAGTGTTGGAGCATTCACAACTTCTGGAGGCAAGCTGTTCCACTGATTAATTGTTCTAACTGTCAGGAAATTTCTCCTCAGTTCTAAGTTGCTTCTCTCCTTGATTAGTTTCCACCCATTGCTTCTTGTTCTACCCTCAGGTGCTTGGAGAATAGTTTGACTCCCTCTTCTTTGTGGCAACCCCTGAGATATTGGAACACTGCTATCATGTCTCCCCTAGTCCTTCTTTCTCTTAAGCTAGACATACCCAGTTCCTGCAACCGTTCTTCATATGTTTTGGTCTCCAGTCCCCTAATCATCTTTGTTGCTCTTCTCTGCACTCTTTCTAGAGTCTCCACATCTTTTTTACATCGTGGCGACCAGAACTGAATGCAGTATTCCAAGTGTGGCCTTACTAAGGCATTATAAAGTGGTATTAACACTTCACGTGATCTTGATTCTATCCCTCTGTTGATGCAGCCTAGAACTGTGTTGGCTTTTTTGGCAGCTGCTGCACACTGCTGGCTCATATTTAAATGGTTGTCCACTAGAACTCTAAGATCCCTCTCACAGTTACTACTATTGAGCACGGTACCACCTATACTGTACCTGTGCATTCCGTTTTTGTTGTCTAAATGTAGAACCTTATTCTTTTCACCATTGAATTTCATTTTATTAGATAGTGCCCAATGTTCAAGTTTGTCAAGATCCTTCTGTATCTTAAGCCTATTTTCTGGAGCATTGGCTATTCCTGCCAGCTTGGTGTCATCTTCAAATTTGATGAGTTCCCCATTTATTCCCTCATCCAAATCATTGATGAAGGTGTTGAAGAGTACTGGGCCTAAAACAGAGCCTTGGGGTACTCCACTGCATACTTCCCTCCATGTAGATGCAGTTCCATTGAGGACTACACATTGAGTGTGGTTGGTCAGCCAGTTACGAATCCATCTGGTGGTGATGCTGTCTAACCCACATTCTTCTACTTTATCTAGTAGTAGGTTATGGTCTACCTTATCAAAAGCCTTACTGAACTCCAAGTAAACTATATCAACGGCATTCCTCTGGTCCACTAATTTTGTCACATTATCAAAGAATGTAATAAGATTAGTCTGGCATGATCTGTTTTTGACAAATCCATTGTTGTTCAAACATCTGTTGAAAGTCCACCTCAGAGGGCTTTGGCTGAAACAAAGAAGTTAGTGTCTGTTGTCCGCTGGGGCTGGACGTTGAGGATGTTGGGGCGGAGCCTGCAAATCCCGGCTTCCCCGGTGGTGGTCTTTTGGGTGGCATTGTGGTAATCAAAGCTCAGAGATAAAGATGTCAGTACAGAGAAGAAGCAACTAGGGAGGTGGGTAGCCGAGAGAGATTGCGAGGCAGGGAGCCCAGATAAATGGGGACGTAGGCAATAAAGCAGTAAAGTCCTTTGTTCCAAGTCCAGGGTAAAATGTAACACGAGACTTCTCTGAGTGCCACGGAGACAAAGACAAGATGCCAGCAACTTCTGTGGGTGGAGTCAAATTTCAAAGTACATGAAGACAACGGAAGTGTGCCATCTTGCCCTGCCAGCTCCGGGATCCAAAGGCAAAAGTTTTCAAAGTTTTCAAAATAGAACAGATCATCACCTCATTTCACAATTGCAGTAAAGGAAATCTGCTATTTGCTACAAGGGTGATTCCATTCCAGGGCTCCCCTCCCTCCTCCTCTTCTGGGGGCAGGGAGCAAAACAGTTTCAAGCCGCTTGTCCAATGGGGGGGGGGAAATCCCCCTCCCTCGAATCACACTTCCCAGCCACAAGTTGAAAACCTTTCCAAAGAGCTGACAATCTTTTTATTTTCATTCAGTCATCAAAGGGAATGGGGGGAATCTCCATCTCACCGCACAGCAACTGCGTCCTTCGAATCTTGGGTTTCATCCGGCTGCCTCAACGCGAAGACGCCGCGGCGCCTCCCCTCTTGCCTCCCAGTGCCTAGGGCGATGTGGGGGGCCCCCGGCCACCGCTGACACAGGGGATCCCCTGCTACGCCACCCCCTTGGCAGGAGCCCCTCCAGGGCATCCTGTGCCCCCCTGATCAAAGGGGAGCCCACCAGGAGTGCGCGGGGCGAGCAAAGCTTGCCCGTCGCGTACCGCAACTGGAACCAGAAGTGCGCCACCAACAATCTTTCTGCCGTCGTTAGGTTCAAGATCAGATTAGTCTCTATAACAGTACAATCTGAAACTATGCCTAACAAAAACAACTGGGGTGTGAACTTTATCCTCTTTTTCAAAATATTTTGAATAACCCACCATATTTTTTTCCAAAATGCTTTAACTTTTTTACAAGTCCACCAAATATGGTAGGAGGAATGTTATTTTTTGACAAGGGCTCCAGAATTTTTCCAATATTTCTAGAAATTCTGGCTCTAACACCTCAAGAAGAAAACAAATTAAGCTATTTAGGGTACCCTAATGAGAAGAAAAATGTACATGTTCATTTTTTGTAAATATTTCAATGAAAACCATAGGAAAGTTTGCCATGAGGTTAGGAACAGACCATTATGAAACAGTAATAGCATTAACACTTGTAAGCAATTCTAATGTGTCAAGAATAATTCTGAAGCTTGATGGAGCCACTGATTTTATAAAAAGAGATGAGGGAAACATGTGCATACATAAATACTTTAATTCTCTCTGAAAATTCCCACCATTTTCTACTCTGCAAGTTTATGTCTGCATGTTTTATTCTTGGAGTGGACAACCTTCCACTCCAATCTTCTGCTTTAGTGTATTGCAATGTAATGTAATGTAATGTAACACTCAGAAACAAACTGAACAATGTGGAATATACAGTACAATGCAGTGAGCCATGTACAGATCTGTACATTGGGGAAACAAAACAACCACTTTATAAATGCATGGCACAACATGGGAGAACAAACCCATCAGGACTAGATTCAGCAGTCCATCTGCATTTAAAAGACAAAGGCCATTCTTTTGAAGATAGCAAAGTTTACATTATAGACAAGAGAGGACTGCTGGTTTGAAAGAGGGGTCAAAGAGGCTATCTATGTCAAAATTAAACAGCCCTCTCTCAATAGAGGTGGAGGACATGACATCATCTATCTCCAGTCTACATCACAATCCTTTCAACAGTTCTAAGAAGACTTCACACTCATTTGCATCACTCAGGTGACATTGATGACACAGATAATCCTCCAGGTGGCTTTAACACACACTAGAATAATGCAAATGGCCAGCTGTCTGTAAGGAATATAAATCCTTCCATTCCCACCATTCAGTCAGAGCTGAAGAAGCTTCTTGGATGAGAAATGGCTTGGATAAGAAGCTTCATAAAGTCCAGTTGCCTCCTGAAGCACTTTTGGGACAACCATGACCTGGATGACTGAGAATCTCCACAGACATTTGCAAGAACACTATCTTAATCTTAATCCAAAGCATTATTTGGAAATCTGGATTGGCCAAAACCACGATAGTTGGTGGAATTCATTATCTAGAGTCCATCTAATGATAACCACAGAGTAGAAAAAATGTGCTTTGGAACAGGAATAAGAGGGACAGTAAAAGGAATAAAGAATATGCATTAATGGATGAAAGGGAGAATCAAAATAGAAATGTGTTTCTATGTGGAAGAATGTAATAAAGCTAAATGAAGGCAATCTGATCTTATGGAGTAGAGTTGATGCAAAGAAGTGAAGGTTTAGGTTTAATTATGAATGAAAAGACTAGAACTAATGTCAGGAAGTATGAACTAATGCAATCTGGATGTTATGGGTGCTTATGAAAGTAGGAATCCATATTATGATAGCTTACATGATACGCTCCAGTGAATGGTGATAATGGGGAAAAAACAGAGCTGCTTGGGGGAACTGTTGCACCACATTCTAAATTAATATCGTTCAGTGGGAAGATTATTCAGCTAGTTGGCATGAATGGGAATAAAACAAGAGAGTACAGAAAAAATGATAGGGCCATTCAAAGGCCCAAATTTGAATGAAAGGTGATAAATTGACCATTGTTCATGCAAGGATGTTCTGTTTAAAATAAGTGATTTGAGCACAAGTCTATTCTTATGCATGCATGGTCAAAGAATGAATATAAATCTAAAAAAAAATATTATTGATTTTATTGTTTAATATCAAACATCAAGGGAATTAGTGAAGGACATCATCCAGGATGATGAGAGGTTCTGAATATGAGACAGAGAATTTATTGCTTAATGTCAACAGTAGATCTTGATAAAGTGTTATGGAAGGAAAGAAAATGCAGATAATCCTCAGTTTATGATGGCAATTGGGATTGGAATTTCAATCTCTAAGCAATGTGTCATAAAGGATATTGTGAAGTGACCACATTGCTTAGGAATGACACTCCCAACTACTATCATTAACCCAAACCTGCTAGTCGGTAACCAATGACCTGCCCCAGGCCAAGTCCTTCCCAGCCCCAAGCTTCAGTTCTTCCAAAATAATGGTCTGCCTCCCCTTCAAATCTTCCCTATCTCCACCCTTCTGGCTGTCCTGTATTCTGTCTTATGGGCACCAAGCTGCCCCAGAACCCCATGGCTCAGGAGCTTCTTGGCATGTCACCAGCTCTGAGGTTTCTCTCTGGTTACCCACAATATCCTGCACCCCAAAGTCCTTGTTCCCCTGTGCTCCATCTGACCTTTGCTACATTCTCATCTCAGCTGCTAATGAGGCATGCCTGGTTTTGTCTTTTGTGAGGTAGTTGAGATCTTCTTTCCAAGGTCTGTGCATGACCTTGGGAAGAAAGTCTTATGTAGCCATCAGCTGTCTCATGAAGAACCAAGCCAAGCATACTTAATCAAGAGCAGAACTAAGATGGTGATGGTCATTTAGGATGATGGAGCACAAGCAGCAGAATCTGTTGTAGGGGGGGGGGCAAAGATATGAAGAGCTATAGCCAATATTACAGCCACTATTTACATATATTTCCTTTTCTTATCACCTATTTTTATTGGGTTGTTATTTCTTCCTTACTTGTTGCACTCCAAATGAATTTTTTTTTTTATTTTAAAAGAGAATTTTGTGAAATCTTTAAAATATATATGTTTATTTAAGTTTCTTTTTAACATTTTAGTACATTTCATGGTTACAGTGATGTTTATGGTGAAAGGCATGATTTTTTCATAGAGCGCACGGCATTCTTGAACTTCATTGATTCATTTAATAAAATAATAATCAGCTGAAGAGATTTATTGCTAAACTCCACCTTCCAACTTCTGTGAAGCACAAGCAAAAATACAGTATTTGAAGGACCTGGGGGAACTTAAAATCTACAATTCATACCCAATGTTTGCAAAAAAGACTTCCTGAAGAAATAGCCAAATTGGTGGGATATCTCCCTATAAATGAAAAGGTTTCTAATCTACATCTAAGTGAATAGATAACATCTCTCATAAGTGGAGTAACTAAAGTGGAACTAAATATTATTTTATATGTAGCAAGAGATATACCCCAAACCCATGGATTAATTAAAATTCCAAGTTTTATTTCATTTTTTGGTTCATTAAGCATCAGTTCATATGTTATAATAAAAAGATATGCAGGGAAAATATAGGCATTTTCATGTTTGCAACATCCAATAACTGCATTTTTGTGAAAACTGCCCTTTACTTCTCATATGTATTTCAGACTTTGATTCTAGCTAATTCAAGCCATTTTCCTGAAAAATGTTCTATACATAAATTTGGATTCATTTTTCCTGCACATCACTTTTTTCTGTACAATTTTTGTGCATGTATTTAATGACTTGTGTTTTTATTGAACCTTGGTGTGGCTTTTCTTGGTTGTTGTTTTAATGTAATTCTTTATTTTTGTTTCTTCACTGTCCAGAGTTTCTTGGATAGATGAGTGGTTATATAAGTTAGATAGAAAGAAATAGATAGATAGAAATAGATAGATAGATAGATAGATAGATAGATAGATAGATAGATAGATAGATAGATAGATGATGGATGGATGGATGGATGGATGGATGGATGGATGGATGGATGGATGGACAGATGGACAGATGGACAAATAGGTGATAGGTAGGTAGGTGGGCGGGTGGATGGATGGATGGATGGATAGATAGATACAGACAGACAGACAGACAGGTGATAGGTGATAGATAGATTATAGATAAAGATATATGATAGAGATGATAGACAGACAGACAGATATAGCAATTTTGAAATGCAGAAAACTGGAGAAAGTACAGATGTTAGCCTATTATTGCCTTCCATCTAATGTCTATTTCAGGAAATACACATTGGCCAAGTTTTCTTTAATCAGCTGTCCCTCCTCCCTCACTTTTCCCCATAGTATGAGAATGTTGCTTGCTACTTAATTCCCCAAATCAGCAATTGGCCAGACATTATCATTCTTAGAAAACTTCAAGACGTTCATTGTATGAGACAGAATACCGCCTACTACCATTCTTGCTCTTACTTTAAATACAATTACTATTAAACATAGTAATAATATTATCAACCTATTACCCCACCTTTATGTTCCAGCAACAAGTATAAGTCACTTCAAATGAGTAGAAATAACATGCACACCAATCCTTTTTAGACTGTTATTCCTCAGACGTTAGATGAATAAATTAAGAGACTTAATACTCTATTACATAATGCGACAATTACTACAAATTTAGTCTAGCATGTCAGGAAGGGATTTTCATTATCCTTTATAGCGAGTGATTTAATGCTCCTCTTTAGTGCACTCTAGCCTTCGAGGTACAAGCATCACAGTGCCCTGCTGTTTGGCATATAGATGTACAGGCTCTTTCTGAATTATTATATGAAGTGTTACCATTGCCCTGAAAATTACTTGGAAGGGGTAGAATTCACACCTTGTAGAAAGAGCAGCAATTTTCTCTAGAATAGAATGATAGGGGCTGTCCTGGGTCCTGTATGGCCAGAATTGGTTATCCTGAAGCCTACAGTGCTGCTCACTGTCCTAGTTTCTTCTAACCCAACATCCTACAAATTTAAAGCCTGTTGGAACATCCTTCACAATATCTGAGTTCCAGAAATTTATTTTTAGAAAGCACTCATAAATATAGCATTACATTCCTTCACATGTAAATTGAACCACTAATCTTGTGGCATTTGGAATCAGAGTTTCCTCGGTTACAGTTTTCTTTCTTTTTCCTGGAATGGGGAAATCCCAAATTATAATCAAAGCTTGCACACCTACTTTGCTTTACTTATTTATTTACTCTATGTGTATCCCATCTTTATTATTTTTTTTACATCTAACTCAAGGCATCAAACAATATCCATTCTTGTCTTAATATGTTTGTTGATCAGAAAGGTTGGCAGTTTGGCGGTTCGAATCCCTAGCACCACATAATGGAGTGAGCTCCCGTTACTTGTCCCAGCTTCTGACAACCTAGCAGCTCGAAAGCATGTAAACATGCAAGTAGAAAAATAGGGATCACCTTTGGTGGGAAGATAACAGCGTTCCATGCCCCTTTGGCATTTAGTCATGCCGGCCACATGACCAAGGAGACATCTTCAGACAGTGCTCTCTCTTCACTTTGAAATGGAGACGAGCACACACACCCCTAGAGATGGGAACGACTAGCACATATGTGAAAGGGGAACCTTTATGATGGAAAAATAGGATTGGGAAAATTTTCTTATCTTTTAAAGGAAAGCCATGTTTATATATGTACTTGAACATATGTACAAAAGCAAATGAGATTCATCCCATTTTAGTATGCAAATGTGTTATTCACGTTGGACCTTGTATTAACATGACTCTTTTTCAGATCTTCTGCCTAATATATGGAATTTTTCTTTTCAGTGGTTCCTTCGTTTTTACCCTGATAAGCTGGATTTAGCCTAAAGAAGGGAAATAAATGTGGTAGATGTCCCATCTTTTTTTCTTCTTTCTCTGTAATGATGATTAATGTTATTTAAGTTACAAAGTCAAGCCCTAACAATGAAAATGGATTTTTTTTATTACCTATTAAATGGATTTCAGGTTGGCTTATTCTGTCCTGCAAACATTCAAGAGCTCATTAGACCCGAATTGGATGACAACACACAGCTGGGCTGCTCTTGTGTGGCTGCCTACTCAGACCAAGGGCTTTTCTACTGTTAGTGTGACAATATTGAGAGGCAGAGGTGGCTTGCCATAAAATAGTCTAGTGCTATTTGGTTATCTGGATTATATTGTCATTCCCTCAACTTCATATTTCCAATAGCTGAAGTACTGTTTGTACTCTGTAGCAGCCACTCAAATATTGGAACACTACTATTATGTCTCCCCTGGTCCTTCTCGTCATTAGACTGGCCATGCCCAGTTCCTGCACCCATTTATTGTATGTCCCCTAATCATCTTGGTTGCTCTTGTCTGCACACTTTCAACATCTTTTGTATGTTTATATGCATATGTATATCTGTCTGTATATCTACCTACCTGTGTGGCCCAAGCACTCTGCCAATGAAAACAGGCTCCCCAGCTCCATTTTTGGCTGCAATGAGTTCCTGCAACCTTCTGCCAGTGAAAACGGAGCTTGGGAGGGCTGCGTCTGAGCTGAATTTTTGCTGGCAGAGGCACAGCAGGCCGGTCCTTTGCTCTTTCCAGGGTGGCCCCATGGACCAGTTCTAAGCATCCTTCAGGCTGGATCCAACCTTTGGGCCTTGAGTTTGACACCTCTGATCTCTCTCTCCCTCCCTCCCTCTCCCTCCCTCCCTCCCTCTCTCTCTCTCTCTCTCTTTCTGTATATACTTTCCTTAGAAGCACTTGACTAGCTAAATAACTCTGTTATTCTAGGAAAGGGACAAGAGAAAACTACTTCCAAAAATTGTGTCAAACTTAAGCACCTTTCATTCTACTGACCTGGATTAGAACTCTCATCAGCTAGCCATACCCTTACTGGGATTAGAACCCGGGCTGTATATATCTTAGGCAGGAGTCTTAACCACTAAGCCACGGGTTCTCTTCCTTATCAGTTGAGCCAGGGAAATAGGTATGTATTTATGTTACAACCCCTGGTATGACTAAATATGGGAGGAAGGTCACTACTCCCTCTTTCTGTCCTTTGGCTTATCACAAAGACCATGCAGGCAGAAAACCATATTTTTATTTTTACTGTTGCCTTTTTATATTTGTGTTGTAATTGTACTGATAAATAAATAAAGGGAGACTAGGATAGATCTATTTCGAGCTAATTAGCTCTCATCAGCTAGCCATACCCTTACTGGGATTAGAACCCGGGCTGTATATATCTTAGACAGGAGTCTTAACCACTAATTCACCCATTCTAAATAGAATGGGTGAATATATATATATATATATATATATATATATATATATATATATATATATATATATATATATATATATATATATATATATATATATATATATATATATATATATATATATATATATATATATATATATATATATATATATATATATATATATATATATATATATATATATATATATATATATATATATATATATATATATATATATATGCATGCTGGTTTTGTTGTATTCGGGTCTTTTCCCGTGTAAGATTGAGATTGTCTTGGCAACATTTCGGCAAGGTCTCACTCGCCATCTTCAGGCTGCTGTTGGCTAGGCTTAAAATGCGATCGGAGCTGCCGTCTGTCTGTAAATCTTGGTGGGAGGGGATGGGGTGCTGGCTTTGTTTCAGTAAGTGGAATGATTGGTTGTGTGGTTGTATCATGATTGGTAGATTGGTGCTGATTTGTGCTGGCTGTGTGTGCATTGTTGTTTTGTATTGTAACGGTCTGGGTGGTAGGTGGTGTTCATTTGTTGACTAGGGCTGGTTTCCAGATGTTTGGTAGGCGGGAGGTATTGTCATGTTTATTCATGTTGTGGGGGTGTTTCTCTATTTCGATGGCTTCCATAATTATTCTCTTGTTGAGGTGTTCTGTTTTGGAGATTAACCTGGCTCCTTCAAAATTAATTTCATGTCCTGTAGCTTTAAGGTACTGGAAAAGGGAGGAAGTTTTTTCTTTTTTTCTTACTGCGTTCTTGTGTTCTGTGATGCGTGCATTTATTCTCCTGTTTGTTTGTCCTATGTATGTTGCCGGGCAGATTTTGCATGTTATTTCGTAGACTCCTTGGTTTTCTAGCTGGATTTTGTCTTTGGGGTTTCTTAAGTTGTTGGCTATTTTTTGGTCAGTGGTGAACACTGTCTTGATATTATGCTTGTGGAGAATTTTGCTGATTTTATCTGTAGTGCCTTTGATGTAAGGGAGGAGGGCGATGCCATTGTCCTGTTCTGTGTGTTGGTTTTTTGGGGGAGTCTCCTTTTGGATTAGGTTGGTGATTGTTTTTCTTTGGAATCCATTGGAGATTAATACATTTGTGAGTCTGCGTAATTCAGTTTTCAGGTGGTCTTTGTCAGCTAGGCTTTTGGTTCTGGAGATGAGGGTCTTGGCTATAGAGTTGATCTGTGCAGGGTGGTGATGGGATTGTGCATTTAGGTAGTGGTTGGTATGTGTTTTTTTCTGGTAGATGTGTGTGTGTGTGTGTGTGTGTGTGTATGTATATATACACACACACATATGCATACATACACACATAAATATGTTTGTGTGTGTGTGTCTGTGTGTGTGTATGTGTCTTCACCCATTCTATTTAGCTCTGTGTGGAATACATGTGCCTTGGTAGATAAATATTTGCAGTAAGCTAGAGCTGACTTGGCTCCGATGAAACAAATTTTCAGCAGCATTAAATTCTGTTCCATTGTTCGCTTATGCAGACAAAAGGGACTTTTCCCCCTCCTGCAAATGTAATTGATGCACTTCCAATAAAGTCCTCTGTTCCTGGCTGTTATGTTCCATAGTTAGATGAGTGTTCAATAAATGGAGCAACAGAATGCTATTAGTATTAAGTGGCTAATAAAGGAAGAGTTATGGAAGCCTGTTAATAATCTCCCTGCACAGGAAGGGGGCAGGGGTGGGCATGGAAGAGGAATGAAGGCTCCTTATTAGCAATCAGGATCAAACGTGACATCCAAGAACACTACAGAGAAACATCAACCTAACCGTGGGCCGACATTTTACTGGGAAATGGATGGAGTGATCAGTAGCTTAATTATCCTGAACTTCATCTATCTTGAACTGCTTAAAATTAGAGAAGAGACAAAAGTGCATTGCAGCAGGGGAGGAAAACGTGCTCAAAATGTAACAGCAATGGATTTGGGGATGGCAAGAAAAGTTCTCCTCAGTCATCTTGAAATGTCAGCACAGTCTGGATCTTGCAGATGTAAAAAGTGAAAGTGAATGGGATCAGGCCATGATGCTTGACTGTACCATTTTAAAAAGGTATGTTTTAGTTTAATTTCCAATAAAAATGAAGAAGGAACAGTAGCTGGAAACCAAAGCAAATTCCAGCTTCCAGAAAGATGTTTTAAAAGTCCCTGTAAGTTACGCTGACTTTACAGAAGCATTCTTGAAAACTTATAAATGGTTGGTGGTTTCTGCCTTCTATTTTGGTTGAAGGTAAGGCAGAACTAAGAGCTGGGGGTACTAACTAAGAAAGTGGGGAGAAACATCATGGAAAACTGATTTGTGTATGTGTGTCACTTTATGGCTATTATGTCCACCAGACAGTGTCGAGGGGCGGCGCCTAGGAGTAGAGCCTTCTCTGTGGCGGGCCCAGCCCTGTGGAATGACCTCCCCCCGGATATTAGGAATACCTCTGACCTCCGCTCCTTTCGTGTAAAGCTCAAGACCCACCTTTTTCAAGTTGCTGGCCTGGCTCAACTTTGATCCAACTATATCGCTCCTGACGGGTTTTTTATTTGGGGTATTTTAATTGCATTCAATTTATTTAGGGGTTTTTAAACATTGTGTTTTTACTTGTTTTTATCTATCAGTTCACCTCCTCCTTGTATATGTCGTATATATGTCTTGGTATATGTTTTGTTATATGTATGTCGATATATTTATTTCCTATGTTTTGTTGTACGCCGCCCCGAGTCCTTCGGGAGAGGGTGCGGCTAAGAAATAAATATTTATTTATTTATTTATTTATTTATTTATTTATTTATTTATTTATTTATTTATTTATTCATTCATTCATTCATTCATTCATTCATTCATTCATTCATTCATTCATTCATTTATTTATTTATTTATTTATTTATGTCTTGAATGGGCAAGCTACCAAAGGGGAGACATTTCTTTGCGTATTCATGATCTGTTTTCAAAGCAACAAATGTGTTTATTGACCCTGGGGAAAAACATGTTGTTGTCAGTTGCAAAGTTATGTCTGATCCATCGCAGCCCCATGGACAACTTTCCTCCAGGCCTTCCTGTCCTCTACCATCCTCTGGAAACCATTTAAGCTCATGCTGACTGCTTTGGTGACTCCATCCAGCCACTTCATTCTCTGTCGTCACCTTCCTCAATCTTTCCTAGTATTAGACTCTTCTCCAGTGAGTCCTTCCTTCTCATTAGGTGGCCAAAGTACTTGAGTTTCATCTTCAGGATCTGGCCTTCTAAAGAGCAATCAGGGTTGATCTCCTAACAGGTCTGATTGCCTTGCAGTCCAAGGTGAAAAACATATTTGTCAGAATTTGGCTTATCATGTCAGTTTTAAAAGAACGTAGTTCAGGGCCTAAGTAGAGATGTTTCTTGGTCACAATGGAAGCTAGGTGGTAGCATCTGATCAGCCTTCTTTCAAACAGGATCACATCAAGTTAGTATTTGTATGGGAATACACAGGAAATCTCAGGGGTGTAGAGTGGACTTGATAGCCCAAAAGGCCCCAAAACATCTCACAAGAAAGCAGTGACCAATCATTTTTATATAGTCACTAAAGAAAACAACATGGAAAAGTCCATCAGATCAACCAGACTCAGGCATAACACAAAGTAGACTACTTGAAGGGGGTCTTTCATTCTTTTACTTTGGTATATTTCAACTAAGTTGCAAACATTCTCAGTACAGATAGTTCTTGACTCCTAATAACAAGTGGGACCAGAATTTCTATTGTCTAGCAATGTGGTTATTAAAGTGAGTTGCCCCAATTTTACCACTCTTTTTGTCATGGTTGTTAAGTGAATCATTTCAGTTGTCATGTAAATCATGCAGGTGTTAAGTGAATACAGTTTCCCCCATTGACTTTGCTTGTAGGAAGAGTTTGTTGTGGTCTGCCAGTGGCCAGTGGAGCTGGCAATAGAATCAGACAGTGAGGAGGTTGGGGAGGAAGATGGGCCAGTCCTGGAGTCTGGGGAAGGCTCTGATGAGGGCTCTGTGTCAGAGGCAGAGAGGGGGCCAGAGCTGTATGCCAATTATCAGGTGCCTTCAGAGTCAGACATCAGTGAGGCAGACGAACAGCTGGAGCCTGTTCTCAGTGTGTGCATGCACAGAGTTGCCAGACAAAAGAAACAGCTAAAGAACAGGGGTCAACTTGGGAATAAGGCCAGAGGTGGACAATGAATGGCCCCTCCCAGAGGAAATAAAAGAAGAGCAAAAGGGGAGTGGAGTTTGCAGGAGACAATTAGTTCACTTAATCGGTTTGTGACTCTCGAAGGCTCCTTGCCAAGTTTTGCAGATATTGGCCTGGCAGCTCTCCAAGCCAGATAAGGTCTGTGACTGTAAATCCTCCCTTGAAAGACTTTGTCGGATGTGAGTGTGCATAATTCACATAAATTAGTAAATTAATAAAAGGGTTTTTTTGGGGGACAAGGAGTTTGCTGCATGCTCTTGGGAAGCCTAGATCAGAACAGAGTTCTTCCTATTGGTGAAACAGGAGTGCTTTGGCTATCTTCATTAGCATGCTTGTGAGCGAACAAAGTTTATCTGTGGAAGCTGGCTAATTTATACCATGTCCGAAAGAGGAATCACTTGTCCCTCTTTTCTCAATCCTGATTATTCAATGACCTTTTTTCTCAGGTCTATTATTTGCTTTAGAAAATATTCTCCTCTCTCTTCTCTCTTTTATCTGAGGTTTCTCAATAGTGGTGTATAGGTGTTTTGGCAAAGTACTGTATAGACTCAGGTGATAAACTAGGAGAATGAACAAGGCATTTTACAGTTCCTGCTTAGTCACAGATCTGCTAGTGAATTCCTCTCTCAGACCAGCCTATTTCACCTGGTTGGTGTGGAGATTGTCAGAATCAAACCCAGAAGCACGCACACATAACTGATGCAGCAGGATTCATTAACTTCTTTATATACATAAGAATAGATGAATAAATGTACAATACCAACAGGTGGTTCTTCCAAGTAAACACAAGGCAGGAGAGTTACAGGCAAAAAACAAGCAGTTAGCTTCACATCAGCAGACAAGCCCAGACAGGCTGCTAGTTTACTTCTCAGAGCAGCAGACTCAGAGCTTAAGTTTCTGTTTCAATTCTCAGCACAGACCCAGATTTGTTTAAGCTCCCATCAGCTGACTGAGTTGATATGCCTATGTTCCCATGTCTCTCTCAGTTATGAATATTTTAACAGAGATAAAATTAAGGGAGATCCTTACAAACATATATGCCCCTTGATCTCTCAGAGAAAGCAGGATATAAACAAAATAAATAACTAAATGAATTAATAGCTCTTAGATGTTTTAGAAGACAAGTCTTATAATCTGGAAAGCACATTCATTTCTGATTGAGTTTTCTGAGACTTCAGAATATTTAGACAATAGTATAAATCAGTGACGTGCGGTCAGGGGAGGCAGGGAGGGCAGGGCCTCACCTCTCTTCATGAAATAATAGTATACAGTGACGTGCGGTCAGGGGAGGCAGGGGAGGCAGGGCCTCACCTCTCTTCATGAAATAATAGTATATAATATTATATACTATATATATATATATATATATATATATATATATATATATATATATATATATATATATATATATATATATATATATATATAATATTATAATATTATATACATTCGTCCGACCGCGCCCAGGAGCTGCGGAGGCAGAAATGTTGTCGGCGCTTCCGGATGACGAAGGCACGCAAAGACGCATCTACCCAGCTGTCTTTTCCAGCTACCTAGTGCTCTTTTCCACCGATTGCGCACGTTGTGCGCGCAACAAGGAAAAGTCCGTGGCGAAGCCCTTGTCGCCCCGAGCTCTTGTTTGCGCTTCCGCCCCTTTTTCTTCGCTCCATCCCGCTCTGGCTCTGGAAGGGCCGGCAAGGTTGGCTCCAGCCAAGAGCGACAGGGAGGAGAGGAGGGAGTAGCTGTGGGCTACCTTCTGGCCCTGCCGTGCGCGCCTCGCTCTTGTCGGAGCCTCGGCCGCCCGCAGCTTCGACTGAGAACCGCAACTCCGCCCGCCTCGTCAAACCAATTTTGAAATCATTGTTTATTCCAAATGCGCACGAAAAGTGTGCGCAATCGGTGGAAAAGAGCACTAGGTAGCTGGAAAAGACAGCTGGGTAGATGCGTATTTGCGTTCCAGCTACCTAGCACTCTTTTCCACCGATCTGGCACCGAGGCAGTCCGGACGGACGAAAGAGCGAGCGCGCCCGGGAGCTGCGGAGGGCGGAGGCAGAAATGTCGGCGCTGCCGGAGGACAAAGGGACGCAAACATGCATCTATCCAACTGTCTTTTCCAGCTACCTATCACTCTTTTCCACCGATCGCGCACGTTGTGCGCGCAACAAGGAAAAGTCAGTGGCGAAGCCCTGTCGCCCCGAGCTCTTGTTTGCGCTTCCGCCCCTTTTTCTTCGCTCCATCCCGCTCCGGCTCTGGAAGGGCCGGCGAGGTTTGCTCCAGCCAAGAGCGACAGGGAGGAGAGGAGGGGGTAGCTGCGGGCTACCTTCCGGCCCTGCCATGTGCTCCTCGCTCTTGTCGGAGCCTCGGCCGCCCGCCGCTTTGACTGAGAACCTCAACTCCGCCCGCCTTGCCAAACGAAAAGCGTGCGCGATCGGTGGAAAAGACAGCTGGGTAGATGCGTGTTTGCGTTCCAGCGACCTAGCGCTCTTTTCCACCGATCGCGCATGCTTTTTGTGCGCATTTGGAATAAACAATGATTTATAAATTGGTTTGGCAAGGCGGGTAGAGTTGCGGTTCTCAGTCGAAGCTGCGGGCGGCCGAGGCTCCGACAAGAGCGAAGCACATGGCAGGGCCGGAAGTTAGCCTGCAGCTACCCACTCCTCTCTTCCCTGTCGCTCTCGGCTGGAGCCAACCTTGCCGGCCCTTCCAGAGCCGGAGCGGGATGGAGCAAAGAAAAAGGGGCGGAAGCGCAAACAAGAGCTCGGGGCGACAGGGCTTCGCCACTGACTTTTCCTTGTTGCGTGCAAAACGCCGCTTTGGTGGGAAACCACTCGCCGTTCTTGCGCGCCTCTCCAGCCACCGCCTTGGAAGTGAGTGCTCTGGGGCTGAGGAGAGAGGCAGGGACAGAGGGAGTGGGGGGAGAGGAGCCGGCCCCCTCACCCCCCAGGCAATGGGGAAAGCTTTCCCGAAATGGGGGGGGGTATCGCAGGAAATAAAAAGGGTGCGCGCTGGGGGGGGACGAAGGAGGCTTTGGCGTGCCTTAGAGGTGGGCGGGAAAGCAACGAAAGGGGCAGCGAGGGCGGCCGGTGGCTGCAGGCGGCAAGGCTTGAGCGGGGTGAAAGCGCAGCCCTTTCGTTGCTTTCCCATTCACCCCACTCAAGCCTTGCCCGAGGGAGCTGGGGTTCGGGCTTTGGGTTGGTGGGAGACCTTGAAGGAGTGGGGGGGGAGGGACTGGCGCCGGTAGAGGAAGCAATGCTACGTGGATCAGTGCACTCCGCGGTCCTCTTAATGTTCACTCAGGAAGGCGGAGAATGGGACCACATGTGCTGCACACATGTGCTGCACACGTGGTCCCATTCCCCGCCTTCCTGATGATGTCACCAGCCTCCCCAGCCATAACCCTCACCGCACGTCACTGACATACATACATAGGGTATGGCTAGCTGATGAGAGCTAAATAGCCTGAAATAGATCTGTACTAGTCTCCCTTTATTTATTTATCAGCACAAATACAACACACACACACACACAAACACACACACACACACACACACACACACACACACACACACACACACACACACACACACATATATATATATATATATATATATATATATATATATATATATATATATATGATATGCTTTTATTATTAGAATGTGCACTTAATTTAGTTAGGACAAACATTTTAATTACAGTACAGTGGTATTTAATTTTAAGAAATTTAATTCACAAATTATAAAATGGAAAGTATAAGGCTACTCATATATATATATATATATATATATATATATATATATATATATATATATATATATATATATATATATATATATACACACATACATACATACATACATACATACATACATACACATACACATACACATACATATACACATACATATACATATACATATATATACATAGATGTTACTTAGGTGAGTCTGGACATCTGTTTATGAGAAAGTAGATTCCTTGTCATGAGCAAATATTTGCATAGAGTTCTTCCTTCAAGAATCCAAGCTAAGATAAATGTGAGACTTATCATTCACAACCAGAGATATTTTTAAAGCTGATAAAAAAAGTAACACATTTTTTGTCATTTAAGGAGGAAAAAATCTGTTTTGATTTGACACTTGTAACATTTTCATTTCTAGCAAATTGTCAACAATGCCAAACAAAGTAGAACAATTTAAAATGGGTTTGTATTTCATTTGTTCCTGCTTCTCTTTGTGTGTGTCTCTGTTTTCTAGTAGAAAAGCAAAATGTTGCCATACATACCCAAAATAAAATGTGACAAACATCCTAAATAGGGCAACAACATATTATTATATTGCACTACCTTCTTCTTGATGCTCTTTTATAAGAACTTAAATAAGGCAAAATTCAACCATCTAACAGGAAAGAAAGCTTAAAGGAACTTATATCTTCAGATGTATTATGATTCTGAAAGCCAAAATATTTGAAAAATCAATGAGGTTCTCTCATACATTCCATGTACAAGTAACTTACTCAGGAATCACTCAAAGTAATGAGAGATCATCCTAAGTTACTTATGATCCTGTTTTGAAGTTATGGCCACTGCACCACTTCATGGTCATTTGTCATTACAACCAACAACTCCCCACCTATCTCCTTATCACCCCAAGCTGCAAGTTTTACTCCTCATTGGGTCCTGCATCTTCCTCTTGAAGCAAGAGATACATGAGGGGATATGATGGGCCTTGGAAGGCTGGAGACAGATATGCCTTGGCTGCTGCTGGGTCACCCAAAGCCTCCCCAATTCCTAAGCACCCTATGTTCCACTTAATGACCTACATGGTCACTTAACAACTGCACCAGGGAAATTAGAGGTGAGATTATTAACCAAGGTGATCACGTGATTTCCTCATTTAACGACCATTACAACTTGCAACCATAATGGGCAGCAGGTTCCTTTACAATCATAGTTGAGGACTACCTCTACAGTACTGGCTAGCAGTAGAAACAGGAAGATAAATGAGCACTTCATTTGGATTGATTGATTATGTATCATCCAGATTTATCTCTACAGACATTAATGCCTGTAGAAATCCACAGACATTAATTAAAGTCTGTGGAAATCCCCACAGACCTTAAAGACAAAAAGGTGCTTTAGACTACCAGATTGTTCATTTGCAACATCTGTCTACAACTACATGAGATTGTATGGTACTGTAGCAGTGGTGGGTTTCAAACATTTTTGGAACCTCTTCTGTAGATGTGGCCTGCTTTGTGGAAGTGGCTTGCTGGCCATGTGACTGAGTGGGAGTGGCCTGCTGGCTATGTGACCGAGTGGGAGTGGCCTGCTGGCCATGTGACTGAGTGGGAGTGGCTTGGCAGTCATGTGACCAGGTGGGAATGGCTTGTCAGTCATGTGACCGGATGGGAGTGACCAAGATGATGTCACTGAATTCTTTGTCCCAATGGATTATCTACAAAAAGTAGATACAAAAAAGGAAATTTATTATTTTATGCACTTACTACTTAAATAAGATTAAAATAAGTACACAAAACAATAAAAGAGCTACTTACAGAAGGTAAGTAGCTTACTATTTACTACTTGTATTTCCAAGGGAATACAATACATATTTAATTTTACACATGTTAACAGCTGCTGGAATTGTGTTTGCACAACAGTGGAAAAAACAAAGATATGAAAATGAATAAATATTAGAATGTGCAGGAATGAATAAATTGACAATTAAAATCAAGAAGACTTCAAATACTTTTTCACGTGGGATTTGTTTTATCAATTGCTAACTAACAGAAACAGAAATTAGAAATCTAAAAGTATGAAAGAAAACACCAATTATGTAAGGAAAGATCACTAAAATGTATAAGGAAATATTATTACTACTTGATCATTATTAATATGTAGATAACTGTGGGACATTACATACCCACACACACAAACTATGACAGTGCCAGGAAAACACCAAAAAATAACAATTTCCCCCCAAAAGACTGCAGATGAAACCAGTTTTTTCCCTAACCCTAAGAACAGAAAAGAAAAAGCCACTGGAATAAAAACCATTAAGTCATTGTGGGAAATTGTAAAGGACAGTGCCAGGAAGCTCACAGAACCAGCAACCACCTCACAATTACCTAAACAACCAGGTATCACACAGAAGCACACAAAATCTGGCAAAGCTGCCTTGCACCAACCTGGCCTGTCCATAGAAAAGTAGCCACTTTGAGACACATAAACCATGCACCAACCTGCACACTTAAAAGCAACATATTGCATCACAAACAAAACATTTGCAGAAAGGAATAACATTTCTTGTAATAAACATTCTATAAACAATAAATAAATAAAAATTCCCTAAAAATAATTTTAAAAAAGATATTCTACACATAATAAATTAAAATAAAACCATTAAAATATTTTATACCCAATAAATTAAAATAAAACCATTAAAATATTGTATACACAATAAATACAATTTGAGATTGTGGAGATGTAATTCTGAGGCTGGTCATTGTGGAAGGTGCTGATGAGGAGTTTGTGATAACCACGAGGCAGGAGGCATATATATTTAATAAATGAAGAAATAAATGCCCTGTGGTCTTGATGGTTTGCTTGCAGATGTTTTATTGTCATTGGTGTAAGATACCAAGCTGGGTCATAAAATGTCTGCAAGAAAACCACCAAGCTCAGGGAACACCAAGGACCCCGCTGTTGTCTCCCCCCCCCCCATTCCTCTTCCTCCTCTCAATATATCCCACTCTTTCTAGCACTGATGATGATGATAATACCTGGTTTGGGTAATGAAACATCTGCAAGAAAACAAGCAAGCTCAGGGAACACCAAGGACCCCGCTGTCATCTCCCTCCCCCCCCATTCTCCTTCCTCCTCTCAATATATCCCACTCTTTCTAGCACTGATGATGACACCTGGTTGGGTAATGAGATGCCTACAAGAAAACCACCAAGTTCAGAGAACACCAAAGGACCCCACAGTCCTCTCCCTCCTTATCTTTTTCCTTTTTGTCCTTCTACTTCTCCTCCTCCTTTCTCCACAACCCCGTTCCATTCTAGCACTGCTGATGTTACCTAGTTTGGTAATGAAATGCCTGTAAGAAAACCACCAAGCTCAGAAAGCAGCAAGGATCCCACTTGTCACGATGTTAAAAGGTTTGCTAGGCCTGAACTGCCTAAACTGACACTCAAGAGTTAAACTAAGAAAGCTTTATTGCGCAGGTCATAAAACAAAATGTTATCTGAAAGTGATTTATTGCGCACGCGTTACACATTCCAAAAAAATTTTCTTCTTTGTTCGGCTGCCAGCTTGGCAGACGTAGCTTTCATTATCAAAATGTAACCAATTAGTTATTTCTGTTTCATTTACTTTTTATTTTATTATTAAAGTTTGTTTATTAATTAGAATACTTTTGAAGACTTTTATTTTTCTCAATATCTCAAAAGATATGCGGAAGGGAATCAGCCACGGTCCATTGATCTCAGATTTCCCCAGGGCATTTTTTTCCCTGACAACTTGGTTGCAGAGGTTGGCTGTAGCTGAGATGGCTACAATTTATGGCTGTATTTTCCCTTCATGCTATCTAAAGATAACCGACTAAGGCTAATTAGCCATGTCAAACAAGAGAAAGAAAAGAAAAAAACACGGACATGGAAAGCGCTCGAAAGAATCCATTCCCTCAGACACAGAGGAGCAAGATTCTTCAGGTGCCGAGCCAGATGTGGGGGAAGGAGCTACAGAAGGCAAGATCTACGGACTGAGGTCAGTAAACCTCCCTCATTATCAAGATACAATTAATGAACGGCAAAAGTCTAAACGGCAACTGCCGGCAGAGAAAAAATCCTCCCACGCAGAAAGCAAAGTTTATGAAATCTCCCCAGATGATGAGCAAGAAATGCAAAGCTATCTTGATCAAATAAAGCTGTTTGAAAAATATACTAGGGAGGTGAGAGAGTGCTTTAACGAAATAAAGCGAAGTAGGAGAAGCTCCCCCATTCCCAAAATGTCTGAGGACGCCATCTTGTCTTCAAAACAACAGCCTAAGACACACCCCACAGAGTTCATTGGTCAATCAGAACAAAGAGACATGTACACGTCACCGAGGTCACGTGGTCCCTTTGAGTCAACTGAACTTCCGCATACGTATAGAAAGGTGAGGCAGCCAAAAAGTGAAGCTGCACTGCCATCTGCTGGCGGAGAAAAATTATTACAGCAAAAGATGAAGCAGTTGGACCAGATTTTTAGAGATCTGTCTATGAGTTTTACAGAAGTCCAAACTTTGCCCTCAAAGGATAAGTCTTCAACACCCCCTGGCGGTGCTGAATCCTCCCTAGATGGAAAAGGGCAAAGCCAAAGGCGAATTCGAGGAAGCCAATTTGATGTTGCCACGCAAAGGCCAATGATGCAACCCCAGCATCCCCTGGTTCAACAACCAGATTTGCAACCAGAGCAACAAATTGTTCCGATGCACATTCCTCAGCAGGTATTCACAGTCACCCCCTTGACTGGTGAGTCCAAGTTAAAGGAGTCAGGAGAGAATTATAAAGCCTGGGTCAGTGAAATTGCGCTTTTGCTTCGAAGAGAAGGCACACATTCCATGGTTTTTAATCCTCCCCCTCAGCCCTGGACGCCTGCAATGAGAGACCTCGGAAACAGAGCAATCACGACTTTACTCATGTCAATGGAAATTGAGATCCAAGGTATCTTTCCACCTGATGCAACTGCCCAAGAAATATGGGCTATTTTGGAAGATTGCTACAGGCCCGTTTCAATTGAATCTTCATGTTTGCTCATGTCTGAGTTCCATGGTTCGAAGTTGAAACCTGGTGAACGAATTGGTGGACATTTGACCAAACTGAAAAGAATGAGAAGTGAATTGAGACAAAATGGCCATGTAATCGATGATATCCAAATGATTAGCATCATCATTAACTCATTGAATTATGAATGGAAAGATGCTGTTGCAAAGATTAACTACGTGCCTATTGCTCAACGCACAGTTAACCACGTTTGCAGACTTTTAGTGGAAGACGAAGCTATCAGGTTAGCTACACCACATCTGCAACGGCCTCCAGCGTTAAAGGCTCCAGCCAGACGTCCCTTCCGAGGAAGAGGCTACGCTCCAAGGATGCCAAAATGCTACACCTGCAACCGTGTGGGACATGACACCCGGGATTGTCCCCAACGAGTTCCAGCTCCCGTCACGTACCAGCCCAGAGGAACAGATTCCAGAGGCAGAGGTAGAGGCGGAAGACAAGGTCGTCGTGGTCCAAGGCGTGATCCACAAACTCCACTTGTGACACTGGCCATAACCAATGTTCCACAACCTGATCCAAAGTTCGACAGACGTCTTTTGTGGACTTTAGACAGTGGAGCAGCTGTGCACGTTACCCACAGAAGGGAACTTTTCACAGAGATGGGCGAACCAGAGCCCGAGTATCGAGAACTGTATTCCTTCACCAACCACACTTGCAAGGTTATGGGAAAAGGAACTGTTTACATTGAAGAGCTCGATACACACATCCCTGATGTTTATTACATACCTTCAGCAACCAGTAATTTGCTTAGTCAAAGTCACTTGTCTAGAGATTTAAAGTTCCAGGTTCACCACCTCGAAAAAGCAAGTTACTTAGTTAAAGATGGAGATATTGTTGCTGAAACCATGCTGATTGGTGGTGTTTATTACTTAAAGCCAAAGCCTAAAGGGCAAGCACGGGCAAGTATGCAAACTCCAAAAAGACACAACGTGAACCCAGAGAGAGTTGTCCCAGAGAGAGAAAATGTTACTGTGCCAAAGGCTCCTAAAGCCAACAAACAGAGAAAACAAAAACAGATTGCTCAGAGCAAGCCTGAGGGTCCTCATGAAACTGTTAATGTTGAGAATTCACTAACTGGTAAACCTTTACATTCCAGGTGTATTCACAAGTGGCACAGAAGATTGGGGCATGCCAGTTTCCATGTTCTTAGAAAGATGCCGGAGTTCGCAAAAGGTTTGGATCTAAAGGGGTGTAAGGTGTTTTTGGATTGTGCCGTTTGCAAAAAGGCTAAATCTAAGGCGGCTCCAATTCCAAAACACACTACACGCCAGTCAACACGCATTTTTGATTTGGTACACACTGACATAGTGGGTCCTTTCCCACCAACACTTGGTGGCAGAAAGTATTTTTTAACAATTGTAGATAATCATTCTAAATATGGATTTGTATATCCTATGAGAGAGAAATCTGAGACCTTTCAGATCTTTAAAGACTTTGCAGCGTTTGTTTCTACACAATACCAAGTTCGCATCGCCAGAATCCAGAGTGACCATGGTGCAGAATTCATGTCTCAGCGTTTCCAGGACTGGATGCGTAAGAATGGAATTCTTCATCAGACATCTGCTCCATATACACTGGCTCATAACGGAGTCGTAGAAAGAAGACAAGGGGTTCTACAAACCATGATGCGTTGTCTTCTAGAAGATGCCAATCTCAGTAACGCATACTGGGGTGAAGCAATCAAGTATGCAAATTACATTGTCAACCGTACTTGGAGCAGTGTAATCAATCAAACTCCTTTCTACATGCTGTATGGCTACAAGCCTGATCTCAAGAACCTCCATATTTTTGGTTCATATGCTATGGTGAATACTCCCTTAAGTCAAAGAAGAAAGGGAGGTACAGTAGCAAAGAGACTGAGATTTATGGGTATTGATGATAATTCAAAATGGTACAAATTCATTGATACTAAACATGTGATTGTCATTTCACAATCTGCTAATTTTGAGGAACATATTGACTGGTCCAGGATTCATTCCAATGATCCTGAAGTTTATTTTCCTAGAGATGGTGTTCCAGATGCCACGCAGCCTGATGGCAATTCGCAGGCAGATATTCCTTCTACCAGTTCTTCACAAACTGATGTTCTGTCTTCGCAAGCCGCGGATGCTGATGCTAGCGACGAACGTGAGGACGAGGATGATGATGATGAAGAAGAAGAAGACTGGTCTGTTGTTCCTAGACGCTCCAAGAGGGCCACAAAAGGAATCCCTCCACAACGTTATTCATGGCAACTGACAAAAACACCAGTACCTTTGATTTGCAACGTTACTCTTCCTCCTGAGACATTCACACAAATCAAACAGCTTCCTGATTCAGAACAAGACAAGTGGTATGATGCAATGCAGGATGAAATGGACAGTTTAAAGAAACTTAATGTATTCACACCTGCAAAACCTCCAGCAAACAAGAAAGTCATTGGCACCCGATGGGTCTACAGAATCAAGAAGAAACCAAATGGTGAGTCTTTATACAAAGCCAGACTTGTAGCTCAGGGTTTCGCTCAACATTATCCTGAGGACTACACAAACACTTACTCACCAACAGTCAGAACTGAAAGTGTAAAAATTGCCTTAACCACTGCAACTATTCTTGGTTTAGAAGTTTTCCAATTTGATGTGGACACAGCTTATCTACATGCAGACCTAGATGAAGAGATCTACGTGAGAAGCCCTCCAGGATTCCGAAAGCAAGAAGGGGATACCTGGTTCCTGAACAAAAGTCTTTATGGTCTGAAACAGTCAGGTTTAATGTGGTATTTATGTCTTACTGACAAACTAAATTCAATGGGCTTTATTAAGTCCGAAACTGATGAATGCGTGTTCACAAAAAGATCTAACAATGCATATGAGATAATTCTTGTTTATGTTGATGATATTGTTTATATTGGTCCAAATAAGAAAATGAGTGAGATTTTTGCTAAAAGTTTGCAGAGATACTTCACACTAAAATCTTTAGGACACATTAGCACTTATTTAGGTGTTCAAATTGAAAAGACACAGAAGGGGTTTAGTCTTTCACAAGAAGAGAAAATTGACCACATTCTACATCATTGCAACATGAAAGATGCTAGCACAACAAAGACACCCATGCAAACAGATTTTCACAACTTAACACATGAACCAAGTCCTGAGTTCGAGGATCAAACACTTTATCGTTCAGTCATTGGTTCACTATTATACATTAGTAGTTGGACCAGACCTGACATCGCACTTAGTGTTAATCTTTTATCACGACACGTAGGTAAGGCAACACAATTTCATTGGTCATGCATTAAGAAGTTGTTGAAATACCTAAAACACACTAAGCACATGAAGTTATTGCTAGAACCAACACACACTGATCAACCAAAGCTGATTTGTTTTTCTGATTCCGACTGGGCGAGCGACAAGAAGTCACGCAAAAGCACTTCTGGTTACATGATGTTCCTAAATGGTTGTCCTGTTTACTGGCAAGTGAGAAAACAGAGTTTTGTTTCATGTTCATCTACTGAAGCTGAATATGCTTGTGTTTCAGATGCTTGTAATTCTCTAATGTGGTTTGATGCTTTGATCACAGATATCTGGACACATCCGATTCGACCAATCACCGTGATGGAAGATAATGTATCTGTTGTCTATATTTCTGAGTCACATTTTACAGGTTCTAGGTCCAGACACATTGACATTCGTTATCAAAACACAAAGCAATTAGTTAAGCAAGGTTTTGTTAAATTGCAATATGTTTCTACACATGATCAGATCGCAGACATGCTTAACAAACCACTTGCCGCAAATCAACACGAGTATCTGCGAAAGAAGATGTGCCTTAATTGATGATTTGATGACGTCAGCCCAGACTAGCAAAAGAAGGGGTGTCACAATGTTAAAAGGTTTGCTAGGCCTGAACTGCCTAAACTGACACTCAAGAGTTAAACTAAGAAAGCTTTATTGCGCAGGTCATAAAACAAAATGTTATCTGAAAGTGATTTATTGCGCACGCGTTACACATTCCAAAAATTTTTTCTTCTTTGTTCGGCTGCCAGCTTGGCAGACGTAGCTTTCATTATCAAAATGTAACCAATTAGTTATTTCTGTTTCATTTACTTTTTATTTTATTATTAAAGTTTGTTTATTAATTAGAATACTTTTGAAGACTTTTATTTTTCTCAATATCTCAAAAGATATGCGGAAGGGAATCAGCCACGGTCCATTGATCTCAGATTTCCCCAGGGCATTTTTTTCCACTATCTTCCACCTCCCCTTTCTCCTTCTCTTTCTCCTTTTCGTCCTTCTATCTTTCTCCTCCTTCCCCCCACAACCCCACTCCCTTCTAGAACTGATGATGTTACCTAGTTTGGTAATGAAACATCTGCAAGAAAACCACCAAGCTCAGAGAGTACCCAGGACCCCTCGTTACAACCTCATTACAAACTACTGTCCATCTCCCCATGCTCAGAAAAGGAAACCCAGATAAGTCCTTTGCTAGCAGGCAGGTTCTAGGATGCTGCCGCCACCAAAGGACCTTCCCAGAGTTGCTTTTCTGAGCACGGGGAGATGGACAGCAGTTTGTGCAGTGCGACCGGCGCCTAGGAGGTCCTAGGAGACCGGCCACACTGCGTAAGCTCCCGCTGCCATCCCCACCCCCGCACCCGTGCTTTCTGGCGGCCAGGCATCTTAGGCAAGTCCGGGGATCTTGCAAAGGTCTTGCGAGGTCCCTGAACTTGTCAAAGATGCCGGCGCACCATGTAAGCTCTCACCACCATCCCCATCCCCGCGCCTTGCTTTCTAGTGGCCCTGCGGCCCTGCACTGTAAGCGAGCCCGGGATCCTCGTAAGGCCACAAAAGGTTACTGGACTCACTTATAGTGCAGGGCCGCAGCAGGCCGCTGCAGACAGCCTGCCGCTGCCCCCCGCCCCACTCTTAGTTGCAGCTTACTTACCTCCTTGGAGTCAGCAGTCAGCAATAGAGAGCCAAGCAGGAAAAAAGGTAAGTGGGTTTAGATAGGGTTCTTAGAAGTGGGCGGGGTGATTGGTCAGCCAGCCAATCAGTGAGTGGAGGGTGAGGCTAGGATAGTTTGGATGGGCAGGGTGAGTGAATGATGGAGCGGCTTCCAGACGGGTGGGGGTTAGCGAGCGAGCGACAGGGCCAGGGCAGGCATTCTGGAACTTACTTCCAGGTCCACCGGTGGAAACTCTTCTAACCGGTTTGGTAGATTTGACGAACTGTTTCTACCGAACCGGTGTGAACTGGTAGAAACCCACCTCTGTACTGTAGGCCACCAAATCCCTGGTATTGATGTAGTTGATTTTTAGGAGTTGCCTAAATGCATATTTTGAGATGAATCTAATAAACTCCATGGATTTATTTATTTATTTATTTCTTAGATTTTTAGACTGCCCCTCTCCCAGAAAGGGACTCGGGGCGGTGTACAGTCAATACAAATAAAATCGCTCATAATAATAAAATACATTTAAGATACATTTGGAGGGGGAGATAGGCTGTACTAAGAAATAAATATATTCTAATCCTAAAAACATCACAATTAAAACCCCAAACCCAATTAAAATAAAATAAATCCCCGGGAGGTAAAACTAAGAAAGTGCCAGGCCAGCTGATTGAAATAGGTGAGTCTTTAACTTTTGCCGGAAGGAACAGAGGTCGGTGGTAGTTCGAATGTCTGGGGGGAGGTCATTCCAGAGGGTTGGGCCCATCACAGAGAAGGATCTACTCCTAGGCGTCGCCCGCTGGCATTGCCTAGCAGACGGCACCAGGAGGAGCCCCTCCCTGTGTGAGCGGATAGGTCGCAGGGACGTGTGTGGTAGGATGCGATCCTGCAGATAACTAGGTCCTATGCCATGGAGCGCTTTAAAGATGGTGATCAATACCTTGAAACACACCCGAAAGGCCACAGGTAGCCAGTGCAGCTCGCGCAGGAGAGGTGTTACGTGGGAGTAACGTGTACTTCCCATAATAACCCGCGCGGCTGCGTTCTGAACTAGCTGCAGTCTCCGGATGCGTCCCAAGGGAAGCCCCATGTATAGGGCATTGCAGTAGTCCAGGCGAGACGTCACCAGCGCATGAGTGACCGTGCGCAGGGCACTCCGGTCCAGTAGGGGGAGCAATTGGCGCACCAGGCGGACCTGGTGGAACGCCCCCCTTGCCACGGCTGCCACATGGTCCTCCATTGACAGCCGGGCATCGAGGAGGACGCCCAAGTTGCGCGCCCGCTCCACGGGGGACAGTTGTTCGCCCCCTATGGCCAGCGATGGAGTCAGCTGGCTGAACCGAGGTGCCGGTACCCACAGCCACTCAGTCTTGGAGGGGTTGAGTTTGAGTCTGTTGTCCCCCATCCAGACCCCGACGGCTTCCAAACACCGGGACATCACTTCGATGTGATGGACAAGTAGAAACATAAGACACAATTGATATATTGAGATAGGTTGATTTTTTCAATCACTAGTAGAAAATGATTTCACTTCACTTCCTGACCCACAGCAAAAATCCAGATCAATGTTTCTCAATCTTAGCAACTCTAAGATGTGTGGACTTCAACTCCCAGAATTCCCCGGCCAGCATGAAGTTCCTACATCTTAGAGTTGCCAAGGTTGCAAAACACTGATCAATAAAGCTATTTTCAAGGATTTTTCTGTCAGTTGGATTGGATAAAATTGAATGGAGAGGCAAGGGGCCCAGCAAACAATCTACACAAGGAGAGAGAGAGAGAAAATCTGGATTTTGTTTGGATTTTCTTCTGCTTCAAAAGTAAGAGAGAGCAATAAAATCACTGGCTTTTCAGGGAGGAATGATAATGTAATATTTTTGAGCTTTCCAATGCTGATTTGTTGTCAGTATTACATGACAGCCAAGGTGTGCACAGCAGCAAAAGCACATTAAACCTATGGTGTGGTAGAGCTGACAATTACTTCTTGCAACAGGATATCAATGTGCACAATCTATACTGAATTCAGTTTGTGTAGTCTCAGATTTGTGAACCAATCTGAACTCAAGGCTGACTACAATTTAGAATCACTTATCCCCCCTCCTCTGCAAAAAAAAGGCTAAGGAACTCTAATGTCCCATTTTAAAAAAGGTATTGAAACTGTAAGGAAAGTAAAGGTTCCCTCGCACATATGTGCTAGTCGTTCCCAACTCTAGGGGGCAGTGCTCATCTCCGTTTCAAAACTGAAGAGCCAATGCTGTCTGAAGACGTCTCCATGGTCACGTGACCTGCATGACTAAATGCCGAAGGTGGACGGAACGCTGTTACCTTCCCACCAACGATGGTCCCTATTTTTCTATTTGCATTTTTACATGCTTTCGAACTGCTAGGTTGGCAGAAGCTGGTACAAGTAACAGGAGCTCACTCAGTTGTGCGGCACTAGGGATTCGAACTGCTGAGGTGCCAATTTTTCTGATCGACAAGCTCAGCATTTTAGCCACTGAGCCATCTCATCCTTTTTGAAATTGTATCAGTAGAAAATTTCTCCCCTTTAGAAGTGAACCAGATGTCTATTTCATGGTGCAACTTTTGATTAAAGCTTATTTGGAATTTTTCTATTTATTTCTTTATTACTTCGGTTGTCAAGTTCCTGGGAAATGTCTAGTTTTTATTGGATTGTACGTTTTATGGCATGTGAAAGAATCATCTTTGATTTTTTTTTCACAGTTTCCAGTTTTATTATTATGGCAAAGCCTCTTTATTGCCTCTTAGCATATTTTCAGAAGTAGAAAGCAAGCAGATAATCTAACTCATTCAAGTCACCCATCTCTCTTTTTATCTCTTTAATGTAGCCTTCAGGTATAATGGGGCTTTTAAGTCCAGTATATTATTGTTGAAGTGTTATGGCAACAATCTAGGCAAGCCACAAAATAGTTAGGAACAACAATTAGGAACAACAATTTCAGAATCAATATGTGAAGGTGAGTGAACTTATCACCAAGAAAAGGACTTGCTGTATTTAAAAAAAGGAGATTGTTTCCTGATAAAAGGATTCATAAATCCAATTAGTTAATCTAGGATCTGGATCCTTTATTTTAATATTATCTATCCATGCAATGGGGTGAATTTCCATTACTTGTCCCAGCTTCTGCCATCTAGCAGTTGGAAAGCACGTAAAAAATGCAAGTAGAAAAATAGGGACCACTTTGGTGGGGAGGTAACAGCACTACATGCACCTTCAGTGTTTAGTGATACCAGCCACATGACCATGGAGACATGAAAAAGCACTTTTGGGTTCTCACATGAGATGACCAGGATACAACTTTGGTACACATTATGCAGAGATCTGACTGTCTCTGAAGAAGTCTATAAAGCTGAGGGAAGGTGGAAGGAAAGAGAAGAAAAAGATGACCAACAGCAAAGAACATGGAATCACTTAGAGCTGGCAGATACGGAGGGTCTAATTGTGATCCTTCTGTTGAAAACCCATGTATGTCAGACCTAGTAAATTTAAGATGTGTTGTCTTCAACTCTCAGAATTTCCTGGATAAGCTGTCTGGAGAATTCTGAGAGTTGAAGTTGACACATCTTTAAGTCACTGGGGTTGAGAAAGACTGATTTAGGTGGTCACTAAGAATTGACATCAACTTGATGGTTGCCATTCAATCAATTTTAATGCTGTGCTGAAATCTATTCTCCAGTTTTCTGAAAACATTTACTTTCCCGAGAGGCGGGGGGGAGGGGGGAGCGGAAACCTTAGTAGTTGTTTTTTCCTTTCTCAATCCCAAGGCGATGAAACACAGAGTTTCAAAGGCCAAATGGGAATTTGAAGCACCTGGGAGATATGCAATGAACACCAGTCTGTCACTCTTAAAGCATTTTGCCCTTTTTTGTGGAATCATACTCAGCAGCAGACAGGTGCATATTATGAGCTACCATGTTTTCTTCAGATCAAAAGTGGCCCATCGCCTTACTGCAGAATTTGTTTTTTAAGCTTACTTTATGACTGTGAGAGGGACTCACCTATCCCTCTCTAACAGCCTCTTCTCAATTTCCCAATTGTCCTGGTTGCCCACTTTTTCTCATCTGAACAAGTGTCAAGAGATATAACTTTCCAGTTTTTGCTTGGGATTTCATGAGAGCAAGAAGAATCAAGAAGACTAACAATCATTTGGTGGAATCCTTATGTAAAGAGTGGCAAGATGTTCTGACTTAACACTTGGTCATCTTGTGCAAAACTTGTACAGTTTCCCTATTAAAACATACCACAATTTCCTTTGTGGAATTTGGGAGGAGAAAAAAAAATAAAGCAATTACTTTTCCATCAAACTGAAAATGGTTCAGTAAACGGCATTGGTAACAACAACAACAAAAAAAAAACAGAACTATTTTTCAATACAACTCTGCTTCTCAAAAACTATCAATTCACTGTCTCTGTATTCTTTGCAATATCACTGGCAAATAAATTAAGATCTCAGTTCAGTGCACTCCTATGCAAAAGCAAACCATGTTGGTGACAATTGAATTCATTTCTCCACAAGCGGTGCATATCTATGAAGAACTAGCAAACCTATGCACATTGTTCTATCAATACAAGGGATTTCCTCCTGAGTGAACATATGAAAGATTGGCGTCCATAGTTTCATTTGCTATTCAAAATATTTATGAGATGATTGGCAGAGCAATGTAGTGGGCATCCAACAAGAACAGATGTCATCTGCCATGGGAGTCAGACTTGGAATATTACCATGTTAAGCCTGAAATTTTTGGGTGGAGCCAAACAGTCCACATACAATTTCTCAGTTAACCACAAAGTTCAGTGGTTGACTTTGGTCCCACCTATTCAACAGGGGCTGCTGTTTTCTGAAAATAAAATGAGGGGGGATGCTATGCATGCCATCTTAAACTCCCAAGGAAGATTTGATTGATTGATATTGATTGATTGATATTGATTGATTGATTGATTGATTGATATTGATTGATATTGATATGCTTCTCGCTCCATATAGACTTGTGGAAACCTGCAAGAAAAGAGCTAAAATAATATTGAGATGTAATCCAACAATAAAACATTCATAAAATATAATGTTCATGGGAAACATTGAATATTAATAACGCCACAATCAAAAGAAGATATCCAAAATACAGGCTGGAAATAAAATATATGTGTTGCAATGTATATGTTGCTATTCAAGCAGGAGCAAAATCACAATCTCTCTCTCTCTTTTTTACTTACAAAAAGACAGGTAGGTTGACATGTCCAGAAAAACAGCAAAATGTCAGTTGCTAAATAATAATAAAGTGTCCAGTTAGTTGAATGTACCTAGAAAATAACGTGGATAATCTCTGCTGATTACTCCCTGTCATCCAACTGCAAATTTGATTTAAAAATAATCTCATTGACCATTTTTTTTCTGCAGGTGGTACCAGTAGTTAGTATGGACTGTTAATCAACTTATTTCATATATCTTTGGGACATATAAGGGAACAAAAGTTTTTCTCTAAATTTCCATTGATTCAGTCAGCCTTCAACACATTTTGAATTTTGTTCATTTCAAATGCAACCAATTGAATTGAGATTTTTTGCTCCATACTTAAAATATATTTTCTAAGTTATACATGCCCTTACATATCATTTAGGACAGCGATGGGGAACCTTTTTTGGCTCACGTGCCATAAGTGGGGGGAGCACAGGGGGGTCGTGTCCAGGCGTGCCGCACCCATAATGCAATGTGCGACCCCAGTGCGCATGCGCGCACTACAGGCGCTCCCCTCCCATTTTTACATGCTTTTTTCGCCCTCCCCAGGCTCCAGAGGCTTTATAGGAGCCTGGGGAGGGAGAAAACAACCTCCCCTGCCCCCCCCCGGACACCCTCCGGAGGCATCAGGGAAGCCTCCGGACGGTCCCTGAAGCCTTCGGAGCGCTCAAAAGGAGCCTCCGAGCAAACCGGAAGTCACTTCCGGTTTGCTTGGTGGGTTGTTTTAAGCGCTTCGAAGGCTTCAGGGACTGTCCGGAGGTTTCCCTGACGCCTTCGGAGCACTCAAAACAACCCTCCGAGCAAACCGGAAGTGACTTCCGGTTTGCTTGGAGGATCATTTTGAGCGCTCCGAAGGCTTCAGGGACTGTCTGGAGGCTTCCCTGAGGCCTCCGGAGGGCTTGCAGGGGGGCGGGGGAGGCTGTTTTCACCCTCCCCAGGCTCCTATAAAGCCTCTGGAGCCTGGGGAGGGCGAAAAATGGCTTTAAAAAAGGGTGAACTCAGCTGGCCAGCGTGCGCATGTGCGCTGGCCAGCTGACAGGGCAGCACCTCGCGTGCCCTGACAAATGGCTCCGCGTGCCACCTGTGGCACGCATGCCATAGGTTCGCCATCACTGATTTAGGATCACAAAGTAATCAATGTTGCTGTTGTTGTTTTTTTTAAAAGCATCTTCAGATTATTCCTATCATTTATAGCAATATAGATATTCCCCAAAGACGCATGTTCTTCTCTTTTCCCTCTAATAAAGTACTCATAAGGATGATTAATGCAGTTGTAAAATGAGCTAGATTAAATAAGTCACTTATGTCTAGATAATTCAGCATTGTTAATGCATTTGCCAGAATAATGTAGACTCTCTTCATTCATAGATTTTTTTAAAAAAAGTATATACTCTGACAGTGAATTAGTATATATTTAAAGAAAATTAACAGTGGCAATGACTTAACTGAACATTTTGCAAAGAACAACATATCAACTAAAAATAGCTGATTGTACAGGATTTGCTATATAGGGAATATACATGCTTTACAAAGGAAGACACAGATCTTATACAAAAGCTCCATTTCACCCACTTATTTTAATCATGATTAGGTGTTAGATCTGAATTCCAACTCATAATTAAAGGACTTTAAGTCAAGTAATAATTCATATATAACACAAACATATATATATATATATTTGACTCAGTGTTATGCTAAGAGTTACTGGGTCTTACAAAAAGTGTAAAGGAGACTGGATTAAAAGAGGGTTTATTTTGGCTCAGGCTGATATCTGAACCTATCCATTTAATCTTAGAATTAGATACAAACCAGCCGTATGTTTGCAAGTGGATTTTCATCTTATGTTTTACATTACACATGCAAACATACAACACTAATCTTATAAATCTCACCGATCAAGCAATAGATAATATAGTTAATCTGCTGGTTTGTTTAATCCTTCTGGTCCTTCCTAAATTCTCAGCATCAAATAAGAGGCATGGCTCAGTGGCTTAATAATGCTGAAGGTGATCTTTGTTCTGGCAGTTCGAGTTCCAGCATGGCATGGCAAGGTGAGCTCCCATCACTTGTCTCGGATTCTGTCCACATAGCAGTTTGAAAGTAAGTTATGTGTGAGTAGATAAATAGGTACCACTTGGGTGGGAAGACAAGCTGGCATTTCATGTAGACAGCTACTGGTACTGGACCTTCCCGGTTGCAATACCCATTTGCAAGATGTCTTCGGTGGACTCCAGATGACACTATCATCTATCTTTCTGGTGCAGAGCTAGCTCACCCTTTTGGCACACTTTGGAAAACACACAAGTGTGAACCAAACAGGCTAGCAATCTTATGCAGCCAAACTACCATATTGGACTATAAGATACACCTAAATTTACAAAAGGAGAACACGAAAAAAAAGTTTTTGGCCTCTGTGTGTCCCCGGCTCCCAGAAGCACTCTGCAGACCACAGAATGGGCATGTTTTTGCCTAAAACGGGCACACTTTGGTGAAAACACGTCATGCGGAGCACTGCAGAAGGTTCGGGAGGCGTAAAATGTGTGTATTCAGTCTATAAGATGCACCTACATTTTTATCCACTTTTTTTTGGGGGGGGGGGTCTTATACTCCAAAAAATATGGTACTATTCTGGATTAGCATTGTAATCTCCTGACTAATGTAACATCACCATATGCTAAAGAAATAATAACCATCAAATAATAATAGAGCTCAGTATAAGTGAAAACTGTCTATCAGATTTCTCAAGGCAGGATTGCTTTTAGGCTATAACACTGCTAGTGAAAAAGACCCGTGAGAAGCTTTTTCCAATTATTCCCCAATTATGATGTCTTGCCTGGGCCTTTAATGAAATTGAGAGAAGCCAGGGGCTCTGTAGACTGCCAGAGAAATTGAGAGTACAATGAATGACCAGATAATCACAGACAATGGGCACAAGAACACCCACCCTACCTGTGAACTTTCTTATGACATACAGTCCTCAATTATTTAGAGACTGTTTAAAGTTATAACTGAAAAAAGTGACTTACAGGAGGTCCTCACATTTACAACTGTTGCAGCCTCTCCATGGTCACACGATCAAAATGGGGGGGGGGGGGGCTTAGCAACCAGAAGGTGTTTATACAACAGTTGTGGCATCTCAGGGTCATGTGACCCACCATTTATGATAGGGGTGTCAAACTCAAGGCCCGGGGTGTTTAGATCTGGCCCACGCAGATGCCTGGAAACAGTGAAGCCCACAATGCCAGTGATGATAGAGAATGGGAGGGCCATGTGTGGCTCGCCCAGACTCCGTTTTCGGCCACAACATCCTCCTGCAGCACTCTGCCAGTGAAAACGGAAGTCAAGGGGGTGCCTCTTTGAGCTCCATTTTCACTGGCAGAGGGCTGCAGGAGGCTTTTGCAGCTGAAAATGGAGCTCAGGAGCCTGTTTTTGCTGGCAGAGCATTCAGGCCACCACAAGCTCTCCCCCTCACATGAGTTACATCAAGCTGGCCATGCCCCCTGCCCTCCCCCCAAGGTCAAATGCAACCCTGATGCAGCCCTCAATGACATCGAGTTTGACATCCCCGATTTACAACTTTTCCAGCAAGCTCAATCAATGGGGGAAGCTGATTTGATTCACTGAATTGCAGTGATTCACTTAAGGTCATTACACTGGGTGCAAATCTCTTAACTACTGTCTTGCTTAGCGGTGAAGATCCTTGTCCCAATTGTGGTTTTAAATTGAAGACTATCTGTAATCTGATTTCTCTTTTTCTGACACTTTTGAAGCAATGTCTAAACCATCTTCTGTTGTACAAAGTTAGCTCCCATCCCTCTCCTAGAAGAATGAAATGTTTTGGGGAAATATTAAAAAAGCCAGAATATCATATTTCCCTCGATGATAAAAGAAGAAGCATATTTTGAAGAACGAAAGCAGCTCCCAGCCCCCTGTAGATATTTGGTGCCCATTAAGAAAGACTGGGCCAGTCTATCTATAAGACAAAATATCTCCAGATCAGGGGTGGCGAACAAGTTCGACAAAAAGAGCCAAAATTTTAAACTGTGAGAGTCAGAGAGCCACACCACGCAGTGACCTGCCAAAACAGACAAACACTCACACAAAAGCATATAATTTTAACAATAATATATTAAACACATAATATAACATGCTCAGTCAGGTGTTTTTTGTTACCTTGTTGCCACCAAACTGAGTGTGAGTGCCCTGCAGAAGGATGACCTATATGAATACTAAGTATACCCCATCTTGATGGCACATAGCTAAAAGTAAAAATAAGACGTCTCCTCTTCAGTTGAGCCCGACTCTAGGGGGCAATGCTTATCTCCATTTCTTAGTCAAGAGAGCCATGTTATCCAAAGACACTTCCGTGGTCATGTGGCCAGCATGATTTATATGCCAAGGAGCACAGAACACTTGTTACTTTCCCATAAAAAGTGGTACCTATTTATCTACTTGCATTGGCATGCTTTTGAACTGCTAGGTGGGCAGGAGCAAGGGTGAGGACGGGAGCTCACTCATCACATGGCACCTGAGTCTCAAACCCAGGCTGCCAGCTTTCCAGCTGACAAGCTTAGAATCTTTTAACCACTGAGCCATCACATCTCTTTGATGGCACAAAATCAATCATTCAGATATGTTAGGCAAACACAATCAAAAGTGATGTCCAAAGTTTTACTAATTCACAGCTCCGGGGAAAAAAAGTTGGAGATAGAGATTAAATAAATTAGGGAATTATAGAGCAATATCTCTTACTCTCAGCAATGTTCAGGTAGGTGGACTTCAACTCCCAGAATTCCCCAGCCAGTATTAGATGTTCAATCATACAAATGTGTAATTGCAATATTTGAATACTGCCAATTTCACATGAAAGCTTGCCTATTATCTTCAATGCAAGGTTTACAAGATACAATGACTTTCTGGAGGCTCGGATCGCGCGCTCCCTTTCGGCGCTAAACCCAGAAGTACGGTCGACGCGACGACGCTTGCCTGCGCTCCACCAGCTCGGCTGGGAACGGAAGCTGAGCTGGTGGAGCGCAGGCAAGCGTCGTCGCGTCGACCGTACTTCCGGGTTTAGCGCGCGATCCGAGCCACAGTATACTAAATAATGATAAGAGGCAAAGAGCCTCATTTATTTTGGCCGGGAGCCGCATGCGGCTCGCAAGCCGCGTGTTCGCCACCCCTGCTCCAGATCCATGGTGATGGGATTAAGACAACCTTCCAGGACATAACAAGATTAACACATCTAGCAGCAGAGCTCACCACATGGCACAATCTCCTAAGGACATTGCATCAGCAATCCAAACTTCAATCAAGCCTGGGAGCTCAGGCAAGCATGACCCTATAGGAATCCATCAACAGCCAATTGAATACATGTTCTTGCAGAGGAACAGGAAGCTCAAGTGCAAAACCCAAGACAAGGTATAAAACCCCTTCTCTTTCAATTCCATGTGGTTAGCAGCCCAGGACCTCAAACACAGGTAGTTCTGCTTAAGCCATCTTTCCAATCAGCCTCCATGTTTCCATTGTCTTCCTCATGGCTTGGAACTGAACCAGATGGATATTTCTTCTAACACTGTAAAAAAAAATTTTTTTTTAAAGCAAATGGAATGAGAACACATAGAAAACAATTGTGTGATAAATTATTTGTCTGGCAATGCAAAACTTTATTTCTCCACTTGAAAGGGTTGAGTAAGTTTCTATTCTTACTATGCATTATCAACATCCTCCATGCATGCCAGAAGTGTGGGTCATGCGATCAGGGGCATAATTTCTCTTTGCGCTAGGATATTCTCAAGCTTCCTTTTGAAATAAATGGGTTTGGCCTTTTCTCTTGCCTGACTCATTTGAAAGGTAATTATAGAAGCCATTTCTAATAGATTTTGACTTGTATTTTCCCTTTGTGAGCTACCCGGCTAGTAATAGAGTTAATCTGTAGCAGCACTTGCAAGAACACTGTAATAATAGTCAGACATCAATATATGTGTGTGTGTGTGTGTGTGTTTATGTGCATGACGACTGTGGTTAAATTATAGAGGTGCTTCATTCTGTTTCAATTGGTCTGTAATGAGCTAAAGTTAACATAAATGACCTATTGAGAGACTTCAAATAAAATTATCAAGTAAACCAGAGTGCTCATTTGCCCTCTCAAAAGCAGATGTAATGTATGATTGCACAACTCAGGTTCATTTCCACCTTGTGCGGCATATCCATTATTTGCAGGGGTTTGCAGATAGAGCTGTAATGTGCTAAGTGTAAAAAGTTGTACGTATACATTAGAACACATTAGCGGCAACTATTATAATGATCCAAATGGAGCAATTGTTACAGCAATTTGCAGAAGTGCACCTTTGTGAGTGTGGATGTGTACTGGGGAGGGGGGGGGTGGAGAGAAGAAAGGTTTAGATTATTTTATTGTGTCCAGATGAAATTAAAGCTTCAAAAGAATTTAAAACACTACTAAAAAAAAACCACCTTGTGTTGCCATGAATTAGTTTGAAGGACCACATCTGGTGCCTTTGACTTGGACCAGAATTTAATTCCAAGTCATTGTTGGAAGGAAAATCCATCTGGTTCAGTTCCAAGGGGGAGAAAGATGCTGGAAACAATATGGAGGCTGGAGGCTGATTGGAAATAAGGTGCATATATTGATTAACAGAACCTCCACAGTTTGTGGTTCTGGGCAGCTGAACAAATGGTTGAATGAGTGGATGGATCTTTATAGGTTTCTGTGACTTTGAAGTTTGAGTTATTCTGGGGGGGGGGGGTTGTGCAACGAAGAGACTTGTGTTCTCTAAAGGGTGTTGGACAATTCATATTGTGGCTAATGGCTTTCGTCCTATGTTGGATCTTGGGTGAAGGACTGCTTTCTAATCCTAATATTCTGCCTTTGTTGGCTGCCAAACTTTGCTTCAAGATGTTTCCAAATATCCTATCTTGGATGGGCTTCTGTCGGCAGTATTTGCTTTGATTATGAATAGACCCATCTAGATAGTTGGCTGCCTCTTTCAATAAGCTCTTTATTTAAGTGCTGGCATCTGCTGTGGGCTATTAAGAAACACTGTGGGCTGCTTTCTGCCTCTAAAAACATGTTTCTCCATTTCTCCTTTAGGCAGAAATGATATTCTGCCTTTTTAAATATTTCCCAAAATATTCTGGGAGGGGGTGGGAGGGGCTTCCCACATCATCTAGCAGTTCAGAGGCAGATCATAGGATGCTTTTCTGACTTTGTTCTTGCATAAGTTTGGGAGGCAAGTAGGATAACATTTTTTTCTCTCTTTCTCTATAAAGGTAAATGTTTTCCCTCTGTGTCCAACTCCAGTGAGCAGTGATCATCTCAGTTTCCTAGCCAAGGGAGTCAATGTTTTTGTCAGTGTCTGGTCACTGCAGTGGTTATGTGACCAGTATGACTACAAGCCGAGGCACACCGAATGCAGCTACTTTCCCATTGAAGGAAAGTATTTATCTCCTGGAATTCCCAAGCTTTTGAACTGCTAGGTGGCCAGTACCTGGAGCAAATAACAGGAGCTCACTCTATTGTGCAGGGGTTGAGTCTCAAGCCCAGGCTATCAGCTTTCCAGTTAGGATATGGATACACAAAAGGACACAGCTATCTTTAGTAAGGTGGGTAATTTGAAATGGCTAAGCAAATACAAACATACTTTTCAAGTAGACAGCTATTTACAAGTTGCAACTGCCAAAACATCTTAGGGAGATATTTATCTGAGAGGGATTTGAACAGCTTGACACAATGGTCAGATGTGGGAGATTCCATTCTATATCCTACAAGAGGACGTCTCTGTATTTAGGGATCAGCAGAGGTAGAATACCTGGCTCACATCCTATTTGATTGTTGCCTGCATAAAAGGGTGAGAGACAGATGCCTCAGTCTATATACCAAATAAATGACCCATTGGGATCCCCATATCAAAACAACTTACTTTATGCGTGGCCAGCATGAGAAAATAAAATTTAATGCAGCACAGTACTTAAGCAAAATGGTTCAGTTGAGATCTGCATACGTGGGACTGATTAGGGTAAATTGTAGGGGTGACACCAAAATATAATTTTATCATATTTTATCTATATCTTAAATTATTGTATTTTATTCCAATTTCATCTCAGACTGTATTTTATTCCAATTTCATTTTAAATTGTATTTTATCAAATTCCACTTTAAATTGCTTTTATCAAATTTTTGTAATAATTTGTTTCTGGGATTCAGCACTTTGATATGGCCCAAGAGCTAATCGATCAATCGACTAAAAGCTTTCCAGTTGACAAGCTCAATGTCTTTAACTACTGAGCTATCATGCCCTCTCCATATTATTATTTTTTTATAACAAATATACAAATTTTGGCAACTGCAGTGTGCGGTAGGTGCGCCCCCCCTCCATACTCATAGTATACATTTGCACATAATTCATTATTAAGTAGTAACATATAGTCAGCATATAAATTCAGTTAATAATATCGATCAGTTTATGTCAGGTGGATTTTCTTACTCATTTTTGTGATCTGAGCTTTCTCGGTGTTGCCCCATCTCCCCCCGCCGACAGGACTCCGGCCCCTCCTGTGTCCTGTGTATCTGATGAAGAATCATCAGGTTTTTCTAGGTGTAGTTTGTTTTTTTCCATAAAGGCCTGTGCCTCTATGGGTGTATTAATTCTAACTCTTGTCTCCTCCCAGAATATTAGCATACCTTCAGGCATCAACCATCTTGTCAGGGGAAGATTTATTTCACCCTGAACTAAAACGAGGCTTAGACCGCGGCTGTTTCCAACAGGCATATTCTTTAAGGTGCGAAGAAAAAGAAATAAGCTTTCTGGAGAAACATATTCTAATTAATAAACAAACTTTTAATACAAAAATAATAAATGGAAATAAAACAAAGCTAACTAATTGTTACATTTTGATAAAAGAGTTCCATCTCCCAGTTTTCCTGGCAGCCGGACAAAGATCAGAAGTAGCTCAGGAATGTGTGAAGCATGCGCAGTACATCACTGTCAGATAAGAACATGACCTGCGCAATAACTCTTTTTCAGTTTAACTATTTAGTGTCAATTCAGTCAGTTCAGGCTAGCAAACAATTTTAACGCAGTGATACATCTAAACCACACCCCCTTCTGGTATAATTTATTCGCTAATTGCGAATAGCATTTTCTTTTTCCCCTCACTTTCTTGGGGATCTGTTTCAGAATGGTTATCTCCTTGTCTTTGTATGTCAGGGCTTGCCCCCTTTGTGCACTCAGGATTTCATCTCTTGTACTTTTTCTAAGGAATTTAATCTGTACCTCCCTGGGAACGTTGTGTGTTCTAGCGTAGGCTGAGTTCACTCTATAAACCAGGTCTATTTCCCACCCCATCTGTTGTTTCTCTTTCTGGATGTATTCAGCCAAAATGTTTGTCATGATGTCCCTTACGTTTTCATCATCTGCCTCCATCACATTTTGAAATCTAAGATAAAAAGACATTCTCTCAAACTCTATTTTCATCTGCTGGGTGTCAAGTTCTTTGTTTCCCTTCTGCATCCCCTCCATCCCCTCCCTCATCTCAGCCGTCCCACCCTCCAAAAGATCCAGTCTCTGTGAGTTTTTATTAATTTGAACTTGGTTCTCTTTGATTTCTTCTTTCATCTCTTTTAATTGTTTTTTTTATTTCCTCTTGCCCCTGTAGAATTTGTTGGAACATTTGTTGAAACTCCATCTCCGTAGATTTAGGTTGCATCAAAGCTGTTATCGTTGATTGTGTACTAGGACTGGAGGTTGCAGATGTCGGGGCAGAGGCAGCAAAGCCAGGCTTTCCAGGAGGTGGTTTTTTAGGTGCCATTATTTGTAGAGTAAAAAGTTCAGTCAGTATAGAGAACGGTCAGTCAGAAAGGCAGGACAGCCAGGAGAGTCCAGGAGACAGAAGGTCCAGGCAGAAGAGAATTTTTTCCACTGGCCCTGGCAGTAGAGCAAAATTTTTCACTCCAGGGAGTTCAAAAAACAGCAATCAACAAGAGATTTGTCTGAGTAGCATGGAAACAAAGACAGGAAGCCTGGAGTTTTAAAGGTGGAGTCAGATTTCACATTTCATAAAGACAACGGAAATATGCCATCTTGCCCTGCCAGCTTCAGGTTTAGAGGCAACAAATAAAGTTTTCAAAGTTCAGAGTTCCCAAAGTTTCCAGAGCATCATTGTTTTAAGGTTTAAATCCAAAAATTCACTTAGTAGGGGTGTGACATCATTGGTTGGCTCTCCCCCTCCTCCTTCCCCTGGGGCTAAGAGCTTAATCGTTTCCAGCCGCCTATCCAAGGGAGGGGGAGGAATCCCCCTCCCTCCAGCCACGCCTCTCCGAGTGAAGCCGAAAGTAAAGTTTAAACAGCTGACTTTCTTGTTAAAGTTGTTAAAGTTGTTAAAAGGAATGGAGGGAATTCACGCCTCACTGCACCACAGCCGCATCCTTCTGTTCTCTTTTTCTCTGATCAGCCTCACAGCGAAGACGCCGGAGCGTCTCCCCTTTGTGCTCCCCAGTGCCGATCCAGGGATCCCCCGCAGTGCCGCCCCTCTGGCAGGACGCCTCTACGGGGCGTCCTGTGCCCCCCAAGGAGTGGGAAGCCCACCGGGGATGTGCGGGGCGAGCAAGACTTGGCCGTCGCCATCAGCGGCTGGAACTGGAAGTGAGCCCTCTCCATATTATTGTTGTTGTTAGTTGTGAAGTTGTCTCCAACCCATCGCAACCCAATGGACAACATTCCTCCAGGCCTTCCTGTCCTCTACCATCCTCTGGAGTCCATTTAAGCTCATGCCTACTACTTCTGTGATTCCATCCATCCACCTCATTCTCTGTCGTCCCCTTCTTCTTCTTTTGCCCTCAATCTTTCCCAGCTTTAGGCTCTTCTCCAGTGAGTCCTTCCTTCTCATTAGGTGGCCAAAGTATTTTAGTTTCCTCTTCGGGATCTGGCCTTCTAAAGAGCAGTCAGGGTTGATCTCCTCTAGGACTGACCGGTTGGATCGCCTTGCAGTCCAAGGGACTCACAGGAGTCGTTCTCCAGCACCAGAGTTCAAAACAGAGGTGGGTTCCTACTGGTTCAGACCAGTTCGGCCAAGTAAGTAGTAGTAGCCATGCCTCCAAACCAGTTCTATCGGCAGCGCCATAGGTGGCACCATCTTGTTTTTTTGTTTCTGCACATGCGCAAAATATTTTTCTTTTACTACTGGGCATGTGCGCATAGCACACATCAAGCACATCCCAAAGTGTATACATGCCCGAAGTGCATCCCTGAGCAAACCAGCAGTACCGTGTTTCCCCGAAAATACAACCTGTCCCGAATCTAACGCCTTGCCACATTTTTTGCGTGGGCAAAAATATAAGCCCACCCCCCAAAATAACCGCCCCTGGACAACACCCCCCCCTCTGGCCAGGCAGAGCACCACTCACCAACCTAGCGGTATCCCAAAGGCATCAAGCCACGGGAGCCAGGGGGTAAAGGCGCTCATGTTGCTTGCCACCTTCGGGATACCTCTAGGTCAGTGAGTGGCGTTCTGCCTGGCCGGAGGGGGGAGTTGCCGGGCAGCTGCTTGTGAGTGTGGTTACCTCATGGCTGCTTCGTCCCTGAGGTGTGTCCGGCTCTTCGGGAGTCCACTTGCAAGGGAGCAGCTGCCCAGCAACCCCATAACAATAAGCCCTCCCTGATAATAAGCCCAAGGCCATATTTCATGTGGCAAAAGAAAATAAGACCCTGTCGTATTTTCGGGGAAACACAGTAGCAAAAACTGGAACCTACCCCTGGTTCAAAGATCTCAATTCTTTAGCCCTCAACCTTCTTTATGGTCCAACTTTCACAGCCATAAATTGCAACTGGGAAAACCATAGCCTTGACTATACGCACTTTTGTTGGCAGGGTGATTTCTATGCTTTTTAGTATGCTGTCTAGATTTGCCATAGCTTTTCTCCCCGTCTTTTAATTTCTTGGCTGCAGTCCCCATCTACAGTGATCTTAGAGCCCCTTTCTGCATACCAACATATAAATTTAATAAATAAATGTGTATATTGCACATGCACTGGACGGCATTTTACAAATGGGCATGGCTCACTTTGAGTCTATTGAAAAGAATGTTCTATTAGGTTCATTGGTTTATTCCTAATTTAGCTAATTCATAGCTAAATTGTTGCAATCTTACAACTCAACTACAACAGTTCACTTCAGGGATATCAGCAATTGCCAACTTCCCATCACTCAGATTTCAAATATGGGCATCTCTGTCAACCATCTTTTGCTTCCTACTAATCACTCAACTTTTATAAACAATTTGGAGTAAAATTCTTACAAAGAACTCCGTTTTTACACATAAAGAATATTTGTATTTCAGGGTTGAACTGAGGGATCGTTGGTGCTGTCTGAGAGTTCTTATTTTCTTGCAGACGTTTCATCACCCAACTATATAACATCATCAGTGCTAGCAATGATGTTACCTAGTCTGGGTAATGAAACATCTGCAAGAAAACAAGCAAGGTCAGAGAGCACCAAAGACCCCTCAGCCCGTCTTTTAATAACAATGATTAATGCAATAGAATTTATTTATTTATTTGGTTTGTCAAACATGTACGAGATAACATGTATAAGTACAAACATGGACATGAGCATAGGAAATGGGTATGAATAAATGGAGACAATAGGCCAGGGAGGGTAGGCATGCTGTTGCGCTTATGCATGCCCCATTTACAGACCTCTTAGGAATGGGGTGAGGTCAACAGTAGACAGTTTAAGGTTAAAGTTATTTAACTTTGAGGATGTAACAACAGAATCAGGTAGAGCATTGCAGGCATTGATCACACTGCTGCTGAAGTCATATTTTCTGCAGTTGAGTTTGGAGCAGTTTACCTTGAGTTTGTATCTATCGTTTGCCCATGTATTATTGCAGTTGAAGCTGAAGTAGTTATTGACAGGTAGGACATTGTAGCAGACTATTTTGTGTACTACACATAGGTATTAACTAACTAACTAATTAATTCATTAGAATTGTCATTGTCAAGTGTTGGGAAACATGCAAAATGTGACAAGCCCATTGTCTGAGATGTGCTTTAAAAATCCTATATTACCACTTTCAAAAGAGCAGCACTGGTTTCTGAATTTTTTATACATCAAAGAAGTATGGCTTCAATGTATAAAATCTAAAGTTTTGGAACAGTCTGACTGACTACCTCCTTAAGCAAGATCCACTATCCACTAAGCCCTCTTTTAAAAACTTGGATTAGTATCTTTTCAGTAGCAATTCTCCCTGGCTTAGAAATGCCATCATAGAGGGCATTTTGCGAGTTCCATCTCACTGCTTCTTCAATGGTCGATGAAAACTGCAGTATTGTTAGGATTTTGTTCAATTTCCATATTATTCGGCTTGTTTTCAAGAATGTTTGGTTCAATATTATCTTATGCTTTTATGGTATGGTTATATTAATCTGTACATCATTTTAGAAAAAGAGGAGGAAACTAAACAATTTAATTGTTGCTACTTTTGCAGGAGTACTAATCTTAACTACTATAGAAGTAATGGATTGGATAAAATTTCCAACACACATACTAAAACAAAGCTCATGACAACTGGGAAGCTGCCTCACAATAAAGTAATGGTCCATTTAGTTCAGTGCTGTCTTTCTGACCGGTGCCAACTCTGTCTAGCTGGGGAATTCTGGGAATTAAAGTCCACACATCTTAAAGTTTCCAAGGTTGAGAAACACTGCTCTGGAGTCCCAATAAGAGATGTTTGTCATCACTTATCCTTATGCACAGAAAACTCAGGCGTTCCCATGGACCTATGGCCCAGACTATCAGGCCACCTGTTCTGTTAAAATGACAATGAAAGATGTCTTCTTGAAGATGTTTATTCGAAGAAACCAAGTGTTTCAAAAACTACCAGTGGATCTATTTTGGCATGTGCCTTAATGGGCCTGTTTCAAGAGCAAAGATGGAAGAGCAATTCCACTGCAGAGTGAGAAAGTACAAGGCCATATCAAACCATTTGCTGCGTTTTGGAAAGTGTATTTGATTTTATCTATTTCAAAGTTATTTCTCCCTATTAGATTTAAATGCTTGTTAAGGTGTAGTCTCTAATTGCCCGTGAAATGCTTTTAAAATGTCGACTTGGTTTTAGCAGTGAATTACAGCTTCAAAATAACCCCACTGTTAATTAGGAAAGCACTAACTGAGCTGGGGGGAAAAACACAAAACACTTTTTTCAGTAGCCGAAACTCTCATTCCATCTGTTGGTGGAGAAAGAGTATTAGAATCAACAAAGGGGCTTAGAAGAATACATTTCCAGCTTTGGAGGGAGGAGCAATTTTTATTGAGGCCAGAAACAGCTAGAACAGTCCACACAGCAGAAATAGAAGTTCCATGCTAGATTTTCTTCATTTTCTATAATGTGTGACATAGGATGTGTTGTGAAGAATAATGTGGTTATTTTTCCCCTGCTCATATTTTGTAATCATGGGTGGGTGGGTGGAAAGAGAGAGAAGAGAGACATAATGACATAGAGACAGACATAGAGAGAGGCATAGAGACAAAGAACAGAGAGAAAGAGAAACTCAGAGATACATGCAGTAAGAGAGATAGTGACATAGAGATACACATACAGAGAGAGAAAAAGAGACAGATACAGAGACACAGAGACATACAGAGAGAGACAAAGAGAAACACAGTGACATAGAGAGACAGACACATAGAGACATAGACAGAAAGACATAGTGACATAGACAGAAAGACATAGTGACATAGACAGACACACAAAGAGAGAGAGACATAGAGATGAACAGAGAGAAAGAAAAAACAGAGATACATGCAGAGAGAGAGTGTGTGTGGCACACACACACACACACAGAGAGAGAGAGAGAGAGAGAGAGAGAGAGAGAGAGAGAGAGAGAGAATAAAGAAACAAATACACAGAGAGACACAGAGACACTCAGAGAAACAAAGAGAAACACATAGAGACAGAGACAAACACATAGACAGAGAGACATAGTGACATAGAGACATAGTCAGACAAACAAAGAGAGAAAGGCATAGAGACAAAGAACTGAGAGAAAGAAAAAATAGACATGCATGCAGAGAGAGAGAGAGAGATAGTGACATAGAGACACACAAACACAGAGAGAATAAAGAAAGAGATACAGAGAGAGAGAGACACACACACACACACAGAGACAAAGAGAAACACAGTGACAGAGAGACAGAGACAGAGACAGAAAGACATAGTGACATAGAGACAGACATACAAAGAGAGAGAGAAGCATAGAAATAGAGATACAGAAGGAGAGAGAAGAGACAAAGGTCAAACCTTCTGCATTCTGAAATAGATTTACCACGTTCTTTCTGAAAAGCTATGTTTTGAAAAGCAATATGTGAAGCAGATACAACATGGCTTTTTCCATACCGAGAACAGCTGGAGTAACTAAATTTGGGCAGTTTAGATGAGTGAGATTTTACTTGGCTTCTGTTTTTAAGGACTTTAATAACCTCTATATTGGATGATGGTGAATCCTTGAGATTGGCTTGGAAACAGCAGCTAATGCAAAGTTAATTGGCTATGTTGCTGAATGAGTAAACCTGTGCATTACACTTGTTCATAAGGGCTTCATTGACCACCAGGTTGATATTGAACTGTATTCAAAGTTCTTGACATGACATTAAAAGCCCCACATGATTAAACCTGGTGCTCGCTAAGAGAGCACCTTCTCTATTTGTTTCTGTTTGTGAAACAAGATTTCACGGGATACCAGAATAGAATAGAATAGAATAGAATAGAATAGAGCAGAGCAGAGCGGAGCGGAGCAGAGCAGAGCAGAGCAGAGCAGAGCAGAGCAGAGCAGAGAGTTGGAAGGGACATTGTAGGTCATCTAGTCCAATTGATGGATCAGTTTCCATCCATTATCCTTGCCTGGCCTTCAGATGCTTTGGAAAACAGCATGACCCCCTCTTCTTTGTGGCATTGGAAGACTGCTATCATGTAACCCTTGGTCCTTCTCTTCACTAAACTAGCCATGCCCAGTTCCTTACCATACCTTCTAAGAATCTCCTATTTGACAACTGGAAATAGGCACTTTTTAGTAAATTCCTTTCCTTGCAGTTACAGTTCACTCTTATCTGTTTGGCTACTGGTGACCGCTGACAGTCTATCTATTCACCTACGCTTTTCATTAATGAGCCCTGCTGTGTGTTTCATTCTGAGTGTTAGCCTAGTGATCTGCCCACAAAGTTTTAAGGCAACATTTTCCAAACCTGGGTAAATTACCCCAAATTGGGTGAAAGTGATTTTTCATGAACCCATTAGTGTTTTTTACAGAGTGAATGACCCAGCTTAGGTGGAGCAGTCAGTGCAAAATGTTATTGGGAGAAAAGAAGTCCAGTCTGGAGCCTTTCTGATTAACAATTCATGATGAATACCCTGGGAAGGTTGTGATGTAGTTACTGCTACACCAACATACTGTATGTGAAGTAAGATTTTCCACTGTTACAGAGTAACAGAGTTGAAAGGGACCTTGGAGTCTTCTTGCCCAGCTCTCTGCTTAAGCAGGAGACCTTATATAAGTCCAGAAAAACAGCTCTCCAATCTCTTCTTAAAAACCTCCAGGGATGAAGTATTTTTGAACCTGCTCAATCCCAAGAAGAGTTTTGAATAGAGGTAGTCCTTAACTTACGATTGTAAATGATCCCACAATTTCAGTTGTAAGTTATGGTGGCTGTAAAACAAGTTTTTGACAGCATCCAATTTTAAGCAAATGCCACAATCATTAAGAGAATGCCATGGTTGTTAAATCCAGGAAAACTGGAAGTAAGTGCCACTTTTCAACACAAACACCACAAATACCAGTTACATGACCGCAGGGCTCTGAAAGTGGCAATGAATGCAGGGCATTTGCAAACTGCCCAAAATTCAGTCATGTGACTGTAAGGTTGGTGGTGGTTGGAACCAAAGTCAGAATTCACAGTAGAATCTGGGTCATAAAGCCTATTTTCTGGGTTCATTGTAATTTTGACCAATTGCTAAGCAACTGTTCATAAACAGAGGACTACCTATAATGAAGGAGAAACTTCGGGAAGCACTCTTTTATGGACTTGATGGTTTTAATTATATTTCTAAGGCTTTATTCAATTATATCAATTCATTTCAAATTGCAGATTTTTTCCCCAATAATGTTTAAGTCCCACTGTCACCCCTTCAGCTGACCGGACCAAAGCCATCTTGGAGCTTCAGTGTTGCCACACTGGAGCTGAGGGATAAGGAAGGGGGATTAGAGATAGCTGAGGTTTTGTAGCCAAAATAAAATACTTTCTCTTGGGAACCAAGGACATTTTCACACCTGGCCAGATGAAGGAGGAGTGATGTCACCAGGCAACCAAACAGCATTGTGATTGGACCATGTGACTGATTGTTTGGGGTTGAGGGAAAACTTTTACTTTTAATTAGGTGAAAACTGTGGGAACCTTCAGAGTTCACCAGATCTGTGCCAATATGATATATCCAATAAAGCTATTCTTTGATGAACGTATCTGCTTCGAAGCCTTGCTTGCTAAGGGTCTATTAATTGCAATCCCATCACTTGCCTTAGCATGAAAGCCAGATAGGCGACCTTGGGCCAGTCACTCTCCTTCAATCCAGCCCACCTCACAGGGTTGTTATTACGTGGATCATAGGATGGGGAGGTGAGCTGAATTTGTTCGCCAGTTATCCATTAAAATAATAAAGCCGGGATACAAAGAAATAGATAAATGTTCATCATTAAGGCTTTTTAAATAAAAGAAGCTTAAGGATGCAAATAAACAAATAGATAAATGTTTATAATTAAGGCTTTTTTTTTTTTAAAAAAAAAAGAAGTTTAATTGAGTTGGGGATTATAAAAAAAACAGTGAAGATACTTATATGAAATTATAAATAAATACAAAACTACTAGAATCACAAATTTATTCAAGCATCTCATTAAAAGAACGAAATGCTTCTTTTTATAAAGGAGCAAGTGTGAGTGGAAAAAATTAAGTAGAAGTTTGTGACATGAAGAAAGAGGAGTGATGATCTTAAAAAATAGAAGAGAATGTCTGTAGCTAATTGTGGACTCCTTGGTACTCTTTGTCCTTTGCTATTTGCTTGCTGACATTTCATCACCCAACCAGGTAACATCATCAATGGGAAGGGGTGTAGTGGTTGCTGCCTATTTATATATAGTAGCCCTGTCCTGCAGTGTTGTTGGTGGTGAGGTTTTCCCTTGCTACTTTCTTGATTAGGGTATTGTTTTCTGCTTGATTGATGTTTGCTGCTTAATTATTTTTTTTCTCATGTAAATGCACCACCAACTCAAAACAAAACAAAGTAAAATATCTATAATCATACATAATTATGTTAAGACATATACTCAGTAGATCATTACAGGTCCTCCACAGTAACACAAATATACACATATACACCTTCTGCTTTCTTTCTCCTCCACCTGCACATACAGATGAGATTTCTGCCTCTTTTTTTTTTTACTCAAAGCCCATGGCAGCAGCAGCTATCTTGATAGTATTTCTTTTAACTTGCACTGACAGCTGTCAATAAAAAAAAGGGGAAAGGTTTGGAAACATCCCTTAGGACTTCGTTATTAGCCAGCCCATTTCCTGCTTAAGACCACTCAGTCAGACTCTTCATAAACCCTCAATCTTACCCTCTATGCTCTCATACTTCTCTCCAGAAGTCATCACAGAAGAGTTGTGCTGTCATATTTTTGGTGCAAAAATCCAGAATACCCCTTTGAGGGCATAGAGCAGAGTCACGAACAAGTCTACTTTTGCAAAGGCCCAGGGCAGGAGTGGGCTTCAAAAATCTGCCCGGTTGCTCAGTGGGTATGGCCTTAGTTGGCATGGCCTAGGCCTCCTGAACCATGGTGGGGGGCATTTTCTCCCTCGCGGGCCTCTGGAGACCAGAAAGGGGACTCATCTCCATCCTTCCGGAATATCCCGGAAGGGCATTTTTATCCTCTCCATGCTCTGGAGGCTTTCCTTGAGCCTCCGGGAGGATGAAAATGGCCCCTGCCAAGCTCCAGAGGCTTCCTGGAGGCTGGAAATGGCCCCATTTCCAGCCTTCCGGAGCCTCAGGAGGCCCATTTTTCACCCTCTTGGAGCCTCCGTGCAGGCTGTGCACTTACCTGGTATCCAAAATGGGCTGTGTGGAGACTCCTGGGAGGGGTGGAGCTGATAGGGCTAGACAGGAGTGGGATTTGAGGGGTTCAGTGAACCATGAGAATCTTCACTAGAAGATTGCTCAAACCCAGGCAAACCTGGAGTAGCCCACCCCTGACCCAGAGGTCAACTGGATTTCTGTAGCCCAAATATGTAACCCTACCAAAGAGGAACTGGGAACAGAGAAGACAAAGACAGAGTAGGTTCCACAGAGTGGGATATGCCTATTACAAATTGAGGCTCTTTGGCATAGTATCTTGCCACCTCTCTGAAAGAACTGAATGAGATGTTCCTCCTAATGTGTTCACTTGGGATTAAATGAAAATGCAGGTAGTCCTTGATTACAACAGTTCATTTAATGTTCAAAGTTACAACAGCACTGAAAAAAAGTTACTTACGACTGTTTTTACACTTATGACCACTGCAGCATCCCCATGGTCAAGTGATCAAAATTCAGACATTTGACAACTGATGCGTATTTATGATGGTTTGTTTCCCAAACTCACGTGATCACCTTTTTGCAACCTTCTGACAAGCAAGCTCAATGGGGAAGCTAGAGTCAATTAATAACTGTGTTACTAAGTTAGCAGCTGCAGTGATTCACTTAACTGTGGCAAGAAAGATCATAAAATGGGAGAAAACTCACTTAACAACTGCAGCACAAATTTTGGGCTCAATTTTGGTTGTAACTTGAGGAAGTATAGTAGGTCAGAGAGGCTGAGGACCATTGCACAGATGATTGCACCATTAAGGTCCACACAATGTTTGGTTTCCTTATAACTCATTAAGTCCAAAAACACCCAGGAGGATTGTTCTGAAGTAAAGTAATTTCTAATCTAGATATTCTTTCATCAAACTGAGTAAGAACTGGCTTTTAAAAATGCAGGGGAATTTCCGTATCTGGCACTCCTCCTTTTTACCACTTTTGATTCTGGCTCCCATAGTTATTCTTCCCAAATGTCAGCTGAGAGATGGCAATAGATAAGGATGACAAATGGAAATCCATTAAGAATGGGAGGAAGAAATCTTGATTTTTTCTCACACATGTTCTACAGAACTCCGTTTCAAATGGAGTTTAGAAATTTGAGTTGAATAATGAGCTGCCAAAGACAGCAGGAGAGGGGAGAAGAGGAGAGGGGAAGGGAAGGGAGAGCAAGGGAGGTGTTAGATTGGTATTGAAAAGGCAGAGACAGGCTTGCGGCAACAACAGCTCTTTAGTAACAGTAGAACAGTCTGTACAGTCCAGCAACTGCTTGGTCTGACAGCAGCTCTTTTATAGGGAGCTGTCAGACCTCTCAACCAATAGGATTCAATCCCTGTTCCTGCCTGAACAGAGGACCTTGGTGGAAACCATAGCAGATAGAGTGAATATCTAACACCCCTCCCCTCTTAGTTGGGATGTTTCTATTGGTCACGTAATCACGTAGGTAGGCGGGTTTTTGTTTAGTCCTACTAGACCTGCACAGTACATTTGGAACTGGTTCTTTGGGCAGGTCAGACAGGTCTGTCTGCTCTCCAGCTCCGCTCTGTTGAACCTCCTGGAACTTTTTCCAGGCCGCAGCTGGAACTTCTAGGATGTGCTCATTTGGAGCTCGCTGTATTCCTGCAACAAAATCAAATAAGTCCCCTGGTACCCTTGGGTTTGAGCAGTCTGTAGAAGGAGTGAGTGTTCGCTCCTTTTGGATAGGGCTTTGGCTGTACTGGACTAGAAGGGAATCAGCTGTCAGAAGTCGCTTGACCGCGGCAAATGCAGCAGCCTCGGCTCGGCCCCAGGACCACTTGGCATTCTTGGCCAGGAGATGGTGGAGCGGGTCAGCAACAGTGGCTGTCTGTTTGAGAAAGACGCTGTAGAAATTAAGGAGCTCGAGGAATGCTTGCAGCCCAGTTTGATTGCAGGGTGTGGGGGCTTCCTGGATTGCTTTTACTTTTTGTGATGTCGGGTGAATCCCAGAGCCATCGATCATGTACCCCAGGAACTCAACCCTTGGTACATTAATTTAACATTTTTCTTTTTTAAGCCGGAGGCCCATTTCTCTAAATCTGGTCAAAACCATTAGAACCCATTTTAAAAATTGTGCCTCGTTTGCAGCCGATACCAAGATGTCAACGAAATAGGAGACGACTCCTGTTATCCCCTGCAAAAGCTGTTCCATGATGCTTTGGAACAGTCCAGTGGCGATACTAACACCAAATTGCAGGCAGTGGCATTTGAATGCACCCCTGTGCGTCACAATGGTTTGAGCCTCCGCTGTAGCACCATGTACAGGCAACTGTTGGTATGCCTGCATCATATCCAATTTAGCAAACATTTTTCCTGGGCCTAGCGAATGTAGTAAGTGCTGTACAATGGGTACAGGGTATGCATTTTGTTGTAGCGTGTTGTTAATTTATAGTCCACACAGATGCAGACTGACCCATCAGGCTTCATCGGGATCAAAATAGGGGTCACCCAGTGAGCATGGTTGACTGGTTCTAGGATTCTCTGGCTCACGAGCTTGTCAATTTCCCTATCAATTTTATGGCGGAGAGCGAAAGGCACTCTCCTGGGCTTCAGCCTAATTGGCTCTATGTTGGGGTCCAAGCTAAAGGAGATTGGTGTCCCCACATTCGTACCAAGACTGGTACTGAAGACGTCCTCGAACTCCTTAAAGATGGCCTCTGCACCGTCTTCCTTCACGGAGTTGATCCCGGTCGTCTCCAGCCTCAGGGCTTGGAACCAGTCGAGCCCCAGGAGGCTCTGCAGGTTGTTTCTGGCCACGGTCATGGGAAGTTTAGCGTGGAAGTCTTTGAACTTCATGCAGAAGGTGCCCTGGCCAACAATGGGGATCTAGTTCCCCTCATAGTCTCGCAGGCTGATGTCAGGGGTGCGAAGGTGCTGTTTTTTCAAACTCGGAATGGCTTGCTTCAGGGTCGACTAAGACATGATCATTAAAGACAATTCAGTGTCTATTTCAAGCTCACAGGGAACGTCCTCTATGAAGACAGTGATCTTCAGTTTTTTTGGCTGCCTAGTGCGGATTTGTCCTATCGCGGTGTGATAGGTAACCTTCGTTTCTCTCTCTGGGCACCCTTGTGACTTACGCCAGACCTCTTAACCAATAGGTTTCAATCCCTGTTCCTGCCTGAACAGAGGACTTTGGCGGAAACCATAGCAGATAGAGTGAATATCTAACAGGAGGGAAGAGGGGGGGGGGAAGGAAGGGGGAGAGGGTGTACATTATGGATTATAGGGTTTTAAGAGTAAACAAATGGCTAGAGAAAAGAAGTAAAAAATAGGAAAGCAATAAAGGGAGGAAAAGAGATCAAGGGACCAGAAAATAAGTACAAAACCACAGAATTAACAAGAGGGGAAAAATATAAGATAGATTGTATAGAAAAATAGTACAAAATAAGAAATATAAGAGAATCAAATGTATATGTAAGATGTATTGTATGGAATCAATAGAGATAAAAGATATGTAAAATATGCAGATGATAGATAGATGATAGATAGATAGATAGATAGATAGATAGATAGATAGATAGATAGATAGATAGATAGATAGATAGATAGATAGATAGATGATAGATAGATGATAGATAGATGATAGATAGATAGATAGAGATATAGATGAGATAGAGATATAGATATAGAGGTATAAGGTATATATGTATAGATAAAAGAAACATAATGGATATTTAAAAGATGATATAAATATACTGAAAAATAATAAATAATAATAAAAAAAGAGTAAACAGCTAGGCAAAATCAGTCCATAACTACTATAAGATGAACAGACAACCAGGTATTGTCTCCAGAGTGCCTTTCTGAATGTTCTGTTTAAATCAAGGCTGAGCACTAATCTAGATTCTTTTACAATAGCTATTTTGAGTTCCTTCCAGTTGGCTGAGCTCTGCATTAAGCCATCCCCAATAAGGTTTTATTAGCTGGATTAATTTTGTCACGAAATGCAGCAAAGACATTTAGTAGAAAATTAAAGCCACACTTAATGGAAACCTAGACATTATTTAAACAATGGAATAAGGAAGGAGGTACATTTGTTTATTTATTTATTTATTTATTTATTTATTTATTTATTTATTTATTTATTTATTTATTTATTTATTTATTTATTTATTTATTTATTTCTTGGATTTCTAGACCGCCCCCTCTCCCAAGAAGGGATTTGCATTCTGGACCAGTGGCCTGTCTTTAAACACAAAACCAGGCTATTTGGGATTAGACTGCCACTGTCCCCAACCTGGTACTCCCAAGGGTTGCCACTATCTCAGCCCATAAATGCCATTCAATGCTAGGTTAATAACAAGGACAATGATTTTGCTACGGCAGCAATAAATATTGAGGGCAGAGGTCAACAGCTGTTTAGTACACACTGTGCACAAACGTGGAGTTATGGCAATCTAAGTCCCCTCAACTCTATACAGGCCAACTGTTTAAAAACCTTATTGTGAATTTCACAGTGTATGTTCCCTTCACTGACAAATCCAGAATAATTTAATTCCACAGGGGCTGCATATAGTTTTTCCACCTCAAATCTTGGCTTTGATCCATTTTACTACAACTCCCTAGCTTTCCTGACTTCAGAGGAGAATTGTATGTCATTGTAGAAGGCTGATAAAGACATGGGTTTAAAATTGTATGACTTATCAGTTCAATATGTGACCTCAGCCGACCAGAGAGAACCTTGGCAAAGATGAAGCACAGATGAAGCATCTGGTTCTTGACAATGATATTCAGAAAGGTCCAAATATAACCCTCATTTTTATAGGATGGGTCTCCTTGGATGCCCTTCCTCCTAAATCAATTGTTTACACCAATGCTTCTCAAACTTGGCAACTTTAAGGCACCTGTACATGGACTTCAACTCCCAGAATTTCCCGGCCAGCAAGTCCATATAGGTTCAGGTTTTCAAGGTTGAGAAGCACTGGTTTAACCAATTTCCCAGAACCACTTCATTGAGTCCTCATTCTTGCTGTGTTTAATACTTTGCTGAGCTCCTTGATGGCTTCCACAAAATTTGCATTGAGGAGCAACTATTGCAGAAGCGTCAGTCTCAATGCTTACTGCTCATTTTACTTGGTTAGGCAAACTGTTCTAATAATTCCCAATTGTTTTATGCTCAGGTGATCTTATGCTTCAGCTGACTGGTTACCTTCTATTTTCAGAAGGTCTTTTTTCTAATTATGTTCAATCCTTATCTTTGTTTGATGTTAGACAGTGTAGTGATTTTGGGTGGGGGTTGCCACCCCTCCAGTTTCCATGATGGTTGGGGCTGATGGGTGCTATAGTCCAACTATGATAGAGGGGGGCCAATTAGAATAAAATGCTGTGGAAAAAATGCATTGCTCAATAGCAAAGTTTAAATCTTGATTGGTTTTAACAGGGCTTACTCTGAGCAAGGGCTAGCCCAGGAAAACTTGAGGAAGTTCTTTCTTTCCTTATTCCTACGCTCTTCCATTGATATTGTCATCCTCTTCTATCTTTAGGTTTTGGTCTCCCTATTAAGCAGGGAAGAGGTGGGCTAGGCTTCAAACATTATCTTTCCTTGTCTAGCTGGATGCCTGAGATTAGGTTTGTCCATACTCAGATAGTGTTTCAAAATATAACAAAACAGTCCTCTTTAAGAAAGCATTCCGCTTCCATTCATAATAGTTTTAATTGGAATTTTTAATAGACTGGTGCAGTGTTTTTCAAACTCGACAACTTTAAGATATGTGAACCTCAACCCCAGAATAAACCATCCAGAAAAAATTGTCATGCTGGCTAGGGAATTCTGGTAATTGACGCCCACACAATTTGTAAAGTTTCTGAGTTTTTTTTTTAAAAAAACCCAATGATCTGGTTTATTATTTATTCATTTTATACATTCTGTGCTTCAACTAATGCTGCAAATTATATATTCTAAGCCTCCTGGAGTTGGAAATATAGGTAATATATACATTTCAGTAAATAAATAAAAATGTAGAAGAAACACAGTCCCATCTCCAGTGCCCAAGAATTATGACCATTATTAATATCCATATTTCCTTTGCATGTTCAAGGCACAAACCTGATTGAGGCACAAACTTCAAGTGAATTTCTTCTACAGTTTATGCTGAGTAGCAGTTTTTCTGGAGGCCATAAAATCTTGTTTACAAGATGGTATATTGGGTTGGTCCTCATAAAGGTGTTATCTAAATCTGTGTGTATGGTGCTGTTTTTCCTTATGGAATAACCTGGCATTCTGTATTAAATACTCATTACTGAGCTACAACAGTCGAAGAGGAATAGCACTCTTTTATGCTGCCTATTAGGTTCTTCAGAGGTTTATGGTTGGCCATTATCCTACATGGTTTATTGCAATTGGTACGGCTTTGATTGGATCCAGCAGAGCTTTTCTTAATAGAGGGAACATCAAATTTCTTTGACTATCTACTTTCTGTCTTCTTTTTATCTGTGTACAACGAAAAGAGGCAGAGAGATTAATTTTACGTTCCATCACTTCTTGTGTTGCTGCTTGTTTTTGCTTAATAATTTCCACTCTGAAATTAAATCCAAGTCAAGGTGAGGTTTAAACCAATCTGACGATGCCACTCTATGGTAAAACGCAACAGGTTTTGCTATTTTGGCCTCATCCTTTTGGCAAAGAAAAAATGAATCTGTTCTATTCTGAACTAAGAAGAGAGATAATGCTAGGCTTATATTTCAAAAACAAATGGTTTTTCCCAGCCTATATTATTTAGGTTTCTGTTACTCTCTCTTGTAGAAAGATGTTTGAAGAAAAGAACAGCCCTTCTATCTTTACGTTGATCAAGCCAGTTGATCAAACAAGCTGATTTGTATTGGATCTCTAGAGAAACAACAGGACTTCATTGGAGGCAAGGTTAACCATTTACTAATAAGAAACTAAGAAGAAGGTCAACTGCAAAGGCCCCAGTTCCAAAGTAATTTAATACTCTGTATTTTTACCTGTCATCTTTCTCTTGACGAGAATTTGGTTGCCAAATTTGATTTTTTCTTTCTTTTCCTTCCAGACTATGTTGACTTCACTTGTCATGTCACAATTTATCCCAAGATCACCTTAACTCAGGGGGACCATGTAACTCAATGTTGGGGATATCTGGCCTGCATGCAAATAATTCCAAAATAAATCCTTTCTGTAATTTCCACTTTAAATAAATTTCACGTAGAGTAACCAAAAAAAAAAAAAAAAGGCAATTGCTTAGCAGACTGTCCGTGATCTACTCATGCATTGTTTGTCTGACTTATCAACTTAAAGATGCATTGAATACTGGGAATTGAAGTCCACACATCTTCAAGTTGTTACGACTGAGAAACAGGGCTATTATAATAATAAAAATAACTGTGATTGATGAATTAAATCAGGGGGGAAATATTTTAAGAGAGTTGAAAAGAGAATTGGAGATACAGGAAGATACTTTTGAAAGGAAGATAGGGGCTTGGGCAGATATCTTGGAAGCTAGGCAATGGAAGACGGTAGAGATGGAAGAAATACTTAGACTGAACAGCCAGACAGAGATAAAGATCCACAAGAGGAATATGTGAGGCAAGTAAAAAAAAATAAGCATAGCAACCAAAGTATTGAAGTGGACAAAAGATGATGGATAGAAAGAAAAGAATTTCTCTTTTTGTTGTTGTTGTTGTTGTTGTTCTGATTTGCTTCTCTTTTTCTCTTTCTTTCCCTTCTTTTTTAGAATGGTGGCATGATTAGAAGTTAGGGAGGATGGAAAGAAAATGTCTTTTAATAAAAAAATGACATAATAAAAAGTTATAATAGAGATAGAAATAAGAGAAAGGGGAAATATTAATGTATACATTTTTACATAATGAAATAAAAGCAATAACAAGATGGAAATTTGGAAATTGAATGGCAGTTTTATTATTATGTATGATTAAATAATATGGTGAGTGGCATTATATTAAACATGGAATAATTAAATAATGATATATAATATAATATAAATGAGTATTATTATTAGAAATAGATAAGTTGCTTAAATGTAATAACTATGATCAATTTTGCCAGTTCTATTTGTATTACTGATTAGGATAATCTGGTTAGAAAATTTGATATAATCAGAACAATCAATTTTGATATAATCAGAACAATCAATTTTATTTTTACAAGGGTGTGTGTATGTGTATATATATATATATATATATACCAGCATTATATATATATATATATATATATATATATATATATATATATATATATATATATATATATATATATATATATATATATATATATATATATATATATACCAGCATATATATATATATATATATATATATATATATATATATATATATATATATATATATATATATATATATATATATATATATATATATATATATATATATATATATCAGCACAAATACAACACAAACATAGCAAAGGCAACATTAAAAATAAAAATATGGTTTTCTGCCTGCATGGTCTTCTGTGATGAGCCGAAGGACAGAAAGTGACCTTCCTCCCATATTTAGGCATACCAGGGGTTGTAACACAAATACATACCTATTTCCCTGGCTCAGCTTTTATATTTGTGTTGTATTTGTACTGATAAACAAATAAAGGGAGACTAGTATAGATCTATTTCGAGCTAATTAGCTCTCATCAGCTAGCCATACCCTTACTGGGATTTGAACCTGGGCTGTATTATATCTTAGGCAGGAGTCTTAGCCACTAAGCCACAGGCTCGCCTCCTTATCAGTTGAGCCAGGGAAATAGGTATATATTTGTGTTACAACCCCTGGTATGCCTAAATATGGGAGGAAGGTTACTACTCCCTCTTTCTGTCCTTCGGCTCATCACAGATGCACAAATACAACACAAATATAAAAGGCAACATTAAAAATAAAAATATGGTTTTCTGCCTGCATGGTCTTCTGCTATATATGCTGGTTTTGTTGTATTCGGGTCTTTTCCCGTGTAAGGTTGACCTTACACGGGAAAAGACCCGAATACAACAAAACCAGCATACCTACACCCGTGAAAATCTACGAAAACAAATATATATATATATATATATATATATATATATATATATATATATATATATATATATATATATATATATATATATATATATATATATATATATATATATATATATATATATATATATATATATATATATATATATATATATATAATTTTGACATCCAAGAAGCATAGAGGGCATGACTGGCATTGGAATATGATTGTGGAATTCTATGAGAGACAGACCCATTCATGTGTATAAGATTGTAGACCAGTGTTTCTCAACCTTTGCTGTCTGGGAAATTCAGGGCGTTGAAGTCACCCATCTTAAAATGGTCAAGGTTGAGAAACACTATTGTAGGCTGCTTAATTATCAGTTGAATTAGATGAAATGGGAAATCTATGAATGGGGGTATAATGTAAGCAATTGCAACATGTCCTTTTAAAGCACAGGTGTCAAATTCACTGCTTCACATAGTTATCATGTGAAGTCTCATGATATTTTCTTCGTTCATGGAGCTGGGGTGGGCATGACACATCCAGCCCAGTGGTAGGATTCAACAACTGGTTCTCGGCCCTAATGACCACCAGGGTAGGAGGGGCTCAGTGGTCATGTGACGGGGTCGGCATGGCCAACTCAATGTCACTCACATTGATGGGTGCTTTGCCTTAGCTGTTACAATGTAATAAGGGTTAACCGGAGAGGCAGCTTCTGTAAGCAGGGCAATAAAGATTAGGCTAGAAACAACACCAGAATATTTCCTTCCTGCCTTCCTTATAGGATTAGCCCTGTAAAGTGGAAAGAAAACAAAATGAGATTTCTTCCAACAATCAGTTTTCCAAACAGCCTAGAAAGTTAACAACCGGTTCTCCTGAATAGGTGCAAACTGGCTTAATCCCACCTTTGATACAGCCCCATCATTTTGACAACCCTGCTTTCAAGCTTCATAATTAAGGAAACATAAAGAAAAAGTATAATTTATAGTGATGATTCATTACAGTCCTCTATTAGTCTCTACTACCTGGTATATGAAAACATCTCTCAGATTTGTTCTGCTTAATAATAACTTTCTATTATTATGTTTTACCCACTTCTTTATGGTGACACTTTCTGAAAAAGGAGATAACTTTCTGATCCATGCTTTAAAGTGAATAAAAATGTACATGAAGCTAAACACAGTATAATTTACACAGGAACTAATTGTCCTGTGAAAAAACTAAAGTCTTCATGTTGAGCTTGACTTTTGGTGATGTCATGGACACATTATTCTTCATTTTTTCCCTTGTCACTTTTACAACTTTCTAATATAGTCTACAGCCCTTGTACTCCTAGTGTCTGTGATAAAATGATGCCTGGTTCAGATCTTGCAACCTGCTGAAATAGTTAAGTTGAGAAGCTTTTCATGAAGATATATTCTCAGAGATCCCTTGATCTTTGGAGGTCAGGGACACTTCCTTGCTGGATACCAAGGAACCTGGAGTTTAATATGATAATATGGTAGGAATGAAAATATTCTCTATTATCTTTCTTGGAGCAGAAACTTAACCACCTTGTTGGACTCAAAAGTAAAGATATAAAAAACTGAACAGTTAGAGAAATAAATATAACATTATCTACACTCATTCCTGGCTTTCTTTAAGGCAGGCTCAGATATGACTAGATATTGGTCATCTAAGATGCTGAATAACATATTGTAAGAGCCTTGCACTAAGATGCCTCAAAATATTTTTAAGTACATACTTGAGGTTCTTTGTTTGTATGTGTTATACAGGTAAGTTAAATATTCTTCTCAAATCTGGTATGAAAATTAATTAGAGAGGCTGTCAAACTGCTTAAAGATTTTTTAGCTGAATAACCTGCCTTTCAATTAATTAATTGACTGATTCATAGAGTATATTAAATTAATTGCATTTTGCTGTACCCTTACTGATTAGCCAGTGGCTCTTCCAATTAAACCAATTAAAGCTCACAGATTCATTAATCAAGTGCATCAGACTGCTTTCCAATATCTTTGGTTGGTTTGTCTCCTTCTTATTTGGGAAGTTATTTCATCTACAACTTGCACTGACCCAGAGAAAGGATATGTTCAATTCTGCTGACTGACTCTGTGGAATAAGCATGAGACAAGAGATTGCATCTCCAACTTCATGGCTGCAAACTCTTGCAATAATGTTCAGGTGGCCTTATCCAGTCTGAACATGCTTTGTAGGAAATTTTTTATTTTAATCAAGTGAATTCTTCAAGGAGTTTGCCATCAGCAATTTGCTATCCTTAGAACTTCAACTAAAGCCCAGATATAAAGGAGGTAGGAGAAGGGGAAGGGCCATAAAACATCTAATGAGCTTAATGAAGATACATTGAAGCTTTTTGAGGGATTTACATCAACAGTTTCCTACCATTTGTTGAGGCATGTGGAGCTGAAATGACAGCAGATTCCCTTAGGAGAAATTGCTTGGAAATATAAGGCAATCCTTCTGGGTAATAGATAAAGAGAAATGGGAAGCTAGCCAATTAATTGTAGATGTACCACAAACTCTATCTGCTCCATTACGCTTGAAAGACAGCATGTATTTTAAGGATGCATTGATATCCAGAGGGAAAAAATCATGTGTTGAAAAGAAGATGCCTCCTAGTGTCATTCTTTGGATCATTCCTCCCTTTACCTCCACTGGATTATCTTTTGAGATGGATGTTAAACTGGAAGCTATTACCATCGAGTTTGTAGAAGACTAATGTAGATATCACAATACTATTATTGTGTCTGTTTTTAATCTTCAGTTAAAAGGGACATGGTGGCTCAGTGACTAAGATGCTGAGCTTCTTGATCAGAAAGATTGACAGTTCGCTGATTCGAATCCCTAGCGCCGTGTAACGGAGTGAGCTCCCATTACTTGTCCCAGCTTCTGCCGACCTAGCAGTTAGAAAGCATGAAAAAATGCAAGTAGAAAAATAGGAAACACCTTTGGTGGGAAGGTAACAGCATTCTATGTGCCTTCCGCATTTAGTCATGCCAACCACGTGACCATGGAGACATCTTCAGACAGTGCTGGCTCTTCGGCTTTGAAATGGAGATGAGTACCAGCCCCTAGAGCCAGAAACGACTGGCACACATTTACCTTTACCAAATCTTAGTATTGGGCAAAATAGTACATGGTAGGGCAACAATTTTTGAACCAACATACTTCAGATGAAAATGAACCTAAAGAATGACTCCAAAATCTGGGACCCATTACTCTCACGTAATTGAACTTTGGCAAAATTGTGACTGCTTCAGTGATGTTATGCCTGCAATCAGATATGGCCATGTGGTCATTATTTCTCCCTGCTCCCTGCTCCGATCTTTCCCATTTCCCACAAGGAGAGTCAATGGGGAAGCCTGCAGGAAGTTGAATGTTGCTCCCACTCCTCTCCCCCCGCCATCCAGAGTCATTGTGTTTCTCAAGTTAGGCAAATAAATGTTTCTGAAACAGTGACTCAGTGGGCCATGGCTTGTCTTGCCCCAAATAAGGATAGATTGTATTCCATTGCCCAAATACTGGTCACCACATCTTTTAAGTTGCTTCAACTTAATAGCACCTTCAAGACAGGTGCTACTCTTGTGTTGGTGTAGAAGCTCATCAGAGTTGCAGAATATTCTTAAGTGGCCAACTTAGAGTCTGGAGCCATCAGGCCTTGGGTCATAAATCTCTGCTAAAGCATGTATGGGCTGCCAATTAGCTACTCAGCAAGGCTAAAGTTTATGCTCCTAACACAATGAAAGTATTTCAGCCCTTCAGAGTACGCCAAACTAAGAAACCAATGCCATATACACCACAGATTATCATATTGAACACACACACAGAGAGAGAGTTTTATTTTGTTGTAGCACATTATTTCATTCTCTTGTTGCATTCTAATGATTTTTTTTAATTGTAAACCATTTTGAAATTACATTGCAATGAATTTCAGAAAAAAACATGTAGGTCTATTGTTTGATGAATTTGCAAGACGATGCAAAGCTAGGCTGAGCGAGGCAAATTAAAAATGAAATAAAAATCAGAATTGACTCATTTCTCTTTGCTAAGTCCTTTATATCATGTATTCAGACAGAATACCAAGCATTCACGACACTTGGGAACTGGTAAATAATGTTTCGAACTTGCCTGAACCACGGACTCCTTCCTAATTAATGATCTTCAGATTCTTTAAATCATTAATTTGATTTATTTGGATTTTGAGATCCCAGATACAATGAAGCCTAGTTCATATATCTAGGTGACAATGTCTAGTAGGCGCCTCAGAAATCTGTGTTTTCAAAGAATGCAGCATTTTGAAGTTGTCAGTAATATTGTCTATGGAGATAGCTATAGGTTTAAGTCATAGTTGTCCCAAAGGGGCTTTTTAAAGGGGCAACTGGGTTTTCTGGTTTTTCTTTGAACACATTTCGCTTCTCATCCAAAAAGCTGCTTTAGCTCTTGCATAGCTAAATGTCTAGGGATATTCTCAGTCCTGCAGGTCATGGTTGTTTCCAAGTGCAGTTGCCTCTTAAAAAGCAAATTTAGGATTGTTAGTATAATGTTCAGAATGACACAACGTAAGAGGGGCAGACTCAGAAACTCAACTATTGTAAAGGTTAGTGAAAAGCTTTGTCAGGAAAAAAAAATGGTATTTGATTTATACAAATGTAGGCATTAAATTGTGAGGTGGGAAAAATAAGGCCTTTGATAACATCACTGCATTGTTTGGAATTTCTAACGTACACTTGACTGCCCAGACATACAATTCTAGATTTTCTGCTTGGATGAATACATCTGAAAAATATGATATTGATTAAAATGGATAATGATGCTTCATACTTCACAGTCTGAAATATGTGCCTGAAAGAAAGGAATAAGACACAGTGGCGAATGAATAGGGAACACACCCAAATTTGAATTGTTATCACCACAATTGCACCGAGGAGTTAATTGTGGCTCAGGAATGCAACCAACTGTGTATTACACTTCAAAGAATCATTAATTTACAGGTTTTTAATGTCTTATAAAAGAAAGTTCCTTTTTTTCCATGACTTTTTATTGCTGCTGTTTTTTATATTTCCTATTTTTTTTTGTTATCCCTTTCCCCTTTTTCTCATTCCTTTTTTAAATTCCTATTTTCATCATTCGTTCTCCTTCCTTCCTTTCTTTTTCTTTATCTTCTCTTCTCTTATGTTCTCTTTTTTTGTCTTTCCTAATTTTAAAACTAAAAATAACACAACCACACTGGACTCATCAGCATTCATCTCTTTGTCGGCATGGTTCAGTCAAGCCAACTTGAATTTAAGTGAAGCTTTTGTTAAGTGAGTTTTGCCCCATTTTATAACCTTTCTTGCCACAGTTGTTAAGTGAACCAATGGAGTTGTTAAGTTCGTAACATGGTTATTAAATGAAGCTGGTTTCCTCATTGACTTGGCTTGTCAGAGGTCATGAAAGCTGATCGCACGACCTCAGGACATTGCGACTGTCATAAATACGAGTCAGTTCCCAAGTGGCTGAATTTTGATCACGTAACCAAGAGGATGCTGCAAATGTCATAAGCGTGAAAAAGGGTCATATGTCACTTTTTTTCAGTGCTTTTGTAACCTTGAACAGTCACTAAATGAACATTTGCAAATCAAGGACTACCTGTATTTAGATATCATTTTCTGCCACTTTACTCACACTTCCTTATCACGCTCTTATGTTTCAAGAGCAAAGAGTTTCAAAAGGAATAGCAGCCTTTCAGCCAATCGCCATAATTCAATGTTACACGGATTACTGCATATTCAGATAAATTAAGTTCAGACTCAAAAAAGAGACTCAAGGGGAACCTTTTTCTCTCTCTCTCTCTTTCCCTTTCATTTTTCACATTCCGTTCTTTGGTGTGGTTTTCATTGCTTTAATTCTTCTTTACTTTGGCACCTTGAGGCTCACTTGGTGTAACCTTCCTATTCAATAAAAAATAATAATCCAGGGGAGGAGGGGGGGGAAAGGGCTACTGGCTTCACTTTGCAGTGGGTTTCCTCCTCCACTTCCTGCCCCTCCCCCAGGGCAAAGGAAGAGAAAAATACTGTCAGTTGAAAAGCAGTTTCTAATTTGTGTGAGGAAAGAAGAGCAGACGTTGGAGCCGACAAAAGGAAACTTATGACGGAGCAGCTCTCTTATCAGCAGTTATCGATTCATGCTGCAGGCGAGAACGTCTATTGAGTGTAATAATCTCCGTGGTGTGGTATTGCAAGCAGACAGGATAGCTCTTGCTAAGTCAATATGTGCAGACAAAATGGAATTTAAAGCCACGAGAGATACACATATGCTGCATTCTGCTCATCAGGCCTATGGGATTCCTTCCTTCCTTCCTCCCTCCCTTTCTTCCTCTCATCCTTCTTTCCTTCCTTAGCTCCTTCACTCCTTCCTTCCTTCCTTTCCTTTCCTTCCTTCCCCCTCACTTACTCACTCCTTCCTTTCTTCTTCCTTCCTTCCTCCCTCCCTTTCTTCCTCTCATCCTTCTTTCCTTCCTTAGCTCCTTCACTCCTTCCTTCCTTCCTTTCCTTTCCTTCCTTCCCCCTCACTTACTCACTCCTTCCTTTCTTCTTCCTTCCTTCCTTCCTCCCTTCCTTTTCCCCCCTCATTCATTCATTCACTCACTTATTCCCTCCTCCTCTCTCGCTCCCTTCCTTCCTTCCTCCTTTCCCCCTCACTCACTCACTCACTCACTCACTCTTTCTCTCCCTCTTCTTTCCTCCCTCCCTCCCTCCTCACACACTCACATTTTTCCTTCCTTCCCTCCTCCCTCCTTCTTCCCTTCCTTCTTCCCCCCTCACCCACTCACTCTTTTCCCCCTCTTCTTTTCTTCCTCCCTCCCTCCTCACACACTCACTCCTTTTTTGTTCCTTCCTTCCCTCCCACCTCCTCCCCCTTCCTTCCCTTCTTCTTTCCCCCTCACTCACTCACTCTTTCCCTCTTTTCTCCCTTCCTTCCTCCCTTCCTCTTCACACACTCACTCCTTTTTTCTTCCTTCCTTCCCTCCCACCTCCTCCCTCCCTCCCTCCCTCCTTCCTTCCTTCCCTCCTTCCTTTCCTTCTCCTCAACCCAATGAACTAGCTAGCTGAAAAACTCAGCCAGATTGCTGCCTTACATTGAACAAAAAGGTTGCAAGTGTCTGACAATATCATGTGACCTCCCCAGATAGTAGTGAATGGTGGCTCTGAGGAAACAACTTTGTTGAGTAAAACAGAATAGCCCATAGTTCTCTTGTTCTGTACACCAGACAGAAATATTTCCCAGCTGATGTAATGTGGCTGATTTCCATTCATCTCTTGAATGCCTTGGGATGGATTTTTTTTAACCCTTTGTAAGTTCACCACTGGGCTCACCACTAGATGGGAAAGGTTCCTTCAATATTACTTTGAAAACTAGTTTCGCATCCATCTGGATAATTTCACTGAAACAGTCTAAAATGGCGTTTGCTTCACATTTTCTCATATCCCATCAACATGAGAATATGGCATAAATCCTCTTGTTTTAATATTCCACACTATTTTGAAGTCTTTGATTCTGGACATATAGTATAAACATTAAAGTTCCCTGCTGATTTATTTAAGAGATTTTATAAGAGAAAAAGTTGAATTCTTCCCCCCCCTCCCGCCCTAGAGAGAGAGGGGGGGGGGATCTGATATGCTGTAAGGGCAAAGTGCCAACCTACAGTGTAATTTATGTCACAGGAAAGCTTTGAGAAAAATTGTGATGGGGTCATTCCTCTGATAACATCCACCACACCAGTCACTTTGTGAGTGCATCTCTTACACGATTTGAAAATTCCATCTTTCATCTTCGATCCAAAAAAGTTGCTTGTTATTGCAATATTATCATGTAATAGGGAGCCTTTCATATTTCAAAATATTCATTTTATTTATTTATAAAAAAAATTACTTGCTGTCCATCTCATTTTAAGGTGATTATAGCACCTAGAAGAGTGCCCCTCAATTTTGTTAACTTTAAAATGTGTAGAATTCAGTTCCCAGAATTCCCCAGTCAGTCCAACTGACCAAAAATGTCTCAGGAGACATGGCCAAAGTTCATGTAACATAGGAATTGCAACCACAAACATCTGGAAGTTACCTGGTTACCTATCTTATTTAAGTTACCTGACTTATTCTGGACTTCAAGATAAGGATGCAATGATTACGTATGGCCATATGCAAGTCAGGAAGAAGCTAACCATAAATTGATGCAATTGGTGAAATTTGCATGAAGGGTTTTGGAAGGCAAGTACACAAATATATGACTGATATCACAAATGTGTGTGTGTATACGTGATTGTGTGTGTGCATGTTTTCCCCCCATGAGCAAATCTGGGAATTTTAATTTATTTGCTAGCAGCAGTACAGCCAGATTTCTTTAAAGAGGGGGTTGGATTCCAAAGGTGATAAACAGATAATAACAAATAATAACAATAACAGATATGCCTATTCATATTTTTCTATCATTAGTAAAACGGTGTATAGCTGGGTGATATTTACTGTGATTATGTGAATCAATTGATTGTTTCCTGTTGTCTAGTTTTGAGGAAGAGGAGGGGAGAGAAGAAGAGTCACTTGGTTTAACAAATGGGACCTTTAGGTTCAGGGATAAAGGCAAAGGTTCCCCTCACATATATATGCTAGTCATTCCTGACTCTAGGGGGTGGTGCTTACCTACATTTCAAAGCCGAAGAGCCAGCGCTGTCCAAAGACATCTCTGTGGTCATGTGGCCGGAATGACTAAATGCAGAAGGTGCACAGAATGGTGTTACCTTCCCAAAGTGGTCCCTATTTTTTCTAGTTGCATTTTTACCTGCTTTCGAACTTCTAGGTTGGCAGAAGCTGGGACAAGTAACTGGAGCTCACTCCATTACGCAGTGCTAGGGATTCGAACTGCTGAACTGTTGACATTTCTGATAGACAAGCTCAGTGTCTTAGCCACTGAGCATCCCCTAGGTTCAGGGATACAGAAAGCCACATTAAATGAAATGGGAAAGGGTTAAGCATTCATTTTCCTTTTTGAGTTGGAGCGATTGTATATGAAGCTCTTGACTGGTGATGGTGATCTATCTCCAGATAAATCAATAGAATAGCATTCTATTAAGGGATACCTGTGGGCACCTACTCTCCAAATTCTAGAAGGCTACATGCTAGCCTCTATCCATTTGTTCCTGATTGCTGAGGTTTCTTTAAGATTTTAATTAATAACAGTGGTAGCTCCCTTTCACTCAGCTGCTATGAGATTTTGTGGATTCAGGAGAACCTCTAGCTAAGATTCTGCAGAGTTCAGAGAACCCACAAATCTCACCCCTGGCTGGCCCCGCCCACCCTGCCCCTCCCAGAGGTCTCCATCTAGCCATTTTGGATGCCAGGTAAGTGCAGGGCCTGTGCAAAGGCTTGAGGAGGCTCCGGAAGGCTGGAAATAGTCCTGTTTCCAGCCTGCAGAGGGCCTCCGGAGCCTGGAGAGGCTATTTTCACCCTCCCAGAGACTCAAGGAAAGCCTCCAAAGCCCGGGGAGAATGAAAAAGTACCTACACCCAGCTACCCCCGCTGTGGTGCAGGAGGCCGACTAGGCCATGCCCACCCAGCAACCAGGCAGATAATCCATTGCTAAAAATTTTGAAGCCCACCCCTGGTCTTATCAGCCAGATGCCGAAAGCCTGGGAATGGGAAAACCTCACATGCTGCCTGCATGGCTCCCGAAGCACAGTCCCACTGTGAATGAAGTTTCTTACCATCTGTGTCTGCTGAGGTTCTTGTACAATTAAACCATTGGCCTTTATCTGAATCACCAACTTCTTTAGACGCTATATTTATAAAGACATGTGGGTGTTGCAGTAAGATGTGGGCCCTCTAGTTTAACACGATCCAACTCACCCAATAAGACATCTCAAGAAAAAACAAAAAATTACCACCACCACCACCACCCCCTGATCGTAATTAAGAAGATACTCAAATGTGCTGAAATGGACAGGATGACCAGGGAGTTAAAAGAAGGAGAAGAGTCGGACTATTATAAAATTTGGAGCAGACTGTGCAAGTGGCTAGAAAATAAAAGCCAAAAAAAAGAAAAAGAAATAAAAGTTTTAAAATCTATTGATTATACTATGAAGAAAATCATATATATGTACAATTTGATTATAAGCACTATATTATTATATTATAATATAATTATTACATTATCATTAGAATTGTTAAAAACTATGAGCAGGCAATAATTGAATAGTAAACTACAAAAGCAGAATATACATGCTGATACGGGAAACTGTAAAATTATATTATATGGTTATGTTATTTGTGTTTTTATCTGTTTGCATTTGTTTTTGTATTTTCTTTTGGTTTTTTTTTTTTTTTGCTTTTCTTTATTTGTCTTCTTACTTGTGGTTTTTAAACTTGAAGATGTTAAATAAAAACTATTTAAGAAACAACAGGAAAAATTATTTGTAGTATCCTACAACCATGAAATTGTGTATTAGAAGGCCTGAAAGAGATGTGTGTCTGTAATGGTCCCTATAACCCACAATTAGCTTCCTCATAAACCAGATGAGACTCAACGCTGTTCAACTTGCAGAATCAAGTTGAAATGAAATCCTTCCAAGAGGCCTTTTCAATTCATAGAGAAAATTCCACAGGAATATTTATACTCCTTCAATTAGGTTATTGGCTTTAATTTTTGCATTATATTGTAATCATTCTACTGTAGATATTTTCTGTTTATGTCTGTCATTACTCCTGACAAGAGTCGAAGGATTGAGACAGCCTAGAAATCAAATTTGATCCAATCAATAAATAGCCATTCCCAAAGTTTTCATTTTAATAGACTACTATATAATCATTGAAAGCTTTATAGGATTAATATCTACACCAGGGATTGGCAATGTGCAGGCAGTTTACAGATGGCATCTGTAGACGCCCCAAATTTAGAAAATAAAAATATCCAAAATTTTGAATGTTTGTCCAATTTCTTATTTAAAACAACATATATAGATTTTTAAAAATGTATTTTTCCTTCCATGCCAATCAGGAATTCTGCTAGAACACCAGTTGTTACTCTTTTATACATGGAAAAAATTGGCCTACACTTTCCTAATGTCAGAATGTGAATAAATTAAATGTAAGAAATAAACACATTAAGACTTGGGGTGTAAAGCTTTTTCCTCATCTATATTTAGAATCTATTTCACTGATTTATCTGCCTAATTACTGAGTTTGGGTCTCTTTTATTTAAATATATTACATGCTTTGCAAAAGAGAATATAGGGTTAAACACAGCTATTCTAAATTCAAAATTAGCTTTGCTGAATTGCCACTATTAAAATGCATCATGCTAGTAATTTTGGTTGTATTGATTAGTTGACTGAGAGGTATCCAATCACTTAATGACTTCTTCAGGAGGGAAAAATCCCATGAAAGCTACATTACCAATTAATTTGAAATATCACCCGCCGTAGCAAAGCAGTGGCTAATAATTCACTAAACTACTATTAGCTGCTCAGAAATAAAGTTTAAGATGTGAAGAAATTGCTGTCTTTTGTAGTGAAGGGAATGAAAGAAATGGTGGAGAAATCACAAGAATTTGTTTAATTAATCTTATAGTAAAACATAAAAACAAGGGTGTTTGAAAGGAAAAATATGAAGATTGTTTTCAAATACTGAACTGTTTTGAAAAATGGCCAAATCATGATATTTTCCTTTTTATTAGAGAGAGAGAGGGATGTTCCGATAATGTAATGCTTATTTGAATATAAGCACATTAAACTCAACTGGATTCATTTCTGAGCAAACACATGTATTGAATATTTCATATCCAATTAAAGACCAATTCCATATTGCATTAAACCATAAGATAGTTTCTGGGTATGTCTAGTTTAATGAAAAGAAGGACTAGCGGAGACATGATAGCAGTGTTCCAATGTCTCAGGGGTTGCCAAAAAGAAGAGGGAGTCAAGCTATTCTCCAAAGCACGAGGGCAGAACAAGAAGCAATGGGTGGAAACTAATTAAGGAGAGAAGCAATTTAGACCTGAGGAGAAATTTCCTGACAGTTAGAACAATTAATCAGTGGAACAGTTTGCTTCCAGAAGTTGTGAATGTTCCAGCACTGGAAGTCTTTAAGATGATGTTGGATAGCCGGACTTCCGGTTCCGGCTGCTGATCGCGACGGGCAGGCTCTGCTCGCCCCGCGCTCTTCTGGTGGGCCCCTCACCACTTGGGGGGCACAGGACACCCCGTAGAGGCTCCTGCCGAAGGGGCGGCATAGCGGGGGATCCCCTGAGTCGGTGGCGGCCGGGGGGGGCCGCATCGCCCTAGGCACCGGGAGGCATGATGGGGAGGTGCTGCGGCGTCTTTGTGAGGAGGCTGCTGGAAGAACACACTATCTGAAGGACGCGGTTGCTGTGTGGTGAGGTGGAAACTTCCCCTCGCTCCCTTGCTTGTTTAAAAAAGAAAAAGAAAAATTGCCAGCTGCTTTTAGAGTTGTTTTCAACTCGGCTTGGAGAAGCGTGACTGGAGGGAGGGGGATTTTCCCCCCCTCAGATAGGCGTCTATAAACGTTTTTGCTCTCGGCCCTAGAGGAGGAAGAAGGGAGAGAGCCATGCAATGATTTCACGCTCATAACGAAGGCGGATTTTGGATTGTAATTCTACAAAGGAGGTGATGATCTGAAAACTTTGGAAACCTTGAAAACTTTTTGTTATGCCCTTTAACTCCGAAGCTGGCAGGACAAGATGGCATGCTTCCGCTGTCTTTATAAACATTGAAATTTGACTCCACCCATAGAACTTCAGGCTTCCTGTCTTTGTCTCCGTGACACTCAGATAAATCTCTTGTTGTATTGGACTCCCTTGGAACAAAGAATTTTACTACTCTATTGCCAGAAGCTGTAATCAGAAAAAAATCCCTTTTGCTTGGACTCCTTGCCTCCTGATCTCTCTTGGCGGTTCCCCTCCCTAATTGTTTCCTCTCTGGATTGACTTTGAACTTTTTCTGCTCAATATAATGCCACCTAAAAGACCACCCCCAGGGAAGCCGGGCTTTGCTGTCTCCGCCCCGACATCTACAGTATCCAGTCCCAGTGGACAACAGACCTTAACCTCCCTGATGCAACCTAAGCCTTCAGAGATGGATTTTCAACAGATGTTTCAACAAATTTTAAAGGGACAGGAGGATATAAAAAGTCAACTAAAGGAGATGAAAGAGCAGCTTAAAGAGAACCAAGACCAGACAAGCAAAAACTCACAGAGACTGGATCTTTTGGAGGGGGGGCGGCTGAGATGAGGGGGGAGGTGAAAGGGGTGCAGAAGGGGAACCAAGAGCCTGAGACCCACCAGATGAAAACAGAATTTGAAAGAATGTCCTTTTTCCTTAGGTTCCAAAATGTGGTTGAGACGGATGATAAGGATTTAAGGGACATCATGACAAACATTTTGGCTGAATACATTCAAAAAGAAAAACAGCAGATGGGGTGGGAATTGGATCTGGTTTATAGAGTATACTCAGCATATGCTAGAACACACAACGTTCCCAGGGAGGTACACATTAAATTTCTTAGAAAGACTACAAGAGATGAGATTCTGAGTGCACAAAGGGGGCAAGCTTTGAAATATCAAGATAGAGAAATAACCACTCTGAAACAGATCCCTAAGAAAGTAAGAGAGAAAAGAAAAAACTATTCGCAATTAGCGAAGAAGTTATACCAGAAGGGGGTGTGGTTCAGATGGCTGATGCCTGAAGGCATGTTAATATTCTGGGAGGACACAAGAGTTAGAATTAACACAACCACAGAGGCTCAGACCTTTATGGAAAAAAATAAAGTACTCCTAGATAAACCCGACGATCCTACACCAGATCTACAGGACACGGGAGGGGCCGGAGCTCTGCTGGCAGGGGGAGAAGGGGCGATACCAAGAAAACTCAGATCACAAAAATGAACAAGAAAATCTGCTTGATATAAATTGATTGAAATTATTATTTGAATTTATATGCTGACAAAATATTGCTATTTAGTACCAAACTTTATGTTTAAATGAATACTATGAGTACGGGGGGAGGGGACACCTTCTACATATTGTAACTGCCAAAATTTGTAACTCATTCCACCACCCCTTTCCTTTTTTAAAAAAAAAAACCAATAAAACTTTGTTTAAAAAAAAGATGATGTTGGATAGCCATTTGTCTGAAATGGTATAGGGCTTCCTGCCTAGGCAGGGGGTTGGACTAGAAGACCTCCAAGGTCCCTTCCAACTCTGCTATTGTATATTGTATTCTATGGTCTTGATTTAACATTGGGCCTAAGCTTAGACAATTATGGTTTATACAACAAGCCACAATTAAACTACGGTGTATGTTTCAGAGGATTCGATTAAGTCATACTGCACAGCAATAATGTCCCATGGAACTACAAATAAGAGAACATTAGAACAGCAAATACTGCAATATTGTTTATCTTTTCTATTTCTAATTAATGTTTCCTTCTTTTCTCAGGCCAGAAATAAAGAAACTCTGCAATCCCATTGATCCCCAGTAAGGATGAGGAGATCTTATCTTCTCTCTGAAACTGAGCTGTTATGGGTTCTCCCGGGTTTGGAAGAACCCATAGCTAAAATTATGGCCAGTTTGGAGAACCTCCAAATCCCACCCCTGGCTAGCCCTTCCCAGGAGTCTCCACAGGACCCATTTTAGATGTGAAGTAATCCTTCCCTGAGCCTCCCTGAGCCTCCCCAAAGCGGAGGCTCAGGGAGGGGAGAAAATGGACTTCCCAGAAGTTCTGGAAGGCCAAAACTTGGTCATTTCTGGCCTCCAGATAGCCTTGAAAACTCTGAGGAAAGCAGTATTTGCCTTTCAGAAGCTCAAGGAAACCCTGGGGAGCTTGGGAAAGGAGAAAACACCCCGCACCATTGTGTAGGAGGCCGATTAGCCACACCCACCATGGTGTGGCTAACCCAGCAATTGGGCAGAGAGCCCGTTGCTGAAATTTTTGATGGCCACCTCTGCTCTGGGTTTCCTGCCTAGGCAGGGGGTTGGACTAGAAGACCTTCAAGGTCCTTTCCAACTCTGCTATTGTATGACCAGGAGGCAGGTAGAAGCCAAAAGTTTTCATAGCTTGCTGAAACAACATTCACTCAGCTTTTTCCCAACTCTAGTTTTATTTTGGAGGGGGGGGTGGAAACAAGAGAAAGAAAGCTAGTGACATTGTGATCATCTACGATTTCTACATCAAGGGACTCTTGAACAGTATTTCACATTATTTCACATTCTATTAACCTGTGGAATCAACAAGAGATTCCACAGGTTAATACATAAAAGTTTCTCAGCTGGCTGGGGAATTCTGGAAGTTGAAGACCACATATCTTAAAGTTGCCAAGTTTGAGAAATTCCTATTTAGAGGATAGCAGAAGGAAAGGAATTTTAAGTTCTGCCCTCCAAGTAAGCAATTGAACTTACTTCGATTGTCCAGTTGATGGGAAACTAGCTGGGCCAAATGAGGCTGGAGTGATTTGGTCAATATAACAAAGAAATACTATGATCATTTTTCCCAAACCCCAGTGTGGAAGTTAATTTCATCTTCCATGAACAGATGAAAGGACATTAACATGTTTTAGTGTAATATTATAATCCCATTAACTGTATTCAGCTGAGAACATTCAGGTATGTACTTAGAGTCAGTTATGCATGGAATGGCTTAAGGAAAAACAGTTGTATGGTTGTTCGTTTGTTTGTTTGTTTGTTTGGTTGGTTGGTTGGTTGGTTGGTTGGTTGTTTGGCTGGCTGGCTGGCAGGCAGGAAGTTATGGGTAGGTAGGTAGGTAAGAAGGTAGGAAGGTAGGTAGGTAGGTAGGTAGGTAGGTAGGTAGGTAGGTAGGTAGGTAGGAAGGTGGATGGATGGATGGATGGATGGATGGATGGGGAATTCTGGGAGTTGAAGTCCACAAGTCCTAAAGTTACCAAGATGGGTCAGCCTTACTTTAGAGAATGACCTTCTCCAAGGACACACTAAAGCCAGAGTTTAGCAACCTCAGGTAAGAATCTGAGATTGTCAGAATCTAGAAGGGGGGGATTTGAAAACATGGCAGACAAGGACCAGATGAGAATTTCAGTTTTATCTTTCTCTATCCTCTAATCTTCTCAAAATGTATATGGGGATTCAGGGTAAGTCTCATATGGCCTCATTTCCATGTAGCTTTTCTGAAATCTGGTGGTCTGTTGGGGAAAAACAAGTCCTGTAATGAGATATTGATTGGCTCAGCCTCCTTTAATAATAACCTTTGCAATAAATTGTAAGGTGCTTTGTAAATAGGAAATCCATATAAAAACAAAGGGATCGTTAGTTCTGTCACCTTTGTGCAGGTATGGAGCAACACAAATTGAGACACAATAAAAATTTTGGAAAACTGTAGCGTTCAGGTTTCCAAGACTGGTTGGATTACATCTCTGGGTAGTAAAGATATTGGCAGATGTGATCTTAGAACCCCTGACTAAATCTTTAAGAACTCCTGGAGTATAGGGTAAATGCCAGAAGATATCAGAAGAGCTAACAGAATTGATTGATTTTAAGCAATTGAATATATTGTATTGTTTTAAAAGCTTGGAAATCACCATGAAGCTCTAAGCAATCATACGTGTAGAGAACCATAGTCAGTTAAGTATAAATCATAAAAAGAAATTATGAACCACATTCTTGTTCCTGAAAATCTGTTCTAACCTAAACAGTTTGGAAAAAGAGAAAATTGGTCTTATTCTATGTGACACCATTTTGGGTTCTTTTTTTTTCCCTTCGTATTTCCAGTTTTTATTAGTTTATAATATAAAATTAAGAAATACAAAAGCAAATAGTAGGAAAAATAAAGAGGGAAAGGGAAAGGGGGAAGTCTAGAAAAGAAGGGAAAAAAGAAAAAAAGGGCATTGATTTCCAACTCTGTCTGGTGCAGTAGAATAAGACAGTAACATCAAGCCTCGACTTTTTACTTTTTTATAATAGTATAAATTAGCCATTCCTTTAACAACAAATCTATCAATCAGTAAAACCCAAATTCAAAGTTTCATTTTTTTCTAGCACAAAGTCCAGAAGTGGTTTCCAAGCAGAAACAAAAGTACTTTTTTCTTTAATCAAAGGAGTCAATTTATCCATCTGGTTTTATCTTTATATTCACTTTAAGAATTTTCCGTATGTGACATCATTTTGGATAGCTGTGTAAGCTGTCTTACCCCTCTTGGCTGGGTCTTCTCAAGGCAACACACAAGGAACACAGTGAGTCTATACAGAAAGTTCTTGACTTACAAACACAATTAGGATCAGAATTTTCACTGTAAAACAAGGCTAATTGAGCTGCATCTGATTTCAAAACTTTTTGTTAAGCTCATCACTGCCATTATTAAGTGAATCACAAGTTGTTAAGCAGATCTGGCTTTCACCATTGACTTTGCTTGTTGGAAGCTTGTTGAGATGGTTGCAAAATAGTGATCCGTGACCTTGCAACTGTTCAGGTTAATTCAGAAGTGTTGGAATTTTTATCATGTGACCATGGGAATGTTGCAGTGATCATTAGTACCAAGTCTGCTTGTAAGTCATATTTTTTTTACGTAACATTCTTAATTTTGAGCAATTGCTAAAATGAACAGCTATAAGGCAAGGACTATCTGCAGGTTCTAATCTTGGATCATGATCACTGCCCTTCTCTAAATCAGTTGGATTCTTAAAGGTTAATGCCTAGAAATTGTGTTCAAGATTATGTCTGGCCAATGATTATGTCCCATATTTAGAAATTCAACTGACGAGAACCACAGATATATTTGATTCTCTTGCAACCATAACACACTACAGATTTGATTTGCTATCCCAATTTGCAAGTTGCACAGAGCTTTCTGTATGGGCACCATGCGAACTCTGAATCTTCCATTGGTTAGCAATCTGGCCACAATATTTTGAACCAACTGCGATTGCAGATTTTAAAGGGCCCACGACAGGGCATGTTACAATCATTAATCTGTACTACAATTGAGGCATGGATAACTCTTGCCAAATCCAATTAATAAAACCAGCAAATTGAGGTTTCTCCTCCTCTATTAAAGTCCTAACTCTATGCAGATCAGATCCAGTGGGAATTGGCTAGCATCCAACTAACATCGGGAACTCACAGATTCTTGACTCTGGTTAATTGAAACAATAATTAGAGTGTCAATAATAATATTTATACAGTATAGAACTCTAAGGTTTAGACTCCTCAAATGTTTGAAGACATCAATTAAGTTAGATGGGCTGCAAAGCAAATAATCTTTTTGGATTATATCTGGATGGACTCAGGCTCAGATCCTCTGGTACATAATAAATATTTGCATTACAATATAATAAATATAATATAATAAATACAATATAATAAATATAATAAATACAATATAATAAATATAATCAATACAATACAATACAATACAATACAATACAATACAATATAATATAATATAATAAATTTAACAGAATAACAGAGTTGGAAGGGGATTTGGAAGTCTTCTAATCCAACCCCTTGCTTAGGCAGGAAACCCTACACAACTTCAGACAAATGGTTATCCAACTTCTTAAAAATTTCCAGTGTTGGAGCATTCACAACTTCTGGAGGCAAGTTGTTCTACTGATTAATTGTTCTCACTGTCAGGAAATTTATCCTTTGTTTGTTTGTTTTATTTATTTGTTTGTTTATTTTCCACTTATCTTGCCATAGGACTACTCTAGCTGGCTTAAAACAATACAAAAGAAGAACAGAATTAAACAGAACAGAAGTAAAATAATAGAACAATAAAAAACCAATGTGAATGAAAACTATGAGAATACATCAACATGATCAGAAAAGATGGACTGGCAGGGAGAAGAGAACAAAGGGGGAGAGGAGAATGCCATCAATCCAGCAGCCACTACCAGCATGGAGCTCCCCCATTTGGTCCCCATACCAACCAGAGCCAGGTCTTCAGACTCCTGTGGAAAGATGGTGGCTGGGACAGATCTTACCATAGAGCGCTGTGCCAATGCAGCCACGTGATCCAGGGCTGGTGGATGAGTAAGGGAGAGACTTCTGCTGGCATGGAAAAGCAGTTCTGCTGCCAGCTTGTAAAGTTATGCTTTAAAAGTCTTTAAAAATGCTTTAAAAACAGCAATTCAGGATGTTTTTCACAGCCATATGATCCAAGGCCAGTGGGTGAATAGGGAAGGGGCAGGTCAGAGGTGGGTTGCTCCCAGTTTTACTACATGTTCGCTGCGCACGTGTGTGCAGTTCAATATAAATTGTTCTTCGCACATGCGCGGAACAATTTACAGTGAACAGCGCATGTGCGTGCACTACTAAACAGCATGCCGGCAATGGCAGTGGCGATTGGGGAACTGGTTTGGAGGCATGGCAAGCTTGGGTTGCTGCCGGTTCTGTGACCCTGGCCAAATATCACTACTGGTTCAGCCGAACCGGGCCGAACCAAGAACAACCCACCTCTGGGACAAGTACAACAAGGACAAAGACAAAATGGACTGCTCAATTGTCCATGCCCACCCAGCTACATGATCACCTGGCCACTCCCCCAGTCACATGACCATCTAGCCATGCCCACCCAGCCGGTCCGGCCCCCCAACAGTTTGACGGACCATGAATCACCCCCCCCCCCCGTTTAAAAAATTTGCAGATCCCTGCTCTAGAGTATGGATGTCAAACTTGTGGTGTCATGTTACTGTCATGTGATATTTCATGATGTTTTTCCCTTCACAGAGCTGGGGTGGGTGTGGCCTGTGCATGATGTATCCAGCCTGCAGGCCACCAGTTTGTCACCCCTGCCCTAAAGGGATATTCCAATTGGTCAATCAATTATCTGATTACATATGGGTGGGGTGAGGTGGGGAAACATAGGGAGCTGAGCATCCATATATTCCAAATAGCCAAGCTCTCAATGTCAGGCTTGTCTCAACTTGGGCTTTTAGGAAAGAAGTACCCTCGACTCCATTTGTAGTGTAAGGTATACTTTACTAAATCAAGTGGTTACAGCGTAAGCAAAGCTGGATCTAAATATTCTTATTCAAAACCTGATTTTTCCCTGTTTTATGACCATGTTTCCAACAGTTCTAAAGTAAGTCAACATGGTCCTTAAGCAAAACACATCATTTTGCAGGAAGTAGGCAAAAAATGTCAGAAACCAGCAAAACCAATGATGAATCGGGAGGCTGCTAGCAGTCTTCAATGCAGGTGGCCAAATTGTAAGCTCAGGATTGCAGGTGTGTGTGTGAGAGAGGGGGGAGGGAGGGAGGGAGGGAGGGAGGGAGGGAGAGAGAGAGAGAGAGAGAGAGAGAGAGAGAGAGAGAAAGAGAAAGAGAAAGAGAGAGAGAGAAATTTGTTACAGTTAGTAACACCAACAAGGGAGAATATTTTAGCTCAGGTTTGAAATGTGGGGTCCCTGATGCTCCCTGAGCTTGCTTCTTTCCTTGCAGTGCTTTCATTACCCTAACTGGGTAACATCATCAGTGCCAGTGTATTGATGATATTACCTAGTTAGAGTAATGAAATCAGTGCCAGTGTATTGATGATATTACCTAGTTAGAGTAATGAAATCAGTGCCAGTGTATTGATGATATTACCTAGTTAGAGTAATGAAATGAAAAGCTCAGAGGCCACAGTTAGTAATGTTTTACAAGTTGCAAAGCACACCCTCTCTAATGCTATCATAACTTCAGAATGTTGTTAAATGCATGACCCTAAGTCAAGGAATACCTATATAGATGTTCATTAACTATAAATGTACAATTATGATCTATAATGCATGTGGCGTATTATAAATTTAACTCAGGGTTCTTATGAGGACAAAGGGCTAAATAAGTATTGAACGTAAGGGTTTCTAATACATCTGAGTAAATAAGCATAGAGTTGCAATGAAAGCCAGTAGTGTAAGCAGAGCAGAATATTAACAGTTTAACATTAGATAGGTCATCTATGAAATGTCACAATGTCCTTAGATACCTATCAGATTAAAGGCTCATCTAAACTGGCAGGGAATTTCATAAGAGGGAACCACTAGAGAAAATATTTGTTGCTACAATCTTTTCCCTCTCTGGAGTCAAATCTCTCCTGAATGTGTCAGTATTTGCAGGATGGAACATGTAAAGGTACAATTGGTACTTTGTCTATCTCAGATTTGGGTTGTAGTAAAATGGGTTTTTTCCCCTTCAATCATTTGTTCTTCTGATAATACACTCCGATCTGGAAAAAAAACCACGACAAAAGCAGAGTAGTTGTTAGTCAGGATGTTTGGTTAACCAGAACACAGCTTGAGAGGGTCCAAAAAGTTCATTGTCTTTTGAATTGATCATAGTATATGTAATATTATTGTATCCAACAAATGGATCCTGCCAGTTTAACAACTGGTTCAGTGATCACATGTATTGTGTGTGCCTCATGCATAGAACCTGCACGTGCACATTTTTACCAAAACTTACCTTCCACATTACGTCTTGGGGAGTAACACAGCTGAGGTGCTAATCAGTTGAGAGTATATGGCGTATTTTTCGGAGTATGACAACCTTTTTCCCTCAAAAAAGAGGCTGAAAATCTGAGTGCATCTTATACACTGAATACAGCATTTTCTGCCTCCTGAAACCCCACCCCCTTGACCCAAATGGCTGTGAATAGCCTCTAGGAAGCTTTTAGAGAGCTCCTTGGGGCTGGGGAGGGCAGAAATGAGGAAAAACAGCCCATTTTTTGCTCAATTTTACCCCCCCCCCGGCCCCCAGGAGCACTCTATAAGCTTCCTAAAAACTATCCATGCCCTTTTTCCCCAAAAAATAGGTCAATTTCCATGAAAAATGGGCCATTCTTTGCTCATTTTTGCCCCACCCCCCAGGAGCACTCTGCAAGGCTATTCATGCCTTTTGGGGGGGGGGGAATGGGCCTGTTTTTGTGAACAATGGGCTGTTTTTGGGAGGCTTGCAGAGTGCAAAAACATTTTTTTAAAAAATTTGCCTCTTCAAAACCTTGGTGCATCTTATACTCTGGTGCGTCTTATACTCCAAAAAATATGGTAGGTAAGTAAAGCTCAAGAGTGGGTGGGCAGGCCAATCTGATCCTAGGAGCTACCGGTTTGCCCAAACTAGTCCAAACCGGCTGAATCTCATCCCTGTATCTGACACTTCAAAGTATACATTTGTCTTATCCTACTTCACATCAGTGGTGGGTTGCCAATTTTTTTACTATCAGTTCGGACATGCTCGTGCACACATTTTAGAGGATTCGATGAAGAGATGAGGCGAGAGACAGCTGAGGCAATTGAACAGGCTTTATTAACAATAGCAATAGACTATATACAGGCAATTCAGCATCTTCCCTGCTTGACAGCTATTTATACGGAGCTGTGAAGCAGGGCAGCCAAAAGGAACGACCTAAGCAGCCCGTGTTCAGCCAAGCCACGTCTTAGCCAATCAGGCGCGGCTTGGCTGTTGCCGGCTTCCAGGTTGTATGTCGAGGACTTAACACTCCTTCCCCCCCAGCGAGGACGCAGGAGCGTAAATTGCACATGCATACTCGCTTAGGTAGGCGGGGTGGCAGCGGATCAGTTAGATCAGAGTCGTCGGTGGAGGAAGAGGTGCCCATGGAAGTTCCTCCCTGAAGGGAGTGGAGCTCCGGGTGACGCCATCTTGGCCTACCCCCGAAGGCAGTATCAATGAAGCAGGTAGGCCGGGGCGAGGGTGCGCTTCCATAGAAGGTGGAAGAGGGACTGGCTGCCAGTTGGCAGTGGCCAGACCAGGAAGGCTTGATTGGTTTAGGCTAACAGGGTGGGGAACTCTGGGGGAAACATCCATGGCTTGAGGAACAACTGGGGAAGGTTGCCGGCAGGGTAGGAGAGGCCTGCCTGGGTGAAAGCCTCATACGGAAACATATTTGTTGGTGGCCAAACGGGCCTTGGTGGTGCAGGGGCCAGCTGCTGAGTGATGGTGGCCTGGCTCTGTGGGTCGGTTGGAGTGCAGGCCTCTGGAAGTAGTCGACGCCTCAACTGATCCACATGGTGCCTCCACTCAGTGCCATTGGTGAGGGTGACCCTGTAAGAGCAGGGACCAGTTACTGACGTGACGGTGGCAGGCACACACTTCGGATACCCTGTGAAGCTCCTAGCCCAGACTAAAGTCCCTACCCCAAATGCGGGGAGCAGCCCCCAGGTTGCAAGCCTGTCCCCCTGAATCGAGCGGGTGTAATCTGTCCAGAGGGGTTCACAGGCATTGGCCCATCAGCAGCTCAGTGGGGCTTTTGTTGCTGATGGGGCAAGGGGTGGAGTGCTGACCTGAGGTAAGCAGCCACCCTTGCTGGCCAGTCGCCCTGTTCCATCCTGCCTAATGCCTCTTTGGCCGAGCGGAAGGCTCATTCTGCCCTGCCATTGCAGGGAGGGTGGTAGGGGGCGGTGGGTGCATGACGGATGCCCTGCATGGCCAGGAATTGCTGGAATGCCGTGGACGCGAATTGTGGGCCGTTGTTGGACACGAGAATGTCCAGCAACCCGTGCATCATGAAGAGGCACCTCAAGGCCTAATGGTACTCTCTGCTGTGGTGGACGACATGAGGATGAGTTCCACCCAGCGAGAGTAAGCATCCATGACCACCAAGAACACCTGGCCATGGAAGGGACCCGTGAAATCTATGTGGATCCTCAATCATGGCTCCCTAGGAGCCTCCCACTTCTGGGATGGCACAGCAAGTGGGGCAGGGTGGGAGAGCTGGCACGGGGGACACTGTGCCACCCAGGCTGCTATCTCATTGTCCAAGTGGGACCACCAGACATAGCTGCATGCTGAAGCCTTCATATGCGCTATGCCCGGGTGGTCCCCATGGAGACGGTCGAGCACCTGACGGCGGAGGGGAGGGGGGATGATGACTCAGTCCCCCAAAAGCAAGCACCTGCTATGGATGGCCAGTTCCAGCTGGCAGGTTTTAAAGGGGGGGAACTCCTCGGAGACCTTGCCCATCGGCCATCCCCTTAGGACCCATGAGAAGACCTGGGCGAGGACAGGGTCAGCCTTGGCGTGGGCGGCCACGTCTGAAGCCATTAGAGGGAGGTCGAGGGAGGCAATGGATAGGATGGACAAGGACGGAACTGGGGTCGGGTCAGTGCCAGGAAGGGGGCAGCGGCTGCGGGGATCAGCATGCCCCAGCTGCTTGCCAGGATGGTATAGCAGCATATATAAATACACTGCTAGGAACTCCATCCAGCGAGTCATCTGAGGAGAGAGGATGGGAGGGGTTGGTTGGTCACTGGCCAGAAGTCCAAGGAGAGGCTTGTGGTCAGTGAAAAGCATGAAATGCCGACCGTAGATGTAGTCATGGAATTTTTTGATCCCAGACACAGAAGCCAGAGCCTCCTTGTCAATCTGGCTGTAGTTCCTCTGAGCCGGGGAGTGTCTGGGAGTAAAAAGGCATGGGGGCCTCGGAGCCATTGGGGAGGACATGGCTCAGAATGGCCCCCAGACCAACAGTGGAGGCTTCACATGCTAACATCAGCGGCAGCTTGTCACTATATTGAACTAAGGCAGCTGCTGAAGTAAGCATGGCTTTGACAGCCACGAACGCATGTGCTTTGTGGCTGCCCAAGCGCCAGGCCGCGGATCGGTTGAGCAACTGATGCAGCGGTTCGACTAGTGCCCCCTTATGCGGCAAAAATGGTGTGTAAAAATTCAACAGGCCCAGGAACACCTGTAGCTCCACCTTGGAGGCGGGCATAGGGGCGTCCCTGATGGCAGCAACTTTGAAGGGACTGGGGTGGATGCCCTGGGCATCAATTAAGAACCCCAGGAACTCCACTATGGCACAGCAAAGGAACATTTGCTGGGCTTTAGTTTTAAACCAGAGCCCCTGAAATGCTCGAGGACCTTCCTTAGTACTTCGATGAGACCTGAGCGGTTGCTAGCAGGATCAGGACATCATCGAAGTAGAGAACCACACCTGGGAGCCCATGGAGCAAGCGCTCCATGAGGCTCTGGAAGATCCCCGGGCAACGGAAACACCGAGTTGGAAGCGGCGACAATGGAAAGCCCCATGGTGGGTGATGATGGTCTGGGCCACCGTAGCCTCATCATCCACCGGGAGCTGCTGTTAGCCCTGCGCCATATCCAGTTTCGTAAATATGCAGCCCTACCCCAAAGAATGGAGCAGGTGCTGCACCACAGGGACTGGATAGGGGTTTGCCTGGAGGCCAAGGTTGATGGTGGACTTGAAGTTGGTGCAGATCCTGATGGACCCGTCAGCCTTGACAGGGACCACTATGGGGGTCTCCCATTTAGAGTGGTCGACGGGTTCCAGGACGCCCTGCGCCAACAGTTTTTCCAGTTCGGCATCAACCTTCAGCCACAAGGCAAAAGGCACCCTGCGAGCCTTCAGCCAAATAGGAGCAACCCGGGGGTCTAAATTTAATGAGATAGGGTTCCCTTTGTATTCCCCCAGCTTACCATCGAAGACGTCTGTGAACTCTGCGATGAAGTCTTCAATGGAAGAAGAGGTGGAGGAGGATTGGTGCATCCCCATGACTGACAGGCCCAGGGAGGGGAACCAGTCTAGCCCCAGCAAGGCAGTCAGGGGCTTTTCCACAACCAGAATGGGAAGGGAACCATGGAAAGCCCCATAGTCCACCCACACCGAATGGCAGCCCGGGTAGGAATTTGAGTCCCTTGGTAGTCCTTAAGGTTGCTGTCAGGTGGGGACAGCTGGTTGTGTCTGATGGCAGGGCACAGTTGCGAGAAGGTAGCCCATGACAGGAGGGAGCCGGAGGAGCCGGAGTCGACTTCCATAAGGCAGGGCATTCCTTCCAACAGCAGGGAGACAGATTTTCTTTCAGTCAGCCATCACCTTGCTGACCGACTCTGCAGGGGTGTCTGGCGGGTTACGGATGACAATGAAGCAGTCATCCCTCCTATGTTGCTGACAGCGGGGTGGTTGTAGGCGCACCTGCGCCTGCTGGCCGAAGGCTTGCTGCTGGGAGTCTGGCTGCTGGGTGGCTGGCAGGGTTGCATGGCAGACCTGTGCCAGATGCCCCTTCTTAGTACACCTGCGGCAGATGGTGGCCTTGAAGGGTCATGCGGAGCAGGCATGGTTGCCACCGCAACCCAGGCAGGCGGAGGAGGCAAGGCAGCTGGCTGGCTGAGGCGGTTGGCGCCATGGCAGAGTCCTCAGGTGGTCCACCTGGTCATCATCTAGCTTGTCGAGGGGCACGAGTTCATCGATGAGGCAGGCACAATTGGGAGGAGGAGGCAGCTGGTACCTGTACATTCAGCGGCTCTGGCCTCCTCCACCGCATGTTGTAATGTAATTTCAGCCCATGCCAGCAGCTGCCGCTTCAGGCAAAGGTCTCGGACACCACAAATGAACTGTTCCACCGGGGAGTCGTCGAGATCAACGAACTCGCACTGGATTGCCGCCGTTCTGAGGGATTGGAGGAACTGGCTGACTGATTCATCCTCCTTTTGGATGCATTGCTGGAATGCATAATGGCGGGTGATCTGCAAAGGTGTAGACACATAGTCGTTCTTTAACTTCGCAGTCAGGGTGTTATGTATCATAGTTTTCCTTCTGGTCCATTTCGCTAGGGGGCACTGTGCTCGATGCTGATTGGTTGACTGTTTGACAGCCGGCATATATAAAGGGCTGTCAAACAGGGCTCAGCTGTTGCCAGTTAGCTGAGACGCACAAAATGTGAAGTGCCGCGTTTGGCAACCTGTTAGCAATAAACTGTTAGCATTTGTTAAGTCCTGGTTCGTGTTCTCCCAGCTAGAACACAGGGTGTCCCAGTTGGCGTGAACAGGCAAGGGTGTGGCGAGAGCCCTGGCTGAATTAAACATAGCGGGACCGCAACAGCTCAAAAAGAAGCTGCATTTGTGGTCCGAAGGCAAATCATTGTTCCCGTTGGCGATCAGGAAACATTCGAACCGCTCCAGGAACCCGGCCCGCGACTCGCTGGCGGTTCCGAAGGGAGCGAAGGGAGGCATTGATGCCATGGGTGAGTTGCGTGAGGAGAGAGAGAGAGGGGGGAAAAGGTTTTTTTTTAGTCTCATAGACCGGAGGAATAGCTGCTCTCGCTTCCTCTTCTAGGTGGCTGTTCAACTGGGCCATCAGTATCCCACCTTCGTCACCAGTTTAGAGGATTCGATGAAGAGATGAGGCGAGAGACAGCTGAAGTGATTGAACAGGCTTTATTAGCAACAGCAATAGACTACATACAGGCGATTCAGCACCTTCCCTGCTTGACAGCTATTTATACGGAGCTGTGAAGCAGGGCAGCCAATAGGAACGATCTAAGCAGCCCGCGTTTAGCCAAGCCACGTCTTAGCCAATCAGGCGCGGCTTGGCTGTTGCCGGCTTCCAGGTCATATGTAAAGGACATAACAGCGCTCTCTCACATGTGATGCTTCTGCACATGTGCAGAAGCATCCAGGCCAGTGGGTGGAGCCTCCGACCACCACTACTACTGGTTCACCCAATCCAGGCTGAACTGGGAGCAACCCACTTCTGCTTCACACCCACTGATGTGAAGATGCAAAATCCATGTTTCAGGTCTGATCAATTGTCATTTTCACCGGCCTTCCAGGAAAATGGCTTCTACTTTTTTTCCCTATAAACGGGGAATCAGATTTTTTTTTAAAGAAATTAAACAATTACAGGCAATCTTTTCAAACCATTATTTGCAACAGATTCTAAGGTCAGCCAGAAAAAAACCCCTAAAGTTAGTAGTTTGAGATTCTTAATAACAACCCGATGCAGTATATAGGGTATGATATCATTTCTTCTGATTTTTATATTTTGGTATGTTTTTCTTCCAGCAGGAACACAGCTGGAGTGACTTCTCTAACATCTCTGCCATCTGTGCTCTTTTAAGAGGTGTGCTAAGTGGAAATGTTAACTTCTTGTTGTCCTACCCTAAATAGATTAGGATTCCTACTGTATGGAATCAGTCCCAGAAATTCAAAAATAACAATCAGAAACTAGTGTAGGTTCCAGATGGTAGATAATGGTGATGGTAATGTAGTTTTTAAGGAGGCCATGAATTGAGCACAGTTAGCCCTCCATGGTGTGCTATGCATTGGTGATTGATTTGCTGCCTCTTTAAGTTTCCATTTTTTGGCACTGCTAAAAGCTTTGAGGCCTCTTCTATGTTCTCACAGATTCTAGTAGTCTAGAGAAACTTCTTGCTCTCCCCCTTCTCTTCCTGCTGTCTTTCTGCTCAACAGCCAGAGCTCCCCATCAGCCACAGGGAAGGCCCAACTTAGCCTGTGCATGCCCGTCTTTGGATACCCACAGGCTAACCTTCCATGCTTCCCCTTCATGACCCATCTGTTTCTTACTGGGCCAGAACTGGGAGATAGAGCCCCGTTGCCATGGTGATGCAGCCATCTTCTTTCTCTCCCCTTGACTCTGGTGACCTTGCCTGTTATTGCTATGGCAACACAGGAGATGGCTGCCTGGTATTAAGATAAGTAAAGGCTGGGTTGGACAGTGGGATGGGACTTCAGTTCCCTAGGTACTGAGTCCTGAGCATCTGCTTTCCGGGATTGCAACAATTACAGATTTGCAACCAGGATTGTTTCAGAATAGTGGCTGCCGAGTGGTGCCTAAATACACACGAAGTAATTACTGCATAAGAGGTGGGGTGAGGGGGTGGTTTTGCTCTTTGTAATTAGGACAACATAGGATGTTTTGTTATAGGTGTGGTTATTAGTTAACAGTTATTAGGATGTACTTTCCCGTTGGATGCAGAACATAACTCCTGTTAATGGGAAGGCATACTGCATTGCAGCCCATCAGCCTCTAAATGTTCTCTGTAGAATTATATTGAAAATGTCCTCTGGGAATATTATACGGGGAAATTGTGCCACTATCCTCTTAGTGCTGAAAAAGCTAACATGCACGTTTATTAAGAAAGTACAACGGTCAAATCCCCATTTGGAGTGCCTGGCTTTTATTGTTACATGTGTTCTTCAGAGCAAGGTCTTCTCATCAGCTCCTTGGGTCATAAATGTTTAATTTTTAATCTATTTTTTATCAGTTGTGTGTGTCAGGCAGAAGTTCCCACCCTAAAATAAGCTTTACAAGGACTTTTTAAAATGCCTCTGAAGTTTCAAATAATAGAAGTGAGTATCAGAATTTCAGGGGGAAAAAATCTACCTTTTCATAAAGGAGAATACACACTGAAACACTACCATGTGTGAGATATAGACACATACAGGCATAATTACATAAATCCAATGTAAAGAGTGTCTATAATCTTTGCAAGACTACTAAAGCTTTCTTTAATAAATGCATACAGTTTGGACATTATGTTTTTTTTAAAAAAACTATATACTACTAAATTTCTCAAGTCTCTTTTTTTGTAACCTTCAACTGGGCAAAACAATGCGTTATAGGGCTGCTATTTTTGAATAAAGAAATTTGGGGGATTCTGGTGACAGAGGAGTTCCCTGAGGATGGGTTCCAGCACAAGTCCAAAAGACTAAATTGCTGGTAAACCTCTGACTCAGATTGCATCCTGCAAATCTGGAAAATTGTGGTTGTTTCAGCACCTGTACACATTTGCTCTTTCAGTATACTGCTATAATGCTGCAAAAAGCATTGGTCATAGGTTATCATTCCTAGTGCTCCCTAAAAGCTCCCCAGAAGTCAATGTGGAAACTGGCAGGAAGTGCAAACTCGATTGTGATTGCTGACATTCCCTGCCACTTTTTTGGAAATCTGGTGAGGAGCATTGGCCCCCAAGCCCTTTATGCTCACACTAAACCAGTGATAGCTAATCTTTTCGGCACCAAGTGCCCAAACTGGAATGTGCATGCTTAAAGCATCATAAGCCTGAACACGAGGTGCTGAGCAGGACTTTGGGTTTCTAGCGCTCTGACAGGCACAAACACCAACAGGCTGGTGTGCATGCTGTAAACCGAAAGAGTAGCTGGCGATTGCATGTGTGCCCACAGAGAGGGCTCTGCATGCCACCCCTGGCATGTGTGCCATAGGTTCGCCATCACAGCACTACAAGTTGACCACTCACACACTCCTGCATACCCTTCCTGACCTGTGTCCCAGTGCACTCTTCCAGACTCACAGGGCACCTCTCATGCATTCTATCTAATCTACACAGCTTTCCCATGTCTGTTAAGGAGAGCATGCAGGTGTGAAAAGAAGTGTGTGAGAGATGCTACCCTGGTCAGGAGTGTGTGCAGGGTATGTAATAGGCACCACATGGGTCAGGGAGTGTGTGCATGGGTGCACAAGGTGTTGAATTGATCAGGGAGAATGTGTATGTGGAGGGGGGGGAAACTTGTGTCTCTTGTTGGATCATTTCCTAGGAAGCATCTCTTCCCCTTGTTCTCCAAAGTCATCCACACATTCTATTACCAAAGGAAAACATCAAAGCCTTTGGTTTTTTTCAGTTTCTTATATGTACAGACAGTGAGGTAAACTTCCAAGTGGTGGGAAAATGCAAAAAGGAAGACCATAATAGTATCCTCCACCACCTCCAACAATAAAAATAGGCTCAAGAACATCATGAAGAGAAGGTTCAAATAAATTTTAAAGCAATCTAAGAATAAAGCAGAAAAGCAGAAGCTTCTCCTAGACAGTCATGTTTTATGAAATTGCAAGACAGCTTATGTACAGTATTATTTAGTTCTGTGTGGCAGAACTACTCTAAGGGGAATTAACAGATTAATTAAATTACCCTGATTAATGAATAACAGAACCTGGAAGAATACAGTTTTTGATGGAAACAAAGGAAACCCCTGATGGTCTCCTTCATCCTTATCCACAGAGATTTATTTTAGCTAATCACACCAATGGGCCTTCCTGTTTCATATTTCCTTAGCTGCATTCATATATGCAAATGTGGTTTTCTTAACAGTGGGTCTCTCTTTTAAAATTATTCCTTGCCATTCTCCTGCTCAATTTTAGACCACTTAAACTATAATCTCTCTAGGCAATACTCTATCCTTAAAATGCACTTTAAAATGAAATACTTTAAGGGATGATCTCACTCTGTGTGTGTTTGCATGTGTGTATCTGTCGGTCTGTCTCTCTGTCTCAGTGTCTCTCTCTGTTTCTGTGTGTGTGTGTGTGTGTGTGTGTGTGTCAATATAACTGTGCTGTCTCTTTTCTTTGTTTAGATTAGAGTTGTAAGTAGGAGAGAAGCAGGAACAATTTAGCACTTTACTACTTGACCAGTAAGACAGCAAATTCCTAGAGGGCAAAAATGGACGTGCAAAGCTGTAAAGCAAATTGGAAACTTAAGATAAGCATGAAGCGGGAACATGTCGCAAATTGGCAGCAATGTGTGTGGATTTTTTTTTTTTTAGGAAGTACAGGAAGAACTCTGACAGAGAAGTTTGAAACACATCTTAAGCATGAGTTTGGAGTTACACCTGGCTAGAAACCAGGAGAGTGTGAGTTCTAGTCCTGCCTTAGGTATGAAAGCCACGTGTCTGAGTTTGAGCCAGTCACTCTCATCCCAATCTACTTCACAAGGTGGTGGTTGTGAGGAAAATGGGAGAAGAAAGGAGTATTAGGTATGTGCATTGCATTATTTATAAAAATAATAAAGGTGGGATAAAAATAAATAAATGCAACTTTATTTTTCCTTCCTAGCATTTTTCCTGCAACTGCAGAGTCCACTTTTTTCAGACCAACCATTGACAGCAATATCAGTAACAATAGCACTTAGACTTATATACCGCTTCACAGTGCTTTAAAGACCTCTCTAAGCGGTTTACAGAGTCAGCATAGTGCCCCCAACAATCTGGATCCTCATTTTACTGACCTTGGAAATATGGAAGACTGAGTCAACTTTGAGACAGTGAGAAAATCAAACTGCTGAACTGCTGGCAGAATTAGCCTGCAATACTGCATTCTAACCACTGAACCACCATGATTCTTGATTCATTGGTTGCAACAGGAGTTGTTTGACCAACTTGTCACTCATGAGCTGAGAGAGAGTGACTGCCCCAAAGTAACACAGCTGACTTTCATGGCTAAAGTAAGACTTGAACTCACAGTCTGCTGGTTTATAGCCTGGTGCCTTTACTACTAGATGAAAGTGGTTCTCCTATGGAAAAAAGAATGGAGCTAGATAAGATATTCAATACTGTTATAATCTTGTGTAGAAAGACTCTTATTTTATAACTTGTTAAATTCTTCTTTCACTCTCCTACTGAAATCCCCCAAAATGGCCTTACTCGTTACTATAGAAGCTTCATATTTTTTAGATCTAACAAGCCCAAGCCATTGGCATTTAAGAAAATCTTGATCTTGTATAAACCAAGTATTCTCTGTTGTCAACGTTGATGATGAACCTACTAGCTCATTTCAGCCTCTATCAAAATAAACTCTTCTGGAAGGATAAAAAATACAATGCAGGGTATGGAAGATAAATATTTGATATCTTAAGCATATTTACACCATATGCAAATTTCACCATTTATCCAAAACAAACCAGAGGGATTTAAGGTCATTCTTCCCATGAAGCGAGATTCGCGTTAACTGTATTCAGCTAGGTGATTTAGCAGAGAGGAGGTTAAAGGGGAATATTCAATCTGGGCGAATTCTTTTCTTTGTTTCCTTCCTAGTAAATCTTCCAAGAATTCTTCTAAATAGGAAGTGGCTATTTGAAGAGCTTTCAAAAATTATTTCCTTTAAGTGCAAGTACTAGTGGAATGGGACTACTCGTCTGCAGCCAACTGATCATGGCCAACTTGCCATGGTCAACCTGCTACAGCCAATTCACCATGGCCAACTTGCCATAGCCAACTCTGTGGGACAATTCAACAATTCAATTTAAATATTTAAAATAATTAAAACATTTTAATTTTTGTCATTCATTTCATTTTGTCCCTCCTTTGGCACCCTTTATTTAATGATTCTATTCCACTATTTCATCAATATTATTATAACTCTTGTACTGTGGTGAGTGGACCTCAGCAAGTTGACTGCTAAAAGTTGACTGTGGCAAATTGTTGTAGACCCAAGTACTGGTGCTTAGATAGTTGGAGTGGCGATGCATCATCCAGCTAGGGAAAACCAAAACCATAATATTGCAAAACCACAACAATAACTTAGGAGCAAAGTTTAGTTTTTGAATGGGAAAGGACCTCCATTTAAGAAGAAGTGGGTGTGAAATTCTGACCCTTGGAGGAGGAAAACAAAAAACAAAAGGGAGAAATCAGAATAGAGTGACTGTAGAAGGAGCTCATGATGATGCAACCTTGTTGAAGAGCTATTTGCTTGTTTAGCTAGAACATTCTCCTCAGATCCACACTTACCTATTTCTTACTAATAATGATGAATATCTGTAGCCTGGGTGTAGGATGATGGTGGAGGTTCATTCCTTCCCTCTGTGGATTGGTTTCCGAACATTTTGTTACTAGGCTAGGTGACATCTTCAGTGGAGTTTAAGGGACGTCAGCATTGGTGGTATTCTGCTTAATAGGGTTTTGTGGGATCAGTAGGTCTTGTGATGGGGAGGTCACATCAGGTGAGGGTCATGTATAGGTCACATCAAGTGAAGGATTTATGATAGATCTTCAGATGGGTCAGGTCGCACCAAGTGAAAGCCTTGTGATGGGTGAGGTGCATGCCCCCATTAGGTAACAATATTGTGATGGGTCTTGTGATGAGGAATCATGTCAAGTGGGAGGTGAAGTTCTTGTGGGAAACCAAGCCACAAGCTTGGAGAATGAACCTCCACCCGCATATTTCTTACCTTCATCTCATGGAGGCAGAAACCTTTTCATTTAGGCCTGCCCAACTTTATTAGGAGAAGAGGATGGATAGAGAGGAAACAGAAGTACAAGAGAGAAATTAAAAGCTTTGTTGAGATGTAAAAGGGAGGAGATTTGGTTTTACCAATGGCTTTGTATTGAAAAAATATTTTTGAATAATTCTGGTTTAGTTATGCCATTAGCTTACCAGTTACAGAACACACTTTGCCTCTGTAGTACAGCATCAGATTTCCCCTGTGGCCTGTTTCTTTCAGACTTAGGTGTACAATATTCCATCAAAATCACTCTCTTTTTACTAGGACAAAAATCAATTGCAAGTTACAAAGGCTAAAGCTAAATCAAAAAAATTATCAGCTTAATTTAGTGTGAAGTGGAATGTATATATATATCCATATGTATGTCCACATCCAATAGCCAGTCTCAGTATCAGGACAAGATCAAATTATAAACACAATAATAGAAATAAATGATTTTTTTTTTAAAAAGGTAATAATAAATCAAATCACTAAATTTCTACTTTGAAATGTAGTTGTTTTGTAGATCTATTGAAGCCAATTGCTAATGAAAAATAATCTTAACTTCCCATTTCAAAAATCTGAAATGCTTTCAGTATTAATTGTCCTATTGTTCCTAATCGGATTCATTTACTTGATAGTTCTTGCTCCAAATTTGACTGATATTCATCAAGAGATAACCTGAGGAATTATTCTCTTTCCCTCTTAGATCATGAAATATTTATATGTCAAGTATTTTGATCAAAGTCTACATTCCTGAGGTGAATTTTCCTCAGTAAAATTTTATTTCCAGTATCTGGGGTAGTGGTTCAGTGTATTTTTTCACATCTTTTTCTGGCACATTTCATTGGACTGTCATCCAAGAAAAACACGAAGTATTTATGACTTTGACACTTTATGCTGAAGTCTTCCTTGCTCTGATTACACTGATACACTATCACCAGATACTGAGGTTACATTAGGATTAAGTAAGGAATGCAGGATGCTTTCCATCAAATTAATTGTCTTCCCTCCCCCCCTCAGTAGCATTTTTCTCCACCACATTGGCTGGCATGACAAAATCTCCATGAAATATTCTCAGAGGGATTTATTTGTGCAGGGAGTCCTACAGAGTTCAATATCAAGTCCACCTATTGAGTTCAACCTATAATACAAGCCAAATCAAGGTGTAATTTTTTGTTAATTAAGTCCACTGGTTTAAGCACATTTTAGTGTCATGATTGTTCATAATCTAGGCCAACAAAGATCATGCTAGGTGTTGGAATTCCTGGACAACTGGAGACAAATAGACTACAGAATTTAGAAGTATTGACTGAACAACCAGAGCTGATCGCTAGAGCTACGGGGGAAAGGGTTTTTTAGCTAATGCAAATATATAAAGATGTGAAAACAAAGAAATAAGGATAGGTGTGGGCATTACATACATTTACACTACTTATTAGAAGATCTTATCTTGAATCTCATTTCTAGTATGGTTCTAACTATTCAGTTAGATGCATATTATCAATAGTTTATCCCATTGTCTTCAAGGAGGTTTATGTCCAGGAAAGTGGGATTAGAATTGAAATCTAGGTTCTATCTTTTCATAAAACAATAGCCAACACAAAAAGTGAAGAATTGTGTAAAATATAGCTGCCGGCTATATATTTTTCCCAAAACAACAAAACATTTTCCCCCAAAACAGCAAGGAATATGTTGTCTCTTGGGCTTGAAGACAGCCAAGCATCTGTTTTATTGATCCATCTGGGTTGACTGCAGGCACTTTCTCCTACTTGGAGGTTTCTAGGTGTCTTGGGGCAATGTTTATCAGAATGTCAAGTTAACATGTATTCTAACAACTGATGGGCACTAGGTTTTGGCAAGACTGATTTCTGGTGGCTATCAGGAGCCCTTGTGCAAATGTGTTCTCATGGCACATAGAATTGTATCACTAGTGATAGCTCATGATTGGCATTTGAGTTCAAATTTCAGACACTTTTGGGTTGGAAGAGATGATTTACCTCCCGTAAGCATTTAAGATTAGTTGGTGGCCAATGTTCTATATCTGTAATGCTATCCGAATCCAGGAAAGAAGATTACCTTGATATTAATCCTTTCTTCAGAAGTATGTGTGAGGCCTGGAAAAGATCAAGGGAGTCACACTATCCTTCCACAAGCTCTATCTCATTTGTATAAGCATATTACATGACATAGTCCATGCATATGAAAGGGGTGGAGCTTATGACATGAAACTGTCATCATCAATTTGATGGAAATGTAGGATCCTGTATATGAACCACTGGCAGAGAGATGGGAGGATGGAACATCTGCAGAGGCTGGGTTCTCCGTTATACTACCTTTCTTCCCCAATCTTTGTCCTCCTCTGCCTGAATGGGTAAAGAAGAAGGGGAGCTTTTGCCTTCTTTTGCCCTCTTTTGCCCCTTGCTTAGAACATTGAGGATTAAAAAATGGAACTGATGAAAAGTGGAGAAAATCTTGGTAAACTGGATGTATAACTGGAATAACCCTCTGGTTTTCAGCCAAGGGAACTGCAACATCTCAAAATCAAGAATGAGACACACCAAAGAAGTGGCACTTCATTGCTCTTCTGGGGAACAAGGCTGACCTATTATACATTTTCAAAATACCCGAATCTTTTCCACAACTAAAGGGCTAAAACTAACCCTAACCTTTCCTGCTTTCCTTTCTAAATAAAGCTTGCAATGCAAACAATGAAACTCACTCTACCTTGCAGTCTCATCCTTTCTTCCTCCTTTCCTTGAATGTGCACAGCTGGATACAATGCATTAGCTTCTCTGAAGAAGCTCGAAATATTGGTGCTGCTAGAAAAGAAAGAAAATGCTATGCACAATGTCACAATGGGCTTTCTTTGGAAAAAAAATTAAACACACAAACACAAACATACACGGAGAGAGAGAGAGAGAGAGAATGTTTCCAAGGTTAGGCATTTAATAATTGCTCCGCGCACTCGTTCTGCCACCAGGCCTGTTTTGTTCTTCGTCCTTGGTAAAATGGTCTTATTACTAAGAATGGATGTCACCACATGAGTTCTGCACATATTTAAGCATACATTGTCCATGTAATATAATAAAAGAGTCTTCAGAAGCATAATAGATTCCCTTCATGTATATTTCTAGACTCCATTATGTTGAATTCACAGTGCCAAACCTGGAAACTGCCAGAAGCCTCCACTTTCTCACAACTAATTAGGAATATGTCACACAACTGCAGGCTGAAATCAAAGGTAAATTTGGTCCCTTGTTTCCTGGGGGAACAGCATTAATTCCTCTCTGACGCCCCACTAGGAAATGCAAGTTACACTTTTGGGGTCAAGAAATAATTCAGTAAGATGTCTATTATCCCCAAACTTAGAATGGATTATTACCACTTTTGTGTTTCATGTAACTGGGTTACTTGGGGAGGGGAGATCAGAAATCAGTTGACCCTGTTCTTATAACCTCTCAAACAACATGTGTCATTTAAAAGGCTAGCCTATGTGCCTTTGTTTGATTTCTATACCTGCCCATCTCTACAAGTGGCATACATCATAAAATATAAAAGCAAACTAAAAGCAATTAAAATAATATAAAATAAATAGGTACAGTCCCAGAATAAAATTATAGTCGTGGATTTTAATATAGCCAAGAAATTGGGTTTTTAACATCACTGTGGCCCCAGGCCCTATACACACAACTGTGTCTCCACAGCCTCACGAAAAACCAACAGGGGGGTCAGGCTCATTCTGATCTCTTTAGAATTGTTCACACATCCCTGCGACCAATCCGCTCTCACAGAGAGGGACTCCTCCGGGTACCTTCTGCTAAGCAGTGCGGGCGGGCGGTGCCTAGGAATAGGGCCTTCTCTGTGATGAGCCCAACCCTCTGGAACGACCTCCCCCCCCCCCCCCCGATATTAGAACCACCTTGGACCTCCGCTCCTTCCGCAAGAAACTCAAGACCCACCTGTTTCAATTAGCCAGCCTGGCCTAATTGTAACTGTAATTGTACTTACAGGGAACACCCACTACTGACCTTCCTGGATTGCTTTTTAAATTTTAAATTTTGGGGTTTTTAAATTGGTTTTAGAATTGTTTTTAGTTGTTTTTAATTATTTAATTAGTTTGGGTTGTATATACAGACGGTATGTTTGCGTTGTTTTGTCTGATGTTTTATGTTATGTTTTATTGTCTTATACACGAACGGTCTATACACCGCCCCGAGTCCCTATGGGGAGAGGGGGCGGTCTATAAATTTAATAAAACCTAAACCTAAACCTATAGGGGACCATGGCAAAGAAGACACGTCTCCTGATTCTTCCAAACTGATATTCAGTGGATGACAGGACCTATAATTTGCCCAACCTGCTGGACTAAATTGTCAGGTTTGTTTCAGATTGAGCATGTAGGAAAGAAAGACCCTTGACTCCATTTGTAGTGAAAGGTATACTTTTACTAAAGCCAAGTGGTTATAGCAACAGCGTAAGAAAAGCCGGGTATGACTATTACTGCCTAAAGCCTGCCTTTTCCTGGACCCTCTACCCTTGACCAGAAAATGTCTATTTGCACCTCTGATTCCTGTTATCCTGTCATCCAGTGGTAGGATTCAGCTGATTCGGGCCGGTTTGAGAGAACCGGCAGTTAACTTCCTAGCTGGCACTGCCTCTTCCTGCCCCACCCCTTCCAGGAGTCCCCACACACCCTGTTTTTGCTCCCAGGAGGCTGCAGGGAGGCCTATTATGCCCAAAATGGGGCACTGGGGTGGTGCCCCCCATGGCCTGTTTTTGCTCCCGGGGGGGGGGGGGGGGGCAGGAGGCCGAGCGCTGCCTGTCACATCCCCTAGTCATGCTCACCATGGCAATCCCTATCGAGCCGGTCATTAGGGCAGAGAACCAATTGTTACATTATTTGAATCCTACCACTGCTGTCATCCCTCCCTCTGTACAATTCCTTTCTCCCTGCTCCTGCATTTTATGGCAGGATGCCAACAAAGTGAAGTAGGCATTGAATGGGTAGAAATGACTGAGAGAATATGGTCCCTTAGGTAATCCAATCCTAAACCCTGTAGGCTTTAAAATTAACAACAGCATCTTGAATTGCACCTAAAAATATATTGGCAACCCATGCAGTACACAAAGAAGTAATGTTACCTGTCAAATACTAATACTCCTTATCCATGCAGTCACATTCTGTACCAACTTGAAGAGCAGCCCCATCTAGAACATATTGCAGTAATTCAGAGAGGAGGTCACAAGAGCAATTAACTTCAAGGAACTATTTCCTTTGGCACCACCTACTTTTCAGAAGAAGATATTATGTAAAGCCCAGCAAAGATTGCTCATGGCGCTCCTCTCCTTAAAATAAAGATGATAATGAAAATGTTTTTTTGCTTTTTAATGAAAATGGAGCCAAATAGCTTCTATCTATGCATTTTTGCATCTGATTTCTGTGCACAGGAAAGAAGATCACACTCTGTCCTGGAGTATCCTCCTTATTTTGCCAATGGGAAATTAAAAAAAAAAATAACACCATTGTAATGTTAGGTATGAAGCAGTTCTTCCATATCTAACTAATTTCATTTGACCTAATCAAAGCAGATCTTAGTGAATTATTTTCTCAATGAGAGTTGGATTACACAAAATATTTGGAAGTTCTCTGGAGCTCATTTTCCCCCCTTTTATAGAGAGGTTTATGGCTCATATAATAAGCCCAAAGGAGGAGGTAACTGAAGTGGCAGCAGAATTTCAGGCCGTTCCAAGCCATATTGCTGCAACAGTAAATTTTTCAATCAACATTTATTTAAGAAATATGTAGACACTTGAGATGATGGGTGTGCGCCAGTTATTAAAGTTGTCATCTGTTGACAAATGGGTTGTAATTATGGTATTTGCAACAGCATTACACATGCATTGCACTGACATCTCTGGTTTATAGGGAAAGAAAGAGGGCGGGAAAGATGTATCTCTGTTCCTCGAGCAAAGTTGCCTTTATAGATCCAGATCAACAAAGAGAAATCCCGGAGGGAGCTTATTTAAATAATAATGGGTTAAAATTCCATATATGAATAACTATTAGGTAATGAGGAAAGATTAGACTCTTCGCAATGGGATTTCACAGAGGGAGATCACCTCTCTTGGCATTAACCATCAAACAAGAAGGGAGGAGCGGGTTGGCAACAGGCTGGCAAACCTCCAGCTTAATGCAGCCATCTTTGTCTAAAAAAAAATACAACCATTGCAGTTCAGTTATTTATGATTTTTCATTTACTGTGCCTGCAGGAGCTTTCACAGAAAAAGCATAATGAGCAAAACAGATAGGAGCTCAACATAAAGACATGGAAAAGTCTAAGATGGGGGTCTTATGAACAGCATAAACACACCCAGATCTGTCCTGAAATTTGAGACTGGTATTTAAATAATTAAAAAAGTCCAGAACAATCCCAATGATGTCATCCCTACATCCAGGGGTGAGACTCTACCAGTTTGGACCGGTTTCGGCAAACTGTTAGCTCCGACAATCAGCTGGGAGTGAACCGGTTCACCCCCCTGATGAGATGGGGCCCGCCCACCTGCCCGTGCTATTTTCTTACCTTTATCTTTTCACCTGATTCAGACAGCAGAGTGGATTGCTACGCCTCAGCTGTGCTACTACTCCCCCGAAGTAATGTGGAAGCTAAGATTTTTTTTAACTGCACAAAGCATGTGATCACTGAACCAGTTGTTAAACCAGCAGGATCCCGCCAGTGCACTGGTGAAATCCAGCAGGTTCTGACAGGTTCTGGAGAACCGGTAGTGGAAATTTTGAGTAGTTCGGAGAACCGACAAATGCCACCTCTGGCTGGCCCCAGAGTGGGGTGGGAATGGAGATTTTGCAGCATCCTTCCCCTGCCACGCCCACCAAGCCACACCATGCCCCCCAAGCCACGCCCACAGAACTGGTGGTAAAAAAAAATGAATTTCACCACTGCACCAGTGCCTACATCACCCAGATAGCTGCTGTCTTACAGAGAAACATCATGTTTTCTTCATGCTCAACATTCTGTGATCCCAGGGACATTAAGAGATGAGTAAGGGGAAAAAATCAGGGCTGAAAAGGGGTCTACAGTATTAACTAACCAACTTTCTTTTTTGCAAGGCATTTTTTCCGAGCTTTAATGTCCAACCTCTTGTTGAAAGACCTTACAGAGCTAAAAACATGATTCCCTTTAGATTGATGGTTTACTTTGTCTTGTGATAAAGGATTAGATTTGATGCCACTTCTCTCTATAAGCAGCTGGTTAATTGAACCCAACATTGTATAACATGGTTGTTTTGCTTACTAGTGGCCAAGAACAAGGAAATATTGAGCAATACCTTTCTACTTATGTCATAATAAATAGATACATCAACAGAGCAGCAAAGAATCTCAATTTTGTAATGCAAGGCTTTGAAGAGACTATAAATAGAAAATATGTGGTGACCAGTTGTTGAAGCTTCTAAGGTTAATATGGGTAGATGTTCAAGGAGTTTTCAATAAGCTCAGTGGTCATCAGCAATACATCAGCCTTCAAGAACACATCAATGTGAATTCTTCTGAACTTTGACCACCGAAACCTAAGTTTTGCCCAACTTTTCCAACCTGGCACCCAAAGAAGCCAGTAATTAAGGGGACCTTTCCATCAAGAACCATATCAGTCTTCTTGATTCTATGTTGGCACAGTGGTTAAAATGCAGTACTGCAGGCTACTTCTGCTGACTGCTGACTGCTGGTTGCCTGCAATTTAGCAGTTTGAATTTCACCAGGCTCAAGGTTGATGCAAATTTGATACCTTCCAAGGTAAAATCAGGATCCAGATTGTTGGGGGTAATAGGCTGAGAGGGCTTTAAAGCACTGGGAAGTATATATAAGCACTATTGCTATTCTTCACAAAACCCATTGATAAGAAACTGCAAAGTTACACTACCTTACAAGAGAAAATCATGTGAATTATCAAGACTAGCATCCCAGAAAAATAGCAACTCACAGGTGAAGTTTTCATTTCGACCCCTTCCCCCACCCCTCACCTTTTTTTGTGTATCTTTTGCTTGCTAGCCATGTGATTTTCTTTTCCCATCTCTGTTTTTGAACCTTAAAAGAGGTACAGGGTCAATATAGTATTTTGAAATCTATAGTAGAGAAACCGTGAACATATGTGACTGCAACATGGGAAGAGTAACACCTTTAAAGCAATGTTTCACAATTTCAGCAAACTTAAGGTGTATGGACTTCAACCCCCAGTATTCCCCAGTTAGGGTGCTATCTGGGGAATTTTAGGTGTTTTGAAGTCCACACCTTAAAGTTGCTGAGTTTGAGAAAGGATGTGTTATCATTCTTCCAAAATGAAGTATCTACAGGTGCTTTAATAGTGTCCTCCTTTCTTACTGTAGACTATGGAAATGTTTTTGTCCCCTTAACAGAATCTCAAAACTCTGAAATTCAATCTATTTGCTGACAAATCAAAATTGCAAATTCATCTCAAAGTACGCTCTCTTCAAATCTCCAGTTTAAATTGAAAATAGGTTAATTAGTACTGGGCTACTAATGCAGTGACTTTCAAATGCTTATATTTTAGGAAAGAATATATTTAGGAAGGCATCAAGACATTGACAGGAATTCTATCCACTAATAAAAGGTGTATACGTATTATATATTCTGTTTCACCTTGACAGAGAGAAACAAATGTTCCATGAAGACTGAAAGTAATGGAGAAGTCCTCTTTATGGAAAATGTTCTTCCACTGTTGACTTTGTTAAGATCAGCTTAACAACCTTTTTAAAAAGCCCCAATGTTTTATTGCTTGGAAATCTCTGGGCTACACATCAGCCCTTGAGCTGTGCATGCATGAACCACAAACTAGCCAGCCAATTTTCACCCTAACTGTAAATCTGCAAACCCAGCCTGTGTGGTTAAGTTATGATTCAGTGTGTCAGGGAAACCTAGAAAATCCAGTTAACTGAATAAACAATAGCTCAGTTAATTATCTTTAATAGTCCTGCTCAAGCACAGCCTATATTTTTTTTCATTTCTCCACCTCTCTGAAATATTCCGGTTTAGAACTTACAAAAATGTAGAGAAGACACTGTGTTCTTTTTTTAATTGACTGACTGAACAGCATTCTGCTATCAGACTTCAATGTCCTTATAGCTTGACTGGGAACGTAGATATTTACCATGAAATTAGCTTCAATGTTTTTACCCATTCTCCATCATTTCAATCTTTAATGGTTCCTTTTTCATTATCTGGACAAATGGTTCCAATGAATCTGATGCTTTTGAAATACAATCTGTTCCACTAATACTGCCCTGGCTTAATTTAGCCAGCTGTTGGGGCCATCAAAAAGCTAGAATTTATTCCGGCTTTCATTAGTGTCCATAAAAGAAAAGTCTCTGGCTAAAAACAATCTAAACATGGGGTATTAATAAAGCCCAATAAAAAGGTGTTTTCATAAACAACACTTCACATATTTTATAGCTGACGAAGCCATGAGCCATGCTAGAAACTTGTGACTTGCCATACATACATGCAATTTAAAACCAATCATTTAGATGCATTCATATTTGCAATTAATTTGCCGTTAAAAATAAACATAATCTCACATTGACAGCACTTCAAGAGGTTGCCTATAACTTTAAGATTGGTCTGTGAATGCAGAATTATTTTTTTAGGAATCCACCACATCAGGCAACTGTGCTAGATTTATCAATTTTCAGCAGAAGAAACAACAAAGCCATCATCAATCCGTGTTTACCCACCAATATTTCTAAAACATGTTCAGAAGCCCTGTCTTTGCCTACATCCCTCTCAAGGAAAATTGAAAAAGAAGCTGGTAACTACGTATGTAGAAGTTTGGCTTTGATTTTGTTTGTTTATTTTTAATGACTAATTCCAGGAAGGTTTTCTGTTGAACTGTTCATCTATGCATTTTCATTCTACTTTATTGAACTATAAAAGCATGTAATCAGCAAATGCAACAACTATTATCCAAAGTGTTTTTATAGGTGTGTTTGGCTTGAAAGAACACAGTAATTTTAAAACACTGTGTTCTTCCGAATTGGTGCTGGATTCATAAATGTGGTAGCATTTGGCCTATGTAAGGAATTTCATGGCCTATTTCTCAAGGAATCTAGTGCCAATAATGGCTGTTTCATAGATTCTGAAAGCATCCTTTGCTCTTTCCTGAATAATCACTGAAAAATCTTTGTGTGACAGCTGGCTACAGAATTGGGGTTTAGCAATAGGAAAGTCCTCTTTAGATTTTACACACATATGTTCAGTCTGTATAAGGCCCAAGAAGGATATGTCTTTGCCAGCTGCATTCCTTCTGAAAGGAAACATTGATATGTGCATAAAATGAGAAAAATCACACAAGATTCAAATCTTTGGAGCTTTAAAAAATGCATTTATATGTGAATTCTTATTTCTTGCTACAAAGATGGCTACCATGTGTATGTCAAGAAAGACAAAATGGCGGCCACGACTGTTTAACTGGCCATCTTGACATATTTTTAACCTTCCACCATTTGCAGTATCATGAACAACCAAGCTATCTGCTAGATCAATTATTAAGATGTATTTGTGCACTTGCAGCACTGACCCATCTGAAGTCCTCCCTCCCTCCCTCCCTTCCTGCCTAAATGAATGACCATACTCTAGCATGGGATTACAAACTGGTGTAAATTGAAGACTACCCATAGTTTGTCTTTTTTCAAATTTTATCTCAATCACAAAAGAAGTAAAATGTACTTCAGTGATAGACGGAAACCACTGTAATCCTAAATAAGGTTGTTTAGAATGAATTTTAGTCCTCCTAAAATTAATGTACTGGGTTAAAAATCACCAATTTTTCAGTTTAAATTACATTTCCTCCCCCGCCCCACCCCCACAACAACAAAATCAAATGTGTTATCTAAACAATACCATTGAATGATATTTATTTTATTCAATCAATGATCAGACCAATACAATAAAATTATTTTAATGTCGTTTCCTAAGCTAATAGAAAAACAAAACAAAACAAAATATTAAAAACCAAAGCAAAGCACAGAGGATAACTCACTTTGGATATAATATATCCTTGGTTCCTCAAATCTTATTCTGTCATCATTTGCTTTCTTATTGTTGATGTTAGTTGTGAAGTGGTGTCGCTCCCATCATGATCCCATGAACAGCATTTCTCCAGGCCTTCCTGTCCTCTACCATCCTCTAGAGTTCATTTAAGCTCATGTGGACTGCTTTGGTGACTCCATCCAGCCACCTCATTCTCTGCTGTTCCCTTCTTTTGCCCTTAGTTGTTCCCAGCATTAGGCTCTTCTCCGGTGAGTCCTTCTTTCTCATTAGGTGGCCAAAGTATTTGAGATAATTTGCTTACATGCTTTAATAGCCAGACATGCATAATTTAGATACATTACATGTATTGGTTGAATGTAAGGACATTCTTGAGGTAGGTTCTAATCTCTTTCTTTTTAGATTGAAAAGTCACCTTATACTCACAATGTGATCCTCAACTTGACTAATTAAAAAAAAGTTTTTAAAAAATGTCAAAAATGGCGATTTGGCAAAGCAGAACAAGCTGATACAAGAAAGGGTAAAAGAGAAAGGTTTGCTCTTCTATTTAAATCCCACAGAAGCAATTTTAAAGGAAATTAAAGACACTTGGCAGAGAACACTATCTTCCCCAACTCCTTCCCCAGGTAGCAATCTCTCGCTGCTCTTTTTAATGGTAGGTTGGCTGTACGGTACGAGCTCCCTTTGAATTCCTCAGAATAAAGGCCTGTGAGTAGAGGACTTGACTGCAGGCTCCTTATCCGACTTGTTACTTTGATGTCTTTCTAAAGTTTTTCTGCTAACTTCTTCCTGTTGGAATAAGGATGGCAAAAGATCATATTCACAGTAGGTTGATAGTTGTAATAGGGATGTTTGGAATATTTAATTGGCAGCCAGAGACTTGGCTGAAAAAAAGAAAAGGGCTTCGGAGGGGAAGATGCTCACTTGGGCCAAAGTCATTTTCTTTTTTTAAGCTTACATCAAAGACTTTGTAAGTGGCTATTTTGCACATGCATTTATTTATTTATTTATTTATTTATTTATTTATTTATTTATTTATTTATTTTCAGTTCTTTTATTCATAGGTCACCGCAATGGACTTCAAATTCAACCTCATTTTGCTGACAACAAAAGGGAAAAGGGAAACCCTGATCTGACTCTGGAGATATCCTCCCTGTTTTCACACATGCCCTCCTGCCAATGAACCAAGGTCTGTAGCAAAAAAACCCAACCCCCTAAACATTATATGTGAGTTCTACTCTCATTGTATTGTATTCTCCAGTTCTCAGTTTTGCAATTAGAGAAGCCAAGTTTCCCCCCAGTTCTCCCCAGCGAACAGACTGCAAATAATGACAATGAGAGTGAAGCAATGGATCGGTAGGTCATACTTGATCTCTGTTAGCAATAGCATGCAGCAGCAAGGAAAGATTTTTTGATGGATAGTTGCAGCTGGTGGAGAGAAGATCCAGCCAGTGGAAAATTTCTTTTTAGTAGCATTGTTGTAATTAAGTTCTTCCTCCCTCCCTCCTCCTCTCTCCCTCTCTCTCTCCTTGTTCTTTGCTCAGAACTTTTATTTCCTTTCCTAACAATGACTGGCCTCTTTTTCTATTTTCCAGCTGCATCAGATTCTCTTATTGCACAGGTTCGAGATAAGTTGTAGCTCAGAGAAACTTCCTCACTGCTTTGCAAACTTTTAGCAATCTTCTTCACAGGGAGGGGAGGGGAGAGATTTTTCTTGCTCTCTTACATTCGAGAGGCTTGAGCATTTATGTCACATTTCTCCCTGCAAATTTGCTGAGCTGAATTTTTAGGGTGGAGATGGCAGTAGTTCCTGCTGCGTTGCTTGCTTTGTTTTATGCATCTCTCCATCACTCTGAAGCTTCACTGGCTGCCTATTCTTCCCAGTTGGAAAAAGACAGAGCGTCAGCAGAATTGACTGCAAAACAAAAAGAAGAAGACATTCATACATGTGAAAAGTAATAAAGTTCACAACACAGCCGCATTGCAGCAAAATACACTGGTATCCACACAAAAATTCTTTTTTTTTTTTTTCAATATTTACTCTTCCTGCTGGGGCACATCTCATTATTAAAACCATAATCCACTCTGAGGGCCATCTCATGACTTTAACAAGGCAAGAATACTACAATTCACCCATAAGGATTTCACACCTGTTTGCTTCATTTCGAAAGGAAAGTTGGAAGACTTTCATCAAAGTGAACAAGAATAGTAGAAAAGATGAAGATGAACCTTTTTGCACAACAGAATCTCATACTTGTGTAGTACACCAGCAAGGTGTACCACACTTTTGCGGCACTTTTGTGCAAAACGTTTGCCAGACCAATTCTTGACTATAGCTCATCTGCCTGGAATCCACACTGTGTTTCAGACATTAATACAATTGAGCGACTCCAGAGGTATTTCAGGAGAAGAGTACTCCACTCCTCTGCTCACAGTAGAATCCCTTATGCCACCGGGCTTGAAATGTTGGGCTTGGATAGCCTTGAACTATGTCGACTAACGTCTGATGTAAGCGTAGTACACAAAATTGTCTGCTACAACATCCTCCTTGTCAACAACTACTTCAGCTTCAACTGCAACAAAACACTAATGGGAAACCATAGATTCAAACTCATGGTTCCAAACTCGATTGCAGAAAATATGACTTCAGCAACAGAGTGGTAAACACCTGGAATGCACCATATGACTCTGCTGTTGCATCCTCAAACCCAGTGGTAGGATTCAGTTACCTTCACTACCAGTTTGCAAATGTGACTGCTCTTTTACTTACTTGCTTACTTTGCTCACACGTGACACCTTCTGTGCAAGCACACTGCTTTCTGCACATATGCAGAAGGTCGCACATTATGTTGGGGTGGGTGAGTGGAGCCACCAGCAGCCGCCACTACTGGTTTGCCCATACCACTAAGAACCAGCTGAATAGCACCGCTGCTCAAACACCCGTAATTTTAACCTTAAACTGCCTAGCATGGACCTCACCCCTTTCCTAAGAGATCTGCAAGGGGGCATGCATAAGCGCACCATCGTGCCTACCCTCCCTGTCCTACTGTCCCCATTTATTTGTAACTCATTTCCTGTTGTTCATGTCCATGTTTATGCTTATACCTGTCATCTTGTACGTGTTTGACAAACTAACTAACTGACTAAATAAATAAATATAAATGAATGAACGAATAAACTAAATAAATATAAATAAGATGGTAACCCTGCAGGTCTCAGCTTGTTCCAGGACTAAAAGTAACACAACGAAGGAGTAGATGACAATATCTTCCCCCTTCTAGAAAGGTTTAGTAATGCAAGTCCACCTACTTTTGGAAATTATTTAGCACCTTCCTCTACAAAATAAATCACAAGTGCTTTAGGCTGTGTTTCCTCTTGTTCATCAAGTTAGACATAGTAGACGAAATCTACAGATGAATTAGGCACCATTTGTAAACGTTAACTGAAATGGCAAATCACAAGGCCAAGCGACAGACATAAAGCTGCTAATGCAATGCGGCTTTTTTAAAGATTTCTAAACATTAATGTCTTGTGCCTGATGGATAATAAGCTAATTAAAAACACAATCCAGTTACTAAATTGTTAGATTATGAGCCTTAAGGGACAAGAATATTTCTCTTTGTTTTTCAATAAAATTGCTATTATCCAGTCTGAGCCTTTGGGAGAGACAAGCTATAAAGGAGGAGTGCATAAAAAATGCTGTAAGATTGCCAGCAGCCACTATCTATGTCTCAGCTACCTGTTCATCATCTTCCCTTCAGCTTTTAAATCAGAAGGGCAAACTTGCATTAGCCCCAGGCTGAACTCCAAAGAATATCAGATAAGGTGGGGCAAGGACAAAAATTAAATTTAATTTTGTTTAATTTCCATTCAAATTGAACTGAATAGAAACTTAGTCAAGTATGTTTTAGACATGGGATTAATAATAAAAGTGTACTTAATAATAACCTTTGGGGCCATATTTAAAATTAAAACTTTTTGGGACGAAGAGGTGAGGCTCAAAGGTCCACACTTGGAAGTGCCACAAATTAATTGCATCATACGGCCAATCTTTAGATTCAATAAGATTTCTACCATAGGATGGTTTGGGATGGTGGGGTGGTTTTTTGGGGGGATGACCTAAATTTCTTTGAAGAAATAAAATGACAGGATTTGAGAAATGGAAAAAGAGCAAGGATGGAAATCAAAAAAGCCAACACAGTTCTAGGCTGCATAAACAGAGGGATAAAATCCCTATCACATGAAATCAAGAAAAATCAAGATCACGTGAAGTGTTAATGCCACTTTATAATGCCTTGGTAAGGCCACACTTGGAATACTGCATTCAGTTTTGGTTGCCATGATGTAAAAAAAGATATGGAGACTGTAGAAAGAGTGCAGAGAAGAGCAACAAAGACTGGAGGCTAAAGCATATGAAGAGCAACAAAGACTGGGGGCTAAAGCATATGAAGAACGGTTGCAGGAACTGGGTATATCTAGTTTAATGAAAAGAAGGACTAGGGGAGACATAATAGCAGTGTTCCAATATCTCAGGGGTTGCCACAAAGAAGAGGGAACCAAGCTATTCTCCAAGGCACCTGAGGGTAGAACAAGAAGCAATAAATGGAAACTAATCAAGGAGAGAAGCAACTTAGAATTGAGGAGAAATTTCCTGACAGTTGGAACAATTAATCAGTGGAACAGCTTGTCTCCAGAAGTTGTGAATGCCCCAACACTGGAAGTCTTTAAGAAGATGTTGGATAGGCATATGTCTGAAACGGTATAGGGTTTCCTGCCTAAGCAGGGGGTTGGACTAGAAGACCTTCAAGGTCCCTTCAAATTTTGTTATTCTATTCTATTCTACGCTATTCTATTCTAAATGATGACTACAGAGCTTTAAGAAACACTGTAAGAGAGGGTCTCAAAGTCAGGCAACCACTGTTGATATTCTGATGACATTCAATCAATCAAGCAAGCAGGCCACATACCCAATCCAAAGGATGAAAAAAAAAGATTGAATGATGACAGACTGTAAGATAATCGTATATTTCAGAAGAAAGGTTCTTCTGAATCCATGATTTTAAACTTCAACATTGAGAGAAATAAAAGAATAGAAACAAGCTCCTGGTAAATTGGTTGAGTAAGACCTATATAGTGGATAAAAGTTCTAAGCACAAGAAAGAGGAGGAGTAAGAAGTCACCAATGTACATGCTGAAGGGTCATAAGGGAGAGGGAGAAAGCAATTGGTACCTTGGGATAGGATTTCTTCTATACTAAACTCTATTTCTTGCCAATTTGTGCGATCACATAGATTAGTGTTAACTAACAGTCAGGAAAACAGCTGGAGATTTGGACATCTGTCCAATGTTCATGTCAACAGGATCAAAGTGGTTTCCCATTTATTTCTTGCAGTGTTTTATAGATTACCCTTTTCCAATGGACTTAAGATGGCTTCCTAAACATAATATATTTATTATTAAAAACAGAAGAAGTAACAGTTAAGAAGCTATGTAATAGACTGCTCACTTACCTTTGCCATTTTCTTCTTCCTGTTCTTGGTTTTTTTAATCATTAATATGTTATTACATTATTATTATTATTATTATTATTATTATTATTATTATTATTGTTGTTGTTGTTGTTGTTGTTGTTGTTGTTATTGTTGTTGTTGTTGTTGTCAATCTATTCTATTAACCTCATTTCGGGTAGTTTATTATCTACATAGGATTCCAAGTTTGCTGGCTGCAGAGGAGACAATGGAAGACTTTTATTTGCAGACTTGCAAAATACTGTTAATATAGCTTTACAATAAAGTACAGTTAGGTTAGCTGGTCATGTACCTTGTCTGGTCCACCTGGTAAGGCTTACAGTGGTTGCTATCTGAGACTTGCTTGCATTCATGACAAATTTCAAGAATCATTCTCCCTATTTTTCAACTAAATTTATTCTTTAGCATGGATTCAGGTTAGTGTAGGAAAAATGCAAACTGCAAAGGATACACACACACACCTCCACTTACACACACACACACACACACACAAATACACATACACACATCTCCTCTGTAATAATGCATACCTTTACTCAAAAAGTAATTCCCGCTGAACTTAGTGGAAATTTAATTTGATTAAATGTGGGCAAGAGAAAGCTGCCAAGGGTCATGTTTAATGAGAACTACTGAATCTTTAATAGTTGACTCCAACAGATAGTAAGGAGTGTAATACAATTATTTCCAACTTTTCCTAAGAAGTCGCTAATATTTGAGGAAGCTGCTGTTGCTACTGAACAAATGCAAATTACAAGTAGCAGCAAGAGTAGTAGAGGAAAAAAAAAACCACTGAAAATTCACAATTGGGCAATGCCTGACTTAGAATTCTGATCAACTGTAACAGGACAAAATAGGAAGTTATGTAACAAGACATTTGATCTCCTCTTAACATTTTGATAGGTCTTCACCAAGACTTTGCCCCATTGTTGAAGTTACAGATTTGTAACTTTTGGGGTAGGCTTATAGCTTGCTATTTCATAAAGTAGTTTTGAATTGAAACTTTTAAGCTAAACATTTTGTTTTATCAAGATCCAAGATCAAAAGAAGAGTATGCCAAAAGAAAGAGATAGCCATTGTCCTTTCTGATTTGTTTTTTTTTAATTATGTAAATGATAGAAAAATGGGGAAAATCAACTTATGAGAACAAGAGCAATAGAAACAGATTAATCTAATTATCTATATTTCAGGAATTCATGGCCTGAAATTCCAGAATTATATAAAAGTTCCACTGCCCTCTATAAGTTGCTGCCAAAATGTATAATTATAAGAACTTACTAATATATTATTAACTATTACTAATTTCCATTATTACTAATAATTAATAATTATTATATACATGGGGACTAATCATATTAACTGCACTTAATTGAATTTTCACCCTGCGTGGTTTATCCCAGCACCATCAGTGCTTGTCCTCTTACACTAGATATGTTCCATCCACAAATGTTCACATTGCATAATCATGTGCATAATTATTAAACTGATTGTTAGCTTATAATAGTATTTTCAGAAAATTTTTGGGAAGAATTAGAAAACTGAAAAGAACTGGAGGTTAAAGTGTATCAAGAACAATTGCAGGAACTAGGTATGTCTAGTCTAATGAAGATAAGGATTAGCAATATTCCAATATTTCAGGGGCTGCAACAAAGAAGAGGGGGTCAACCTATTCTTCAAAGAACCTGATGGAAGGACAAATAGGGGTGGATGGAAGCTTAACAAAAACTGATCCAACCTAGAATTAAGGAGAAATTTCATGACAGTGAGAAGGTGAGGTTTTAAGAATATACTGGGCAGCCATTTGTCCAGAATACTATAGGACCATGATGGCAAAACTATGGGCACTCAAGCCATTGCTCCAGTTCAGTTCCACTGTGCATGCATGATGCACACCTTGGCCAGCCAACTAGTCTTCAGGTCTCTGCTGCGCATGCACAAGGGGTGGGGGCACATGTGCAGGGGTGGGGCAGGGTAAATGCATGGGGCATGTTTGCATGCACGGGGCACATGTGGGGCATGCAAGAATGTTCTGGGATGCACAGGGGACTGTGAGCACATGCACGGAGCAGGGTGCATGCAGGGGGCAGCATGCACATTTCATTTTGGTGGTTTGGGCACTCAGTCTGGAAAAGGTTAGCCATTACTGCTATAGGATCTCCTAATTGGGCAGGGTATTGGACTAGAAGACCCTCAAGAGCCCTTCCGACTCTGTAATTCTATAATTCTTTTGTGCTCTCCGAATCTACTTTTAAAATATTGCAGCACAACCCTCCTTCTGCCATGAATTATTTTTGAAAATATCATTTGGGCTTCTCTTCTCAGAAAAAGATTTTTAGCAAAGAAAAGTGCTGTTAGACCATTAGTGTTCATCACTTTCAGTGCTTTTGGTTCAGGACACTGAGCATGGTTTATGTTTAAGGCAGATTATTGGAGAACAATGGGGAAGTCCTGGAAACAGGAAATAACTATTTCATGCAGGTGTGGTGACATGTTGACCAGGAAGGATCTGAAGGCATTGTTGAAGAGAATTAGCAAATCCCAAAGCATTCACTGCCCCCCACAACTGCTCCCCAAGACACAGCTGTGGTATACAACACAAACAAAAAATTGTTCCAGGACTGAATAAATACAATAGAAATCAAAGGGCAATCCAAGTATGGTTGATTCTAAGAATAACACTCTATTCTCCAATACTCTGAGATTTACAAAGATTCATAATGCTTACACAAAAATCAAGTATATACTAAGGCTTCAAAGCGGTGTGCACAAGTTGTTTATTGCTGAAAAAGTCTCCCTAGAGAAGAAAGGATGGGATCCTCCGCCCCCCCCCGCCCCCCCGCCCCCCCACGTTTAAATGTTTAAATCCAATATGTTGAGAGATCCTCATTAGTCTGCCTGATTGTCATACTAGCTAAAGGGAAGGAGCTAATTCTTAAAGGCCTTTGCTCTTATTTATTGATTCAGGCTTTGGTTTTCTTGGAGACAACTTTTTCAGCCAAGATTATAAATACATTGCTGGATCAGATGGACCTTTAGGCTGTTCCAACAGGGTGGTGGGCTTTTTGTTTTGTTTTTCGCTTAATGGAATCTAGGAAAAAGGGGGAAATCCATCATTATAATGTCCCCTGTAACTTTTTAATTGGCTGATACATCTGTCCATTAATTAATTCATTCACATTATTGATTACAATATAATTCAGTGTAATTTGTTCAGAAAATAGAACTGAGTTTAAAAGAGTTTACTTTCCAATAGTCATGGCTAGGCACTCTTGACCAGTGCAGGAGTAGCAAAAATACTATAGCAATAGCACTTAGACCTATATGCGGCTTCACAGTGCTTTGGAGCTCTCTCTAAATGGTTTACTGAGTCAGCCTATTGCACCCAACAATCTGGCTCCTCATTTTACCAAACTCAGAAGGATGGAAGGCTGAGTCAATCTTGAGCCGATCAGGAATCGAACAGCAGACAGTCACCAGAGTTAGCTTGCAATATTGCATTCTAACCACTGCACCACAATGGCTCTTAGATTATCTCAATGGCCCATCCTGATCATTAAAATCTCATAGCCTATCTCAGCCATTGGATTGAATAGTGCATCAATAACCTTGGGTGATTTATTTAATCCACACTCCATCACCATCTCTGATTTCCTGTTCCTTGAATTAAAGCAGAAGATAAAAGAATGCAGCCTACTAACATCATGCCAGTAGCCCACAGAGCCGTTTGCAATAGATGGGTCTAAAAACTGGACTTTGTTTTATTTTGGGAGTTTAAAAGGTAAACTGTGAGCCATAAGCTTTGCCCAGACTTAGGATAGCCACTTTATCCCTACTAGCCAGCCATCCTGTCTTATAAAGTTCTCATTTCCAACCAAAACCTGAAAAAAATTGAACTTCTCTGCCATAAAAGATAACATTTTTTTTTTTTGTCAAATTCCTAGGCTGTCTGACTCTAAAATAATTCTGGGTGTCTCTTCATAAGGCTAAAAGATAAGATTATATATAAAACAGCACATGGGTTTATATAATTCATTGATGTCATTGAGGGAAGCTGCACAGCATAACGGATTTTAGTTAAGATGGCAGTGTAAGAAGATGTCGACTTTTGTTGTAATTCTTCTGAGAATCAACTTCAACATATGTTTCAGCATCATGCATATATATCCAAATTAGGGACCATTCACACAACTGCACCCAAGGTCTGAAGATCATTCTTTTGAACCCTGCTTAGAGAAAGGCAAGATGAGAACAGAGGGATGCTGTTCTGGTGATAGAGAAGGGTAACATTTTGCCAGATGTCTTTCTCCATAGCATGAGACCAAGAGCAGATAGTATTAACTTTCTATGTTAATCCTTGCCCTCAGTCATGGGATTCAAATAATTAAACAACCGGCTCACCCAGGATCAGGGTGGCTATGATGGGAGGTGTGGTCGATCCCAATCCTCTAGCTCCACTGCAAATGCAGGATGAGCCTCCTGCAATGGCCAACCTGACCTTGGGCAAACCACCCTCCCTGCTATCAGAGTGGATCCTGGGCCTTGTGCTGCAATGAAGAAATGAGCAACAGAGCAGCCAACATGAGGGGAGGAGGAGGAACAGGGAGAAGAAAAAGGGAAAGCAGTCTCCTTCCCTCATGCTTGCTGCTCTGTTGTCTGTTTCTCCATTGCATCACAGCACAGGATCCACTTTGATAGCAGGGTGGGTAATTTAACAACCGGTTCACCTGAACCAGGATGAAGCGGCTCAATCCCACCGCTGTTTGCCCTCCCTAAAATGCATACATAGAAAAAGTATGAGAAATAAATTTGATAACCATCATTCAAGTGACCTACAAAATATAAATATAAAACATGCATTAGGTCAATCCTAGAATGCTGTTCAACTGTTTGGAATCCTTCTGTATATTGGATATTAATACTATTGAGCGAGTTCAGAAGTACTTTGCAAAAAAAAAAGGCCTTGCACTCTTCTGTCCATAATACAATACCTTATGCTGCTAAGTTTGAAATTCTTGGTTTAGATGGTTTAGAACTGTGATGCTTGCGATCCAATTTAGTTATGGCATACAAAATTGTAGATAGTAATGCTTTACCTGTAAATGACTTTTTTTAGTTTTAATCACAACATAACACATGGTGAACAACCGCTTTACAAACTTAATATAAACAACTCTAAATTTGATTGCAAAAATATTGATTTTTGTAGCAGAATTGTCAAAGTCTGGAGTATTTTGCCTGATTCGGATGTCTCAGTCATTAAATTTAACAGCTTTAATTTTAACTTAACTTTTTTGGACCTTAAAAGGACCCTAAAGGGGCATGCGTATGTGTGATGACATGCCTATCATCCCTGTCACAGTTTAATTTTCTTATTTTCTTTGTTTGAATTTAAAATTTTTGTTTGATGAATGGATGGATGGATGGGTGGATGGATGGATGGATGGATGGATGGATGGATGGATGGATGGATGGATGGATGGATGGGTGGGTGGGTGGGTGGGTGGGTGGGTGGGTGGGTGGGTGGATGGATGGATGGATGGATGGATGGATGGGTGGATGAATGGATGGGTGGGTGGGTGGGTAGATGGGTGGGTGGGTGGATGGATGGATGGATGGATGGATGGGTGGGTGGATGGATGGGTGGGTGGGTGGGTGGGTGGATGGGTGGGTGGGTGGGTGGGTGGATGGGTGGGTGGATGGGTGGGTTACCATGGCCAACTTGCCCAAACAACTTGATACAGCCAACTTACCATGGCCAACTCATTGCAGGACAACTTGCCACAACCATCTTGTCACAAGAAAACTCACTGTGGGACAAAAGTTACACTAATATCAAAGAAATGGTGTATTAGAATCATTAAAGAAAGGATGCAAAAGGAGGGAGAGAACAAAATGCAAATGACAAAAAATAAAATATTTTTTCTTTTAAATAATCAAATTAAATTGTTAAATTGACCCATAGCAAGTTGTCTCATAGCAAGGTGACCATGGCAAGTTGTCCTGCAGTAAATAGGTCATGGTGAGTTGGCTGTGGTGAGTTGTTCCATTCCAATTTACAACAAATGCTACAAAAATACATTTCAAAGAAGTTTTGACTGACATACTGCATCCAGGCTCATTCATATTCTAAGCAGTAGTATAACTTAAAGAAACCTCTGTTCTGAATGTCCATTGACTTATAGCAGAAGTCTGTAGACCTCTACTCAGAAGTAAATGTCATTTATTTAAAGGAGAATGACTCCCACGGACATGGACATCAGTTTTCAGCCCTTTCTTTCCAAAAGAAAGGCCGGACTCTTCTTGGTTATTTGGTGGGAGGGAATCACTTGGGAGAAATGTTCAGTCTGATTACATGCTCTACACATAGATCTGCATCAACATTACTGATTCTGGCAGAGTCAGACATGATGACAGATCATAAACATGAGTGACAGCGAGATACTTTGATGTATGAAATGTTTTCCTCTCCCATTCCAGCCCAGCATCTGCTGATGGTAGAATGAAGAGCTGCAGATTGGAGAGTTGGGGTGAATAGGATAGCCCTGCCTAATAAATTCAACAAATTCAGCAACACAGGAAGTAAGGTAACTCCATGGGATGGATTTCCTCAAGGAAAGGAAATGTTGGAGGGCGTGGAGGAAAAGCTTCAAAAATGTTAGCTTGAATCGTGCCAGAAAATACACACAGATTTAAAACAACAACAACATCCATCTCAGGATGAGTACTGGATAAATATGAAAAGACTTAGAGATCATTAGAGATTCTTTCCCTGCAAAGAATAATAATTAAAACATTTACCAGATGGAAAAAAAGAACTATTTTTTTTAAAATAAATTATCTATAAAATAAGGAGGTCATCTTAGAGATAATAAGAATTTTTTTAATGGGTGATTTTATTTTTTGGGAAAGACATGTTAATGTTAGTCTTACTTTTAGATAAATGCAGGAAGGATGCACCTAATATATCAAGCAAAATCCAGCTGCCGCTGTTAAAGCACATGGAGGGAGAGATGGATGAATATTCTTATTTTTATAGTTACCCAATTCTTCTTTTATTCTTTCTGAGATGATTTCCTCCACCTCCATCATAAAACCAACCCTTAGATTTTGTGGACCTGTTATAAATAACAATGCATGGTTGATCATCCAAAGCCCTGCCTAAAGACAAAGGCAGGCGTATGATTTGATATAGCCATTATAACCTGAGATGAAGGCATAATTCTTTAGCCATTAATGTCACTGACCAAGGTGGTTTGTCAGGTTTTTGGAGCAGTAAGAAATCCTGCCTACCCCTGTCTTTCTGAATCTCAACTACTTCAAGATGTGTGGACCTCAACACCCAGGATTCAAAATTATAAATTATTGAGTGTATTATTTGTACTTCTATAACTGTCTGGTTTGGCACAACAGCCAAACAGGACAAGTACAGATTCCAATCAGTAATGGTTTTCTCTTACCTTCACTACCGGTTCGGAACTGGGAGAGTGCGCGTGCACAGAGTGTCCGTGATGACATCCGGGTGGGCGGGCGGAGCCTCCTACCGCTGCTACCAGTTTGCCTGAACCAGGGCGAACTGGCAGAATACCACCTTTGATTACAATGGATAGTGAGGACTGCAGAAAAAACAATTGCAACCAGCTGGGTTTCCATAGAAGACCTGCATATTGCATGGAAGAAGCGCTAAGAAGATATTTGCAGATCTCTCACATCCTGGACATAAACTTTTCAACTCTTTCTCTCAGAATGGCTCTATAGGGCATTGCATACAAAAGCATCTAGACACTGGGACAGTTTCGTCCCTTGCGCCAAAACTCTGCTGAAAACCTAATTCTCTCAGCACTGCCTAATGTCTTTAACCTATGTACTGTGACTGTTATATTCTTATTTAATACAATACAATACAATAGTAGAGTTGGAAGGGACCTTGGAGGTCTTCTAGTCCAACCCCCTGCCTAGGCAGGAAACCCTATACCGTTTCAGACAAATAGCTATCCAACATCTTCTTAAAGACTTCCAGTGTTGGGGCATTCACAACTTCTGGAGGCAAGCTGTTCCACTGATTAATTGTTCTCACTGTCAGGAAATTTCTCCTCAGTTCTAAGTTGCTTCTCTCCTTGATTAGTTTCCACCCATTGCTTCTTGTTCTACCCTCAGGTGCTTTGGAGAATAGTTTGACTCCCTCTTCTTTGTGGCAACCTCTGAGATATTGGAATAATGCTATCATGTCTCCCCTAGTCCTTCTTTCTCTTAAGCTAAACATACCCAGTTCCTGCAACCGTTCTTCATATGTTTTAGTCTCCAGTCCCCTAATCATCTTTGTTGCTCTTCTCTGCACTCTTTCTAGAGTCTCCACATCTTTTTTACATCGTGGCGACCAGAACTGAATGCAGTATTCCAAGTGTGGCCTTACCAAGGCATTATAAAGTGGTATTAACACTTCACGTGATCTTGATTCTATCCCTCTGTTGATGCAGCCTAGAACTGTGTTGGCTTTTTTGGCAGCTGCTGCACACTGCTGGCTCATATTTAAATGGTTGTCCACTAGGACTCCAAGATCCCTTTCACAGTTACTACTACTGAGTAAGGTATCACCTATACTGTACCTGTGCATTCCGTTTTTGTTGCCTAAATGTAGAACCTTACTCTTTTCACCATTGAATTTCATTTTATTAGATAGTGCCCAATGTTCAAGTTTGTCAAGATCCTTCTGTATCTTAAGCCTATCTTCTGGAGTGTTGGCTATTCCTGCCAGCTTGGTATCATCTGCAAATTTGATGAGTTCCCCATTTATTCCCTCATCCAAATCATTGATGAAGATGTTGAAGAGTACTGGGCCTAAAACAGAGCCTTGGGGTACTCCACTGCATACTTCCCTCCATGTAGATGCAGTTCCATTGAGAACTACACGTTGAGTGCGGTTGGTCAGCCAGTTACCAATCCATCTGGTGGTGATGCTGTCTAACCCACATTCTTCTACTTTATCTAGTAGTAGGTTATGGTCTACCTTATCAAAAGCCTTACTGATTTATCCTTATTATCTTCCTTACATCCCCTTTGATTGGCATTACTGTTACTATTCTGTTGTTTTGCATGTATACTGAGTGTTTTTTGGAATAGAGGCAAATTCCTTGTGTGTGACTTGGTGAAAGGCACAGTGGTTCAGTGGCTTAATGATGCTGGAGATGGTTTCTGCTCCAACGGTTTGAGTCCTAGCACTCCACGTTAGGGTGAGCTCCCAATACTTGCTTCAGCTTCTTTCTACCTAACATTTGAAAGCGTGTTCTATGCGAATAGGTTAGCTATGTTCCACTTTGGTAGGAGACGATGGGGCTCCATACAGACAATCAAATTGCTTCACTCTGAACCTTCCCAATTGTGGCACTCATTTATGAGGCAGCTCCAGGGAGACGGGGCACTACAGGAAGAGCCAAGCTACTACTCTGCAATAGCATTGTTGTCTCCTGGCTAATGTAACAAATAATGTATACTAATCATCACAAATATCATAAAGCAGGGGTGTCAAACTCAAGGATTCAGACCATGGGGTGCTTAGATCTGGCTGCATGCGCCACCCTGGAAACAGTGAAGGACCAGATCATGGTGCCTTTGCCAGTGAAAACGGAGCTCAGGGGGGCCATATGGAGCCCTCCTGAGCTCCATTTTCACTGGTAGAAGGTTGCAGGAGGCCGTTGCAGCTGAAAATGGTGAATGGGAGCCTATTTTCCCTGGCAGAGCAGTTGGGCCACCACAGGCAGCCCCAACACAAATGACGTCAAGCTGGCCATGCCCACCATAGCCATGCCCACCATCCTCCCCCTGAAGTCAAACACAACCTGGATGCAGCCCTCAATGAAATCAAGTTTGACATCCCAGCCATAAAGTATTCAATTCAATTCAACAGAACATTCAACCCTCAGGGGGAAATGATAGGAGGCACAGCCTGTTTTTCTGTAAGGAAGAAAACAATGGAAGAAGCTAGCCAGAGGTCTTCTGTGCTGCATTCAGTTTGGGCCTGAGATGAAGATGGTACACTGGAGATGTTTGAAATTACCTCCCGCCCAATGTTCAACATCTTGGTTGTTCTCATAATTATAAAATATAAATCCCTTGCAGACACAAATGCTAAGGATCATGATGCTGAACATTTCACCTTGCAGATTCCGAATTCCTTCTGTAGATTCCCCTGCTTGCCTGCAATTTCCTGCCTGATGATACTCAGAAGACCTGGCTGTTCTCCAAGGCTTTGGCTGAAGGTTGAGTCTGTATTGGTTGTAGTGTTTCCATTTATATATTTGTTTCCAGCTCACTTATGTTTTCTATGCTTATTTGTTCTTTGTATTTTCTAAGCCACCCAGAATCCTTGAGAGCTGGGTGGCTGCCAAATATGTGTAAATAAATAAACTCCTTAAGCCAAATGCATGTTTTCACAGGAGCACACAGCAGGGAAAAGACGTGGCTATTTTAGGAATTGCAGACAGGTGCTTTGTATGCACCACTGCATGCTCTAAAACATCTGTTCCCCTTTAAATCTACACAGCCTACTGACTACCTTCAATACCCAAGGATGCCCTATATTTGATTCTGGGAAATTATACTCAAAATACATAGATATTCCTGGGTCAGGTAGCTATGATTGTTAGCCTCCAACCCTGTTCCCTCATTTGTTCTTAAAGGTTGCTTGGTGAAACACCTATTCCCTTCCCAGAGAAGGCTAAAATGAAATATCCCACATATGCTTTGTTATCTTTTATCATATTGCTATTTTCATTGAACAACTGATATATTCTTTTTTCTTCTTCTTTTGAATATATACAAGTACAGGTAGTGTTCGACTTGCAATCATTCATTCAATGATCGTTTGAAGTTACAATGACATTGAAAAAAATCACAACAATATGTGGTGGGAGTGCACAAAAGCTGGTGCTTTTTGGCACCAGATAAGAAAGTATTTGGGAGAGACATTAAATCGAAGGATGGAGTTGAGGCCAGAATTATTTCTACTAGGGATCACAAAAGAAAAACAGGGAAAGGTGGACTATATTTAATGCTGTATATTTTGACGGCAGCAACACTGGTTTTTGCACAAAAATGGAAAACTAAAAAGACTCCCTCGGAACAAGAAATAATAAATAAGATACTGACATGTGCAGAAATGGACAGACTGACTCTAGAGCTAAAAGACAAGGATGAGACGGAATATCGTGAAATCTGGGACAAATGGTACCGATATTTAGAAATACAATACAATACAATAGTAGAGTTGGAAGGGACCTTGGAGGTCTTCTAGTCCAACCCCCTGCCTAGGCAGGAAACCCTATACCGTTTCAGACAAATAGCTATCCAACATCTTCTTAAAGACTTCCAGTGTTGGGGCATTCAGAACTTCTGGAGGCAAGCTGAAATGAAGGGAAAAGACCAGAATAGAAAAACACAGACAAGTCAAGCATTGGAAAATGTGGTATTAAGAATGTGTGATAGGTAGGAAATGGATATGTATTTGTATGATTAGTAATTATATAAAAGAAAGGATCAACGGACAGGTAATTTGACTGACTACATACACCTATGTAATGGATATAAAATGCAATTGTTATAACCACAATATGGAAACGTTTATGCCAGAAATGTCACACTATGTCCCATGTTTTTAATGTTTATCTAATAAAAAACTTTTAAAAAAAAGAAAAAAAGAAATCACAACAGATCTTCATACAGTGGGACCTCGGGTGCTGACCGTAATCCATTCGGTTGGCAGCCGATTTGGTCATGACATGACCAGAAGCAAGACAAACTGTGCATGTGTGCACACACACAAAATGGCTTGGCAGGGGAAATCGCGCAGCATGGGAAATCGCCGTGGCTCTGTTTCATTTGGCACCTGAGGATGTGTTCGTAACATGAGTGAAGCATTTAGCAGATTTTTTGGTCGGCACCACAATTGTTCATTATCTGAGCCATTTGGGACCTGAGGTCCCACTGTACTTACAACCATAGCAGTGTCCCCATAATTATATGATGAAATTTGGTTCTTAGCAGCCAGCATGTGTTTACATTGGACTTCAGCATACCAGGGTCACATAATTACTACTTGTGTCCTTCCTAGTTGACTTCCCACAAGAGAAGTCAATGGAGGAAGATTGATTCACTTCAACATTGTATGACTTACTTAATAATCTTGGTCATAAAATCAGACGCGCTTAACAAATGCCTGGCTTAGCAACAGAAATTCTAGTCACTATTGTGGTCACAAGTCAAGGACTATCTTCTTGTTATTCCAAACATTTTTCTGGATTGACTCTGGGTATCATGGATGGGTGGCACTGTATTGCACAACTTTGTCTCTTTTCTCCAAGGTCGATACAAGCCAGTGATGATTATAAGGAGAGGTCCCGGTATCAGCCTTTGTTGTTTGGGGCAGGGGTCTCCAACCCTCCGGCTGCAACCCACGGCTGGGCCTTGAGCCATTCAGAACTGGACTGGAGAAGTGGTGGACAAGCATGCACATGTGTGGGGATCCACTTGAATAAGCAGTGGTGAGCATGTGGTCTATTTTTGCAAGTAGTGGGTGCATGTGCCAGTTGCTCACACAACTGCAGCTGCGTGCACACATGTTTGCCCACCACTCATATGGATACGTCCCGTCTCTCTCCCCCCACAAAGATGGAAAGGTTGGGAAACTCATGTCTGGGGCATTGGAGGGTTCAACGCTTTCCTATTCAATATCTACATGAAGCTAGTGGGTGAGGTCATCTGTCAGCATGGGGTGAGATATCATCTGTGTACTGATGAAACTCAATTATATGTTAAGCAGTCCTATTGATGTCTTACCTGTCAGAAAATCACAGCATTCTGTCCATCAGGAAGTACTTCCCTCTACAACTCATGCTCACTTGAAAAATACCTCTAGATCTTGAAAATGGTTATATTATGTTAACATACCCTTTGTAGAGCCCCAAGCTTTAAAATAAGCTTCATCAATATGCTACTTAATGAAAGCTTTATCTGATTAATCTCTTGAGAGCAAATTTTAAACAGTGGGGAAGAGTTAAAACATCCATGTTTCCAACTAGTTTTGAACTGAGAGTAAAGTCTTTTTTCCCCATATCAAAAATATCAGAACTCAAGAGCTCCCTGGGTTGAAATCCAACAGTAATTATTTTCACAGTATGCCAAATATATACAGCATAAGAGATCCTTAACATGCAGGGTTTAAGAGTGATATATTAGAAAAGGTTTGCGAGAATAGCCCACATAGCCAAATCAAAAATAGTTGCTACGGGATATAACTAAGGTATCCATGAGACAGAGATCCAAGAAAAACAAGATGGCAGTCTTATTTGTTCGACTGAAGCCTCCATCTACTCTTCAAATACAACTGCTGCACACATGGGCACCACCAAATATAGCCACTAGTTAAAAAATTACAGTAATGGACATTTTTCTATGTGTAGGCAAATCTTGCCTGGTGTTTTATGAAACCCACTTTTGGTTGCACACTTCCTTTGGGAACAGACATTTCCTTGATTCCTTTTATAGTCATTCCACGTTAGCCATTCCAAAAAAAAAGAATGTAAATAACTGGTCACAATAGCATAACACAAAATTATAAATTCACATTTGATCCTGAACTGTAGCTTGCCAAGCTATTTAATCTTCTGCATTTTGCACATTTACTGTTTGATTAAATATCCATAAAAATCCAAAGCTATAAATCCTGAAGACCAAGATACAATTTCTCTCCAGATGTGCAAGCAAATTGGTACATTGTGATAGATTGTCAAATTTGATAGATATGCTTGGCTCACTTTTGATTTCAGTGAAGGCTGGCTTTGAAAATCCTACTCCAAATCTCTCAGCCCGTTTCTCTGCAAATTATACCAAGGTAAAAATTAAACAATTGCTTTTATTTCTGCATTTAATTGATATTTCGTGATCCTCAGCTGTAGAATTTCACAACATTTCCAGGTGCTTAGCTCTCATCAAAGTTATCATGAAGTTTATATTCGGTCCTCTGTCTAATCTGATTATATACAAGCAAATTCTAACTGCATTTTTTTAAAGTACACCACTCCTTCTTTCAGAGTCCTGTGATTGCATGTTCTTTTATATTGTGTTGATCATCTCCAACATGAGCCCATAGATTTAAGATTTTAATACCCCTGCCTTCTTGAAGGACCTTTAAAATTTAGAATTTAGTAATGTGACCAACATCTATTCAAAGTAGCTTCGTAGAACAACCGTCTATATGCATCCTTAACCCCATAAACTAAAATTGCATTTTTCCTTCCTTGCTATGATACTAAAATAAAGATGCAACCTTTTCTGCAATTGGAGATTCTATTTTGGAATTTTTGGTGTTGTTTTTAAAGCTACCCTTAGGTGCTACAGAAGCAAGTGATGATCTAGTAACATCAGCAAAGACTGAAATATTTTTAGTTGTTGGGTTTTGGTTTTTTTTTTTTTTTTTTTTTTGCTTTGGGGGAAATTGGGATGAGTTTTATTGCATGAAAGATCTGATAAGTATTAACTTAGGGCACATTTTGCACATTTTTAATCCATCACTCCCAAATCATTAAAAAAAAAAGACATTGCACCTACAAGGGGATGCTTGACACTGCAGGCCTGTCAAACAGGTGGCCCACTGGCTGGATCTGTCACTCACAGGCCCAGCTCCACAAAGGCAAAAAATGTCAGGATACGTCATGATGTGTCACTGACGGGACAGACTTTTACACCAGTGCTCTAGAGATTTGGGCATTACAGGCAGCACAGAGATCATTGATCACTAAATCTACAATAAAGGTTGAAAGGTAGGTGTTTGCAGGAGAGAATTAATTAATCCCTGAACAGACAATCTTTCAAATTCCATAGATATATCCAGTAGTGGTTTCTGGATCCTGTTTCAACTGGTGCGGTGCAATGGGACCGGGCGGCCTCCACCTGAATGCGTGCACATGCACACAGCATTCACATGTGTACAACTATCAGCAATGCCTCCGTGACACTCCAGCTGCTTGGTAGACACACCGTGCGCAGAAGCCCCAAACAGCTCAAATACTGGTAAGGAGAGCAGGCAGGCAAGTGGGCCCTCCAGAACACCATACTGGAACGGTACCCGGTGCTCCCAGAAAGCACCAGTACGCCCATACCAGGGTGAACTGCCTGCAACTCACCACTGGATATACTATCCATAGTTCCTTCAGGTGGCAACACTTGTCTTTGCTTGGAGGGTTGGCCTTGGTTAGAACTTGAATGGGTGACTTCCATAAAATCACAAAGATTGAACTAGATTGGAAGTAAATATAAAAAGAAGGCAATGACAAATAATATGAACTGTGAATCAAAAGAGAATTTCTTTTTATTATTCACTACTTTAAGATTTCATTGAACAAGAGAGAGGAGGAGTAGGAAAATTACAGGCCTCCCATCCCAAGTAAAGCAGCTTCCCATAATCAGTGTTCTTTTCTCAGAAGGTGACATCTCTTTAAAACACAAGTCTTTTGAAAGAAAGGGAAAGCCAACACAGTTGATTAATGCTTGCAGGAAGTGGGAATATCTAGTCTAATGAAGAGAAGGACTAAGGGTGACATGATAGCAATTTTCCAATATTTGAGGGCTGCCGCAGAGGACCTATTCTCCAAAATACCTGATAATACATGATAATGGATGGACAGTTAGCAAAAAGAGATTCAACTTTAGAAGAAGGAAAAATTTCCAGACTGTGAGAAAAATTAATCAGTAGAACAGCTTTACCTCCAGAAGTTATTATGCTCCATTTCTAGAGTTTTTTAAGAGTTTGGGAAACCATTCATCTGAAATGGTATAGGGTTTCCTGTTTGAGCAGGAGGGTTAAGACTAGAAGATTTCCAAGGTCCCTTCCAACTATGTTATTTTGTATTCTGTATTCAGGTTCCACAATGGAAAAATATGCCTACTGAGGAAGTTATAGACCAAGATTATGGTAATTTATCTATTAGCTAAACATTCTACAGCTTTCTGCCTTACAGTCAGAATGAACCTTTCAAAATTTCAGATTTGGTGGTTATTATAAATTCATATATGAAGACCTCTGTAAATTTAAATCCTCCTAAATACCACATCTAATCTTAATCCAGTAATTATGATACTTCTTCCTTCTGCATGCATACCTTCTCCATTCATAAAGGATCGTTGCCTACCCCATGAAGAATCTGTTCTGCATCTTGAGAACAATCTTCCCAAGTTCAGTTGTTACATGACCTTGTTCTCTGTTGACTCTTCCAAAACAAAGCTTCTATAATTTCCTATAGGTTAGAATAGGATTCTTCTAATTAAATCCAATCCTGGATATGGATTTTATAGTCGGTATGAATGCCTCCTATTGATCACTTCACACAATATGTTAAATAGCACGGTTACACTTCTATCTCCATCCCAATTTTTCTAACCACAGGTCTCATCCTATGCAACAATACAATGAACCAAGAGAAGAGAATAGTTGTAGTTCAGAATTTAATTGAAGGGATCTTGGTGCTCTCTGAGCTTGCTTATTTTCTTGCAAACATAGATAGCATTATTAGTGTTAGAAAGGAGTGGGATTTGCTCTCTGTTTATATATAACATAAAAACACACATATAAAATACAATATGACTGGGCTTTCCCAGTCATATTGTAGGAATGTTCTTGCTTCCTTGATTGGGTATTGTTTACAGTTTGATTGTTGGCCTGGGTTTAATCCTGATTAATATCCCAATCAAGAAACTATCAACTCAGACAGTAAATAATCGCCTAATCAAGAACACTCCCATCAACACTAACAGGGCAAGCCACCATACATAAACAGAGAGCGAACCAACTCCCTTCTAGCATTAATGTCACCTAGTTGGATAATGAAACATCTACAAGAAAACAACTAATCTCAGAGAGCACCAAGGACTCCACAATATAATGAGCTTATGAATAGAAGTTCCTATTATGTAGGTTATCCACACAGTCATTTTCTACCCCTGAACAGCATGAAAGTGGTTTACTTAAACTGTCTGTGATATAGTTTTATAGACAAGTGATTCTCAATTTGAAAGGCTGTGAGGAAATGATGTGAAAATATTTTAATGTCAGGAATTATCCATTTAAAAGATCTAAAGGGTAAGGAAGGAAAGCTCTTAAAGACTGAAAATCTGCTTTTTAATTGGTTAAAGCAAGGTACAGATACAGTTACAGTCTTCCCTTCTGCCCTGAGATATTGCATCTCTATTGAAAGCTTAGGAAACCTTGCTGCTCATGAATTAATGCATGCAAATGAATTGGCAAATATAGTGCAAATCTCACTACAGAGAAGTGAGAAGTCTCTGACTTCTTTTTCTTCCGGGGCTCATTCTCCGTTCCTGAGAAAATGGCAGCTCAGCCCTTTATATGTCCAAAAGCACAGAGAGAGTACTCCTTTAAGCTGTACTTTGCACGATAGCCTTCTGTTGGTCATGCATAATCTCTTCCTTTTCCCTTTTTCTTCTGCCTACTACCAAGCTCAAAAATGCAGTTTATGTGTCTGGCAGCGTTGTTCCTGAGCTCATTAAATCATTTCATGGGAGATCATTGATGTTTTGTATTTTTTAGTGCCCTACATTGCCAGTGTTACTCGCTGTGGGAGAGAGCTAAAAATAAATGTAGATTTTAACAGCTAGGTGGTGGGTTGTTTCTGCTCTTAAAGAACCAAAAGGTATCAGGCTGTGTCAACCAAAGTGGAACAGGAATATTCCTTCTTTTTCTTCTCACTCCTTTTCCAGTGAAAGTACTAGCTAAATGCAATTTAGACAATATTTAATGGACCAAAGTTGTGCAACTTTGTTGTTATTTTGAAACAATAAGTTTATTATGGCATCTGCTGGCTAACAGATGAATTTGGTGGATATGTTTTCATTAATTGCTACTCTTGTCATTAAACCGGCCCTTTAACTTAACACCAGAGACTTGCATTTGTTCAAAATTCCTCAATTCAAGAGAGAAAATATAGCTTTGCGTAAAATTGGATTTTACACAAAGCTATGTTTTTACTTTTGGATGGAGGATATTTTACAAAAAGGGAGCTGTAGAGAAAGTCACCTCTCATTGTAAATGCAACCTCAAATATTTTTTTTTAAATGCATGTATATTAGGGCTTACACAATTCTTGTGTATTTCTTACCTCTAAATAAAAGGAAAGCATAGTATTCATTTTTAGGCATTTTTATCCAAAGGAAATCTTGAAGGGGAGCACAAATGAAACATGTGTCAGGCCTCAAAGCCATTTTTTGCATTGGACCTTCAGGCCTGCCACAATTATTGCAGTGGGAAATTGGGAGGGGGAATTATATTGAGTGGAGTAGATATAGTCAAAATAACATTCCTTTCTCAGAGAGTCAAGAACATCTTGCCCTGCACCTGGAGTGGCGTGACTGGGAGGCATCTCCACTTGTGATGGGGCCTGATTGGACCATGTGATGGACATGTGGGTGCTGGGCAGGAGCTTGGACTTTCATTTGGATGGGGAAAGCCTGGAAACTTTCAGATTCGGGTTTTCCCAGATGTGCCAATATGACATCTCTAATAAAATGGAACTTTGATGAAACTCAAGCCTTGGAGTCTTCTTTCATTAGGGGTGTTATTTGGAACCTTGACAACATGTGGATGTAGGTTTCCTTGAAAGCTTGGATTACATATCTTTGATGCAAAACCTTCTCCTTGGAGGATACATCTTCATACTGCTGCTTTAATAAGTGCTCAGCCCAAACCAGTGGTTCAGTAGTTAAAGACACTGAGCTTTTCAGCTGGATATCCCATGTTCAAGACCCTAGAGCCATGTGATGTGGTGAGCTCCTGTTCCTTGCCCCAGCTCATGCCCATCTAGCAGTTCAAAAGGATCCAAATGCAAGTTGATAAATAGGTACCACTTTGGTGGGAAGGTAACAGCATTCGATAGTCCTTGGCCTATAGTCAAGCTGGCCACCTGACCATGGAAGCATCTTCAGACAACACTGTCTCCCTCAACTAAGAAATGGAGGTGAACACCATCCCGAAGATGCAAACATGACTGGACAGGGGAAACCTTTAACCCAAATTAGTGCAAGGAAATCCTAGCCCAGATCAGCATATCCTAAAGCATCATGGGTCTAAAAGCACCTGTAGAATCTGGTCAAAACTGTAATGATGTCTTGGAATGATAGGGGAAGAGAGAAGAAAGAACCACACACTGGATAACTGGGGTGTAAAAATGCTATCTACAGAAGGGGAAATTTTCAGGAAGAATCCTTCCCTAATTTTTTGGAGAATGAAAAAAAAAGATGACAGGAGAAATATTTGAGACTTGTGATGATATGGGCAGACATGAAGGAAAGCTACAGATTGGACAACTGGTACATAAAAATATATCAAAAGAAGGTAGTATATGTAGCTCGGTATTGAATTGTGGAGTCTGTTACCAAAGTAACAGCACAACCTCCCACAAAAGGAGCTATGTAAGAACATTATTCAGATGAGTAGAAACACATTGTAGCAACCCAGAAGACCACAGAAATACCACCTATACAAAATCTCTCAACAAATTGGATGCCCATATTGTCTGTGCAAATTTATCAAAAAGTGCCTGACCATTCAACTATTAAGCACAACCAACACGGGCTATGAGAAGGATAACACTGCCATACATCAAAAAGATCTCAAAAATAACCCAAAGACTGTTACAATCACATGGCATCCCAGTTTCAAACAAACTAACAATAGGTCTCCAATACATCCTAAATAAACGAAAATACTCAATAGCTCAAGGAGAACAAGAGTCACCTACAATGTACAATGGAAAGATGTATCAGTCACTAAGTAAACCAGACAGGCAAAAAACTAGCAGAACATAACCATGAACACCAACTAGTGGTCAGAAGACATGATGAAACACCCTTAATCTCACAATACATGAACAGACTCAGCCTTAGTTTCAAGTGGAAAATTGTAAATATTCTAGAACAAGTTACAAAGTAAAAAAAAATGCCATGGAATTCCTAGCATTTAGATAAATCAGCCAATAAGCATACATTTAAACCACATTTGCACGCCATTAAAAGGAGACAATAAAAAAGCTAAGAAAAAAAATACCAGAACATATTTTCCAGCAACCAATACCCAGATAAACAGGGATTTAAACCAGACAAACAATTGAGCAGAAAACAATATCCAAATCAAGGAACTAGCAAGGAGAAAACTACATCCTCACCAACACTGGCAACACAAGCAACTGCACATAAACAGGGAGCAGACTTTATACTCACTAGTACTGATGATATTACCTAACTAGGTAATAAAACAATAAAGGAGAGGAGCCATGGGAAGCATCCTCCCTAGTTTTCCAGAGAATTTAAAAGTGAGGAGGAAAGAAATATTTTTGTGTCTTACAATATTGATGCTAGCCCTTTCGAACTAATCCAGGCAAGACGCACAACAGTGAATCCTGATTCTATTGTAAAGTTACATTAATATAATTTTGCATGACAGAAAGTATTAGTCTCCTTGAGTAGATCTAGATATCTTGTACATACAAGTTGTCCAATCTGTGGGTCTTTGCTCCCAAGGTCATTCACACAAGCCATTACAAAATAAATTGTGGCTGTGACTGTGTAGTGGAAGCTTTGTCCCACTTTTGTCTGTATCACTACGGCCCACAGGACAAAAATATCCTGGGAAGACAATTTGACGGCTATATAAATAAAAGCTTATAATGAAGGGCAACTTCATTATATGTTTAAAAATGCCACCAAACGCCTAAATGCTTCAAATCATCTGTAAGAAACCTATGCAAGGCATTTTACCCCTCCTTTCTTCTTTCCTTTATTTGCCAAACAACTCAAAATTAGACCACCTTCTGCTAGGAAAATTCTCTTGACAATTCACCTAGAATTCTAGCTCTTGCATCACAGCTTTCCACAGCATGGAGGAAAGGTTACGGCGACAGCTGTTCGGAGAAATAATTGCTCAGCACCTCCAGCTAGAGATTCAAATGTGAGAGAAGAAAAATGAAGAGGGAACAGTGAAGAAAGTGGGCAGGAAAGAGAGGTGGGGAGAGAGAGGGGGGGAGGGAGAGGGAGAGAGAGAGGGAGAGAGAGAAGATAACAATTTTGAATTAAATAAAGCCGAGTGATACATTAAAGCTATTTTGCACAATGCAAAAATAACTAATATTAATGGTGAGATAAAGATATGTTATACTGTCCATAAATAATAAGCATCGATGGCATTGCTTTAATGTCATGAGTTACATCTCCTGCAACACCACTGAATTCATGAAATACTTTCTCCATTTCTATTCCTTTGAGCTCCTTCAAAGTCTGTTTTAGAATGTATGTCAAGAAAGGTTATAAAATGGGGGAATATACACATTTCAATATACAGGTGGTCTTCAACTGACAACCACAACTGAACCCAAACTTTCCCCCCATTTTATGACCTTTCTTGACAAAGTTGTTAAGTGGATCGTGTAAGTTGTTAAATTAGCAACACAGTTATGGAGTGAATCTGGCTTTCCAACTGACTTTGCTTTTTCTGAAGTTATCAGAAGGTAATCACATGATCCTAGGATGCTAGAAATCACCATAAGCATGAATCAATTGCCAAGCATCTGAATTTTGATTATGTGACCATGGGTGATACTGCAATTGTTGTAAACGTAAAAAGAAAATGGTCATAAGTCACTTATACCAGTGCCATTTTAATTTCAAATGGTCACAAAATGAATCTAAGACACAGTTTGGGTTTGTGTTCAGATTTATCTAAGGCATTGGTTTCAAGGCATTGGTTTCCACATTGGACAAAGATACAAACAGATAGAAGGAGCACCCATGGGATCACCCCTCTCACCCGTCATCGCAAACCTATACATGGAACGCCTTAGATAAATCTGAACACAAACTGGCTTAGTTATGTAGATGATACTTTCGTAATTTGGCCACATGGGAAGGAAAAACTGGACAACTTCCTCACACATCTCAACAGCCTACCCCCAAAAATACAATTTACTGTGGAAATAGAAGCTAACAAACAACTTCCCTTTCTGGATGTCCTAATCTACAAAAAGCCGAATGGCTCCCTAGGATACACCATCTACCAGAAAAAAAAAAAACACCAACCACTACTTAAACACACAATCCAATCACCACTCTGCACAGATCAATTCTATAACCAAGACCCTCATCTCTAGAACCAAACACCTAGCCAACAAAGACCACCTGAAAACTGAATTACACAGTCTCACAAAAGTATTAATTTCCAACGGATTCCAAAGAAACAATTACCAACCTAATCGAAAAGACACCCCCCCCCCAAGAACCAAGACACAGAACAGGACCTGCCCTCCTCCCTTACATCAAAGGCACCACAGATAAAATCAGCAAAATTATCCACAAACACAATATCAAGACAGCCTTCGGCACTGACCAAAAATAGCCAACATTTTAACTTTAACTTTAACTTTTATTTAATTTATAAACCGCACCCTCTCCCAGAAGGGACTCGGGGCGGTGTACAGTCATATTAAAAACACAATAAATATACATAAATATAAATGTAAATATAAATATAGATGTAGATGTAGATGTAAATGGAGGAGGTAACATCTAAGCTGTACAATAGTAGTTAAAGTTCAAATTTAAAAATACATTAAAAACTATCCCTAAAAAACTATCCCAGAGTAAAATGTTTGCCAGGAGGTATAAAATGGGACTATAAATGGGCCAGGCCAGCTAATTGGAACAGGTGGGTCTTGAGTTTCTGTCGGAAGGAGCGGAGGTCGGTACTGGTTCTGATATCGGGGGGGGGGGAGGTCATTCCAGAGGGTTGGGCCCATCACAGAGAAGGCTCTACTCCTGGGCGCCGCCCGTTGGCATTGCTTAGTGGATGGCACCCGGAGGAGTCCCTCCCTGTGGGAGCGAATTGGTCGCAGGGATGTATGAGGTAGGATGCGATCCCGCAGGTAGCTAGGTCCTGTGCCATGGAGCGCTTTGAAGATGAGGTGACGCGAGGCTGGCTTCTGGGCCTGGTGAACGCCTCATTGAGCGAGGGTTCCTTACCGACTGCCTTGAAAGAGGTGGTGGTGAGGCCCCTGCTCAAGAGGCCTTCACTTTACCCAACGGAGCTAGCTAATTACCGTCCAGTCTCCAACCTCCCCTTTTTAGCGAAGGTTGTTGAGAATGTGGTGGCGCAGCAATTTCCACGTCGCCTCGACGAATCCGTATATCTAGACCCACGCCAGTCTGGCTTCCGACCCGGGCACAGCACCGAGACAGCCTTGGTCGCATTGGTGGATGATCTCTGGAGGGCCAGAGATAGAGGTTGCTCCTCTATCCTGGGCCTATTAGACCTCTCAGCGGCTTTTGATACCATCGACCATGGTATCCTACTGCGCCGGCTGGAGGGGATGGGAGTCGGAGGCACCGTTTTACGGTGGTTCGGCTCCTACCTCTCCGGCCGGTTGCAATATGTGTTGACTGGGGGGCAGAGGTCGACCCCGAGGCCATTCTCTTGTGGGGTGCCACAGGGGTCAGTCCTCTCGCCCCTTTTGTTCAACGCATATGTGAAGCCGCTGGGTGAGATCATCCGTGGCTTTGGGGTTGAGTACCATCTGTACGCTGATGATACTCAGTTGTACATCTCAACCCCAAGCCACCCCAACGGGGCTGTCGAAGTGATGTCCCGGTGTTTGGAAGCCGTCGGGGTCTGGATGGGGGACAACAGACTCAAACTCAACCCCTCCAAGACTGAGTGGCTGTGGCTACCGGCACCTCGGTTCAGCCAGCTGATTCCATCACTGGCCATAGGGGGCGAACAATTGCCCCCTGTGGAACGGGCGCGCAATTTGGGCGTCCTCCTAGATGCCCGGCTGTCAATGGATGATCATGTGGCAGCCGTGGCAAGGGGGGCGTTCCACCAGGTTCACCTGGTGCGCCAATTGCGCCCCCTTCTGGACCGTGATGCCCTACGCACAGTCACTCATGCACTGGTGACGTCTCACCTGGACTACTGTAATGCTCTCTACATGGGGCTTCCCTTGGGACGCGCCCGAAGACTGCAGCTAGTCCAGAACACAGCCGCGCGGGTAGTCATGGGGAGTACTAGGTACTCCCACGTAACACCTCTCCTGCGCGAGCTGCACTGGCTGCCTGTGGTCTTTCGGGTGCATTTCAAGGTTCTGATCACCATCTTTAAAGCGCTCCATGGCATAGGGCCTAGTTACCTGCGGGATCGCATCCTCCCACATACATCCCTGCGGCCAATTCGCTCTCACAGGGAGGGCCTTCTCCTGGTGCCGTCCACGAGGCAATGCCAACGGGCGACACCGAGGAGTAGGGCCTTCTCTGTGATGGGCCCAACCCTCTGGAATGACCTCCCCCCCGATATTAGAACCACTACTGACCTCCGCTCCTTCCGACAGAAACTGAAGACACACCTGTTCCGACTGGCTGGTCTGGCATAATTTATAACGTCTACCTCCTGGCATACACATTCTTACTGGTTTTTAGAGGGATAGTGTTTTAAATTTAACCTGATAAGACATTGGGATTTTAAACTTTTGTATCGATTTATTTATTTAGCTGTACAGTTTGGCATATTTTATCCTCCTCTCATACATGTATTTATGTAGTTATTACTATGTTTTAATCTGTTGTATTTTGATACGGACTGTACACCACCCCGAGTCCCATTCGGGAGAGGGGGCGGTATATAAACGCTAATAAATAATAATAATAATAATAATAATAATAATAATAATAATAATAATAATAATAACAACAACAACAACACCTTGAAACGCACCCGAAAAACCACAGGCAGCCAGTGCAGCTCGCGCAGGAGAGGTGTTATGTGGGAGTACCTGGTACTTCCCATGATAGCCCGCGCGGCCGCATTCTGGACTAGCTGTAGTCTTCGGGTGCATCTCAAGGGGAGCCCCATGTAGAGAGCGTTGCAGTAGTCCAGACGAGACGTCACCAGCGCATGAGTGACTGTGCATAGGGCATCCCGGTCCAATAGGGGGCGCAATTGGCACACCAGGCGAACCTGGTGGAACGCCCCCCCTCACCACGGCTGCCACATGGTCATCCATCGACAGCCGGGTATCTAGGAGGACGCCCAAATTGCGTGCCCGCTCCACGGGGGGCAGTTGCTCGCCCCCTATGGCCAGCGATGGAGTCCACTGGTTGAACCGAGGCGCCGGTAGCCACAGCCACTCCATCTTGGAGGGGTTGAGCCTGAGTCTGTTGTCCCCCATCCAGACCCGAACGGCTTCCAAGCACCGGGACATCATTTTGACGGCCTCGTTGGGGTGGTTTGGGATGGAAATGTACAGCTGTGTGTCATCAGCTTACAGATGGTATCCGACCCCAAAACCACGGATGATCTCACCCAGTGGCTTCCCATATGTGTTGAACAGAAGGGGCGAGAGGACTGACCCCTGCGGCACCCCACAAGTGAGCGACCTCAAGGTCGACCTCTGCTCCCCTGCAAACACACATTGCATCCGGTCGGAGAGGTAGGAGCCGAACCACCGTAAAACGGTGCCCCCTACTCCCATCCCCTCCAGCCGGCGCAATAGGATACCATGGTCGATGGTATCAAAAGCCGCTGATAGGTCTAATAGGACCAGGATAGAGGAACAACCCCTATCTCTGGCCCTCCAGAGATCATCAACCAACGCGACCAAGGCCGTCTCTGTGCTGTGACCGGGTCGGAAACCGGACTGGCGTGGGTCTAGATAACCGGTCTCCTCCAGGTGCCGTGGGAACTGTTGTGCCACCACACTCTCTACAATCTTCGCTAAAAAGGGAAGGTTGGAGACGGGACGATAATTAGCTAGCTCTGTCGGGTCCAGGGAAGGCTTCTTGAGTAAGGGCCTCACCACTGCCTCTTTCAAGGCGGCCAGTAAGGACCCCTCACCCAATGAAGCGTTCACTAGACCCAGGAGCCAGCCTCGTGTAACCTCCCAGGATGCCAGTACAAGCCAGGAGGGACACGGGTCCAATAAACAAGTAGTGGCTCGCAGCTGCCCACGTAACCTGTCTAAATCCTCGGGGGCAACAGAGTCAAACTCCTCCCAGCGTGGTCCCTCAAGACTCACTTCTGATGTCTCCCCTGGTCCACTGAAGGGGGCCCATCCACTCCGGATCTGAGCGATTTTGTCCTGCAGATATTCCCCAAACTCCTCTGCTCTACCCTGCAAAGGGCTTCCCGCGGCCTCTGTGATAGGAGGGAGCGGGTCACCCGAAACAGGGCGGCAGGGCGGTTATCAGCGGACGCAATAAGAGTGGCACAATGTCTACGTTTGGCCGCTCTTAGTGCCACAAGGTAGGTCCGTAAATAGGCTCTTACCTGTGTTCGGTCAGATTCGGAGCTTGAGGACCTCCACCTGCTCTCTAGGCATCTCTTGTGGCGTTTCATCACCCTCAGGTCCTCGGTAAACCAAGGAACCAGGGTGGTTCGTTGCCGCAGGAGAGGCCGCAAAGGTGCAACCCGGTCCAACGCCCCAGCAGCCGCCCTATTCCAGGCGGCCACTAGGTCCTCCGTCCGGGAGCGGGTCAGGACTACAGGAAGTGGCCCAAGCTCCGTCTGGAACCTATTCGGTTCCATCAGGTGCCTGGGGCAGAACCATCTGGGACAATCTGGTTCCACCTCCCCGCGGCGGGGGGTAGCGCCAGGGAAGTCTAGCCGGAGAGATGAGTGATCAGACCATGACAGGGGTGTGACAACGAAATCCCCTATTCCCAGATCACTCGTCCACTGTCCAGAGACAAAACCAAGAATTTTAAGAAACCCCAAAGACAAGATCCAGCTAGAAAACCAAGGAGTCTATGAAATACCATGCAAAATCTGCCCAGCCACATACATTGGACAAACTAATAGGAGAATAAATGCATGCATCGCAGAACACAAGAACGCAGTCAGAAAAGAAGAAAAAACTCCCCCCCCTCTTCCAGCACCTTAAAGCAACAGGACATGAAATTGATTTTGAAGGAACCAAATTAATCTCCAAAACTGAACACTTCAACAAGAGAATCATTATGGAAGCCATTGAAATAGAGAAACACCCCCACAACATGAATAAACAGGACGATACCTCCCGCCTACCAGATATCTGGAAACAATCCCTAGTCAACAAATGAGTCCCGGCCACGAGAACCGACACCTGACCCAGAACAACACAGGACGCCACCACCAATCACCCTCACCAGACTCAAACCCAAACCCATCCCATAGACGAAATGCAAACACCATCCAGAAGCCAAACCATGGCAGCATCACCAACTGCTGCACTCCCCTCCGACCCCACACAAAGCAAACTGACACACACCATGAACACATGGCCAGACTGCAAACTCGGAGCCAAACCAAAGCCCGGGATGTTACATCACAGCCATCTGCTCAGAACATTACATCACAGAACTCAGGAGATTACAACGCAAAGGTTCAGGATGTTATAACGCAGCCAACCCCCCCCCCCCAGGAGGTTGCAGCACAGGACTCAGGATATCACTACAATAGAGCTCATGATGTCATCACACAGCCCATTACCCAGGTCATTAAAACACAAAAGAACAATAGGCACACAGCCAATATTTCAGCCACACAGGATGTTACTAAACAGCTGACTAATCTGCAAACATCAACTCCATAAACTAATCAAGATGTTACAACGTAGCCAACCAACCCACTTACAGCAACAAAGCCAGCACTCCCCACACCCCCACCAATATTTATAGAAAGACGGCAACTCCGATCATGCTTTGCTCGCACGAGCACAAAGCCGAAGGCACCAGCCTGAAAATGGTGAGTGGTACCTCGTCCAAATGTCGGCAAGATACTCTCAATCTTACATGGGAAAAGACCATGGGACTACACCAAGACCTGCATATATATACCTATATATATATATCTACCATCACTGTAATAGATTTTGCCTTATTTATCTGCTTGTCAAGCTTTCTACCCAGTAATCCTCTTATTCTGGATTTTAATTCAATTTTAATTTTCAAAATTCTAGAGTTTCTATAGTAGCCTCAGAGTTCTGAGACTCCAACTGTTTATCACTCTAGGAAAACAGCATTTAAGAAGTCCATGAACAATGTATTTTCATCACAGCCTTTGCTTAAGCCTGTGAGCTGCCTTGGGTCTCAGCAATCCTCCTTATAATAACCATTCTTTAATTATTGTAAACCAGAGAGAGACCTCGGTAGTCAATATGTATAAATACAAACCCTAATAAACAAATTCATGAATTATAACTGATTTGATTTTGGTTCATTCTTTTCTTGCGAAGTCTTGGCCTTAAGAAGCAGTTTACACAATGTTATGGATAAATAAATCATAGAATCATAAAAGTGAAGAATTGCAAGTGAACTTGGGAGATCAACTAGTCCCATTCTCTGCCTGATGCAGGAATTTACCAACATCTCTGTAATAGGTCATCTACATTCTCCTTAAATAATTCTAATGAAGAAATGGCAATCTGCTTTCTTGTAGAAGAGATCTTACCATTAAGAGTTGCTTCCTTGTAATTTAAACCTATTTTGCAGTTTTCTCTTTTGGGACAACAGTGGAGAAGTCTACTCCAACTTCACCAAAGATGAGTTCCTACCTATTTGGTCTGGTTCGGCCAAATATAGGTAGTAACTTTGGTGGATACATGATTGTACCGGTTCTATGATCAGCGGTGCCATCTTGATTTTCTGTTCTGCACATGCGCAGAACAATCTTCATTTAAAAAATGTGATTTTTATTCATTTTTACTACCGAACCAGTAGTAATGGTGGGCAGAACCCACCTCTGAACTTCACCACAACAGGCCTTCAGATATTGAAGACAGCAATCACTTCAGATCTGCCATCTTCTGTATACTTTTCTTTCTTGGCAACCTGTCATAAAACGCAGGGGAGGGGAGGAAGAGGGAGGAGATTGGGTAGTTTGGGAATGGGAATGAAGAGGAAAAAGAGGAGAATGACTGGCTGACGGGAACCAGAGGTGTCAATCCAGAATGAAGCAGCTGATCAAGGATGGAGAAGGAGAACAGAATGCAAATCTTCACCGAAGAGGAAGGTTTGGTTTGGTTTGGTTTTTTAAAAGAACTACATTTCCATTCCTCAGTGACCACACAAAGGGATTCTGAGATGACATCCACAATCTCCTTCAGAATCCTTGAACATAAATTATCTCATCCTGAAGTTTCAAAGGTGCTTTTTTCTGCAAAGGGCAACTAGACTGGGTTTTTTCCCCTTGAAGAAAAAGGAGAAAACGTCTTGCTTCTCATCTCAGAAGCTTCATTACTTCTGGGAATAGGAGAGGACAGGAGAGGACAGAACAGAACAGAATCTTAAAATAATTCACAGAAACCAGGCTTTATTTATTTATTATTTATTTATTTATTTATTTATTTATTTATTTATTTATTTATTTATTTATTTATTTATTTATTTATTTATTTATTTATTTATTTATTTATCTTGGGTTGACATTTTTATTTCACTTCTTCTGATTAGGTCGATTTGAACCCAATTTTACCTATTTGGAGAAGACTGACGAAAATTAAGAGTTAAGGAATACAGACTTGTTCCTGTAATCTGCTCCACTCTTACCAATTTTGTCAAGCAATGGGGCAATCCATCCCTTACGCATCCACAATGGTTTCCTAAACATTCCACATATTGTCTTCTTGTTGTATTAGTTTACAATTATGCTTCTCATACCTTATGCTTTAGAACAGGGGTGGCGAACAAGTTCGACAAAAAGAGCCAAAATTTTAAACTGTGAAAGTCAGAGAGCCACACCATGCAGTGACCTGCCAAAACAGACCCGGAAGCAATGTTCCCTCTAATTTTTTTTTGATGTGAGCAGAAAAGTATAGTGTTTGAGCGGCACATTTTCATGCCTGAGCACCCGAATTTTTTTCACAGATGTCACCTAAGACAACAACGAAATCAGTATTATTTGAAACTCAAAGTTATGTTTCTTCAAGGTACCCGCTTAATTCAAAGTGTTATATAATATCAGTATCACTTAACAACGCTCCTGCTTAGCAACCAAAATGTTGGCTCAGAAACTCTTAAAGCTGTCAAGTTACAAGACCCTTGCACCCCTAACCCTTTAGGGAAAAAAACCCCCAGGGGTCTTCAAACCTGACAGCTTTAACACTTGTGGACTTCAACTCCCAGAATTCCTCCTCCAGTCATGTTGCAGCGACGTCATCTGCGTGGATCTGCTCCATCTTTGCTTTCTTCATTGTGGGCAGGGCTTCTGCTGAAGATGCCGACGAGTACGAGTTGCCACCAGAATAACTGCTGCTACCTCCTCCTCCTCCTCCTCCAACAGAATCACCAGATTTGCTCCTGAGCTCAGCGCTGGGTTACCTCTGCCCCCTCCCCCTCCTCCGTGCTTTTGAGTAGCCATGAGGCTTTTTTTCCCCTGCTCCCCCCCCCACCTTCCTACTGGCTCCTGCAGCCTCATGGCTCCTCAAAAGCACGGCGGAGGAGGAGGAGGGGGCAGGGGTAACCCAGCGCTGACTGAGCTCAGCTGCTCCGAGCGGAGGGGAGGCACCGCTGCCACGCGCGGAGATGCCGGCTGGAGCTTTGGCGGCTTCATCTCAGCCGCAGCGCCGGGCGGCAAATCCGGCAGTGCTGCCTGTTAGAGGAGGATGAGGAGGAGGTGGCAGCAGTTCTTCCGGTGGCGGTGGGGGCTTTGGGGCTTCACAACTAGCCTCAGTCGCCCCGTGCTCCTCAAAGCAAGTCTGGGGAAGTCCTTTGCAGGCGCGGCCCGTTCTAGCTGCCTGCAAAGGACCTCCCCAGCTTCCGAAAGGGAGCGTGCGATCCGAGCCACAGTATACTAAATAATGATAAGAGGCAAAGAGCCTCATTTATTTTGGCCGGGAGCCGCATGCGGCTCGCAAGCCGCGTGTTCGCCACCCCTGCTTTAGAAGTCTTTAACCTTCCTACTTTCCCTTTCAGCTCAAGATTTCTACCTTTGGTACACAACCTGGAACTTCTCTAAGTTTCTTGAAATTTATTCTCCTAAAACCCAGCAGGTCTGGTTTCTCTTTCCATTGTATTGTTCAAATAAAGACAACATAGTTACTTCCTCCCAAGTTTCCTTCTGCTTTGTTTTTTCAATCAACTTTTCGTTATTAGTTAGGATCAGTTCTAGAAGAACCAATCTCCTTGTCTTTTCTTCAACCATCTGGAAAATGAAACTGTCACCAAGACGATTGAGAACTTTCTGAGACCTTGAAGTCTTGACTGAGTTGATTTTGCAACAGATGTCTGAATAGCTGAAGTATCGATTATTACTCTGTCTTTGCTCCTCAAACAGTTGTAATCTGGTCCATGAGGCTATTATCCAGATTTTCTGCTTGATTTGGCGGTCTACATTTGCTGTTTCCTCATGCTGTGGGCTCAGATTCTTGCATCTCTGATCATGTATGTACCTCCTTCACATATAAAACTACTTATTCTTTCTTTTTGTCTGGCCGATCTATTATGAATAAATTCTGCCCTTCAATTCTTAATATTCTATCATAATTCATCCCACCAAGTTTCAGTAATACTAAATAATATATATATCTTCCTGTTTGAAGAAACTGTGTGAGAACTTGGTGCTTGGTACCACGTTTCCCTGAAAATAAGACAGGGTCTTATTTTCTTTTGACCCCCTAAATAAGCAATTGGCCTAATTTTCAGGAAGTTCTTATTATTTTTGAGGTGTAGGAGGCAGCGAGCATGGCCACCTCATGGCTGCTGCTGTGTTGCTATATTTTTGGCGAGGGCTTATTTTTGGGGGAGGGTTTATTTTAGCACATGTGCTCAAAAGCCCAATTGGGCTTATTATCCAGGGAGGTTTTATTTTCTGGGGAACAGGGTATTAGAAGTGTTTGTAAAGTGACTGGAAACCTGGGGTCATATTCCTTCCTGTTTTTAATTGTTCATAGTCGGATGTCCTTATATGCTGCCCGTCTGCTCTGATATTAAGTGCAATGCTATTTTCTCAGGTATCTATTCTTTCTCCCACCTGAAATATTTCAGGATTTAGGAGCTCTTAGGAGGACTCAAGAACCCTGAGTCACCACATGGGATAGGAAATAACTGAAGTCTGGATAGGATTGTACCCATGCAACCTCTCCTAATCTTCTTCCCACCTGATATAAGAAGGAACTGAGTGGGATGAAATGGAAGAAGATATGTCTAGAGCACCACTGCAGAAAACAAGGGATGAACTTGATCGAACACAGGTAAGAGCTGCTATTAAAGTGTACCTCATGATGATTCGGGTGGTGAAGCATAATTACCTCTCTGCACTAATTGCATCTGCAGATAATCAGAGAGTGACCTCTTTAAGGTGAGTCATCTCCTTCTGGGAAAGGTGGATACAGAATTCTACCTGAAGAAGCATGCTGAGGAATTTGCTGTTTTTTCTGGATGATAAAATCACTCCCAATTGTTCCCAGTTAGATGCTGGTGTGGATTTTTTTTGGTTGAGATACCTGGGGCAGGTTCCTACTGTTGAGGAAGTGGACAGGTTCTTAAGGAGTATGAGTGCAGGCACTTGTGTTTTAGAACCATGCTGCTCCTGATATGTAAAAGCTTCTCAGAAATGACCTTTGAGTGAATTGTAGTGGTGATTAATGCCTCCCTGTTGGAGGGAATATTGTTCCATCATTTTAAAGTGGCTGCAGTCTGCCCTCTTGTTAAGAATCCATCACTAGACTCCACCCTATTTGATAACTTAAATTCTGTCTCCAATCTCCTATTTCTGTGGAAGGTTGATGGGAAGCAGAGGTGATATTCAGCCAGTTCAGACCAGTTCAGGTGAACCAGTAGCAGAAATTTTAACTGGTTTGCTGAACCGGCAAATGCCACCTTTGGCTGGTCCTGGTCCTGCAGGCCCAGTCGCCCAGTCACCCATTCACTGCTCACCCAACTGGCCAGCCCGCTGCTTGCTCCACCTGCCCTGCCCACCTTATACTGGACTTTTATTTTTGTAAACCACCCAAAATCATTGAACTACTTTTTACATACATAAAACAAAAAACAAACAAACGAATAAATAAATTCAGTTTAAAGCTCTTTGGATCCTTTATTATATATTAGTTCTCCAGCCAAAGTCTTCTTTGTTCACACTAATTGTTCACTCAGCTCATTTCCTGGAAACTGATTTCACTTATATGCCTCCAGAAACGTCCTCAGCTAGCCAGCAAGAAGCAATCCCCCAAACATGAATATCATATATGCATTCCTAATCTCCAAACATTCTTTGCTTATTTATACATTTTGTCTTGGTAAAAGCCGCTTTTATTTTGTCTGCTGTATTTTTGACCCACAAAATATTGTTCCAATGGCTCTAAAATCATGGACTTTCAGAATCACAGTAGTGCTGCTTTAGAAAAAGAAAACGCTTTGTGTCTAACATTGGCTAATGGGAAGGGGGAGATACAGTGATTAAGCAATGACAACAACAGAGAAAGTTTAACCCACCCAGAGTGGCATCTAAGCCTTTCTTTGTTCTGTATCACTGGGGCCAATGCACACATTCCTGACCAATGAGAAGAGCAAACATTCCCATTTACTATATGAATATGGCTAAAAGGCAACATTTTGCAATAAAAGGGACCCAAAGTCTGTAATTATGATTAATTTGTTTCAAACATAAAAGGATCACATCCCTGTGCATTTAGTAGGCACTGGACTATTCCAGAACAATCTGAGGATTTAATTCTCCTTCCACATAAATGAAAAAGAAAGGAAGGAAGGAAGGAAGGAAGGAAGGAAGGAAGGAAGGAAGGAAGGAAGGAAGAAAGAAAGGAGGGAAGGAGGGAAGGAGGGAGAGGGAGGAAGGGAAGGAAGGATGAAAGAAGGGAGGGAGGAAGGAAGGAACTGTATGTGAAGTTTTATGTACAATAGGAAGGAAGGAAGGAGAAGGGAGGGAGGGAGGAAAGGAGGAATAAGGAAGGAGGAAAGGAGGGAAAGGGAGGGAGGAACTGTATGTGAAGTTTTATGTACAATATGAGCATATTACATTTCAGCAATGTCATGATCCTTTATTGGACTTTGGATTTCTTTGCAAATAAGCTGTTCTGTGAGGTGAGACTGCTATCCACCAGATTTTGAGTACTGGGAATGAAATAGGTAATTGTTACTCTAGCTAAATTTCATTTAAGACACGAATAAATTCTTCATCCACTTCACCGGCAATCAATTACCTGTCCTGGATTTCAGTTGTGTTTGAACTGAAAACTAAAATGCTCTCTAGAGTGGGGCATGCAAGAAATCTTCTCCATGTTCTGAATAGATTAAATTCAGCAAAACTTGCTCTTGGGATGGGATAATAGTTTGCATGTATTAAGCTGATTCCAAAGTATTATATTGTTTTGAACTGGCTGTTTACTCTTGCTGGATCAATAGTGTGTTATTCTTATTATGTGTCTGCTGTATATAAAGTCTGCTTAGAGTTTCCACTCATGCATTACTAAAACAAAGAGGAAGTAACTTAGCGTAAAATAGGCCTACATTCATTTTTAGGCCTATTGGATTCTTATTTAACTATTTTTTGTCTCCTTTCATCAAGTCATATATATTTCCCCCCATTATTGTGTACATTTTGATGTTGGTTACAGCAGATGGTTGTGGTGAGCAACAGTCAATTGTTGGGTTGCCAAGCACCCAAAATGTGATCAAATGACCACAAGTATAGTGCAACCCTCTTTGAACCATCATTAAATGAATGGTCATAGGTTGAGGGTTACTGGTAAACTATTCGTCTCCAATTCCAGCAGGAATTTCACATGAATGCTCATATCCTGTTCTGCCTAACTGAAAGAGAATTCATCAAGTGCTGGAAAGAAATATACTTTGAAATTCTCTAGGGAAAGGACTTTTTTTTTTCAATATGTTCAAAATGGCAGAACATGTCCTTCCTGATGAGATTAGCATTGATACTGGGGATGGAAAGAGGATGGGGAGAGATGTTGGGGGGAATGACGTGTGAACAGTCAGACTTAGCAAACTGCTGGAAAGGTCTGCATAGTGAAATTAGGAATGTGCAAAGCACACCATTCTAGTAATGGAACACTTAATCCACAGGACAGTACATTTTGCATCTTCCTAAATGAAATATGGGAAACTGGCACGCAGCCTCAGCTGTAAATAGATTCAAGAACATCACACTCCACCTGTGAGAATTATCTTTTTTCTTTGAGAAACAATTTGTTGAGTAAATTCTTCATCAAGCTAAGTGAGATGCAGTGGAAAATAAATGCAGAAAATTGTTTCTGACCAGAACTAAATGCAAAGTCTCTCATCAAAATGGAGACAATGATGATTAGGTAGATCATTCAGTCATGTTTCACTGTTAACTACTTATGTGTCTCTTTTCTTGTGGTTTCTTCAACTGGACTTGGATTGGACAATCCTTTCAGCATAAATATGATTCTTCAATCGTTGGTCTGAACATGGATTGATTAAGAGGCAGTATATGAAGAAAATATATTTTCATTACCACCCAGAGTCACTTGTTGAAATGAACAGCTATAGAAATCAAGCAAATATTTTGCTGGCATGTAAACTAACACCCATGAAAAACTTCAGTAACAACAATAAAATTCCGGAAATATGGAAAGAGTATTTGCACCATTTGAATCATTATTTTTGAGACAAATGCTTATTCTAAAGAACAGAAGACTGTTATCATTTCATTTATTCTAGATACCAGCAGTTCTGCATATTATAAGTTACTGTATTTTTCAGAGTATAAGATACACCTTTTCGCCCCCTAAAAGAGTGTGGAAATGTTGGTGCATCTTATACACCAAATATAGCATTTTTGGCCTCTCAAAACCTTGCCCCCCCCCCTTTTTTTGCAAAAAAAAAAAAAAACAGTCCATTTTCCACAAAAACAGAGGGTTTTTTTTTTCCTTCCCCCAGCCCACAGCAGCACTCTGCAGGCTTCAGCAGGGCTGGAGAAGGCAAAAGCTTCTCCATTTTCCACCCTTTTTTTTTTTAGCAAAAATGGGGGGGTTGCCTTTCTCCAGCCCTGCTGAAGCCTGCAGAGTGTTCCTGGGGGCTATGGAGGACAAAACCTTTTTTTCTTACTTACCTCTTCGAAATCTTGGTGCGTCTTATACACCGGTGCGTCTTATAGTCCAAAAAATATGGTACCTCTATTTAATCCCTAATTAAGGGATTGTTCTTTGACTCAATTGCCACTCCTATTCTTCTCAAGTTGTCACTTCAGAGTCCTCAATTGTTTGGCTAATTATAGAGTTAACTTTGTAATAGGATGAACTGTTCAGTAATAGAAAGATGATCTGTTGATGTCAATCCATATGGGCAGTCCAGGACAGGAAACAAAAATCTTGGATACTAATCCTACTTTTATTTTAAAGTTCAGTGACAGTATCATGCAAGTCTGAAAGCTTTCTCCATCCCTATATTTATCTATATTCCATAGAACTAGAGAGGATCAATTCTCTGACACTTTCTCTTTTTTTTCCATTCAAGGTTTGTTTTATTTTTTTTAATAAAATTAAAAAATAGAAGCAAAGAGTTGTCCAGGTGTCTTCTTTTACATGCTCTCAATTACATAGATCTTTTTACATCCAAATTTTGTTTTCATTTTCAGCCAAATTATTCTCTTCCATTATTTTTCATCTTTATGGTCATTTTTTCTTAATACATAAACAATATCTTCCATTTCCCCTTCAAAGTTACACCAAATTTTCTTTTCTTAGTTTCTCCATTGGCATATTTTGCTATAAGCAGCATACATTCTCTAATTCAATTTAAACATAGAGAGCATTTCTTTCCATTTTCTACAATTAACAATATACTATCATTTCTTTATTTCCCAATTAGTTACATCACAATAACAATCTTACTACTATTCTCATTAGTCTGCTAACGTAACTCTTTTTCCCTTTCTTCCTCTTGGGCTCTGAAAAATTCTAGTTTAAATTATTTTCCCCCTTCTCCCCCTTTCTCCCCCTAACTTCTTTTTTCTTTTTCCTATTTTTTGGTTATGTAGCTTTTCTTCAGAATATTTACTTTTATTATTCTAGTAACTTTTCCCAGGGTTTTTCCCTGTTCTCCTCCTTTCCTTACTATTTTGTGGTTTCTTTTTGGGGAGATCTTCTCTGACACTTTCTCAAGTTACATTTCTGAGTCTGGACTCAGATTTCATTTATCAGAGTATTGTCTGGACCACGGCTTTTTGTCCTGTCTCTCAAAGTTATCCTCACACAAAAGGAGATATTGCTGAACTCTACAGGATCTATTACATTAAAATGTCTTAATTACATCTGGGTCGTATGATCTTTAAAATTCCTTTGTATGTTATCCTCCTGTGGTTCAAAACGAACATATGACACCAAGAAATGTCAGGAGAAATAGATCACCAATGATATCTTCATGACCCTAATGCAGAAGCTTCAGTTTATGCCCATTAAGAGTGTCATGATTTCTGGAGCCCAGCTTTATCCAGATCATCGCAAATGCAGCCTCAGAATTCAGCTCCCGACCTTCAGTTGATACCCACGTTCATACAACTTTAAGCTGTCCCAAAAAAGGCAGTACTAGATGTTTCAAGTGACATTCACCTCCCAGCCTGCTGAATATCTGTAATCTTTGTAAATAGAGTATGCTAGATATCAGAACTGGGATCTTCAGCAAAGAAAGCTCATGTCTTGTACCGAGACACTGTGCTCAGAGTTACTTGGCAGTGGGTTTCAAAAATTTCGGCAATGGGTTCTCTGACTGATTGCTGGGTGGGTGTGGCCATAGTGGGTATGGCCTAGTCAGCTTCCTGCAGCACGGCGGGGGGGGGGCAGCTCCGGAGGCTTTTCTCAAGCCTCTGGCAGGGTGAAAACTGCCTCCCCTGGGCTCCGGAGGACAAAAATGGGGCCATTTCCAGCCTTCTGGAACTTCCAGGAGGTCCTGCACTTATCTCACATCCAAAATGGGCCGTGTGGCGACTCCTGGGAGGGGAGGGGAGGGGCAGAATGGGAGGGGTGGGGCCAATGAGGGGTGGGATTTGGAGGTTCTCCAAACCAGCCATAACATTAGCTAAAGGTTTTCCTGAACCTGGGCGAACGCGTAGCAGCCCACCTCTGACAGTGTCCAAATAACAGGTTCCTCAAACTGATCACTGGATTGGACCCACTAGTGGAACAGAAACCAGTGGAAAAGATAGATAATCTGAGTCGTCCAAATGTTACAAATGACAGCTTCCAGAGACTCCAAATCCTGAAGACCCATTATAGACCAAGGGTTACTGAAGTTGCACTTTAAAATACAGTTTAGCCTTTTTTGCATAGTGTCACAATTTAATGTGAGATGTTTTGCTTTAATCCACAGCTGTAGATGAATGAAGAGATTCTTTTTGTTCCAAGAGCCATCAACTATAGCTGGGAGCTAGGTAATTGACAGACAATTGCTTTCTTTTATTCTCCAGCGTCATAGCTGCAACATAAACTAAACTAAATATATTGAAGACATAGTAAATCAAATTAAAAAATAAGCCAAATAAAGAGCTGTTTAGAAGCCTCTAGGAAACAAGAGCATGGATGGCAATTTCAAATTATATAACCAAATCGTGTTTCCCCCAAAATAAGACCCTGTCTTATATTTTTCTGCCACCAAAAAGGGCCTTATTTTCTTATTTTTAGGGGGTGTCATTTCTTATTTTCAGGGGATGTCATCCATTGACTAACTTAACTTTCACACATCACCCCCAGCCTCCTTTTCAGGGATGTTTTATTCAGCATGTGGCAAGGCTTTCCTGAAGGCCTCTGCAGCTGATAATAGAGTTCAGGATCGATCCAGAGCCTTGTTATCAGCTACAGAAGCTTCAGAAAACCCTTGCCAGCCTTGCTGGCTGCAGAAGAAATGGGCCGGCAAGGCAGGTGCTGGGATGTGCAAGGCCTGGCTACATCTATCAAAAGATAAGTAGTAGGTCAACTCCACCCCCCCATCCCCACCCTACCTTAATTTTCACCCGTGCACTCCAGAGTGGATGAGACCTTAATTAGGACTTATTTTGGGTGCAAGGCATATATTGGGTGTATGTGTAAAAATCAACCTGGGACTTACTTTCAGGGTAGGTCATATTTTCAGGAAAACAGGGTAGATCTACAGATTGTATCTGCCACTAAAAAAAACTTATCTTAGTAGGTAAAAATAATCTGCTAATCCTTTGGTAGGAAAGAATAATCCTGATCCATGGATTTAGGAGAAGTGACATGTAAATGATATAATATCTCAGAAGCTGCCTTTGTAAAATTACAAAAAAACAAATCAATAGGACCCCTTCCCTCATCCTTGATATTCAAAAGAAACATTTATGGGATTTATGTGAACAAAAACATGCGTTATAGCATGTGGCATTTGAAACTGGGGTGCACATGTGTTGCATAATTCCAAATTAAAAAATAGCAGATACTTCTGAGCTCATAAGCTAAACTTAGTTTTGATATTTTGCATAGTATAAGCATCATAAAATTTACTGAGCCCTTGGGACAAGATTGGAAAGAAATAAAGGATGAAAATATTTTTTTACAAATGTGAAAATCAGTAGAAACACTGATTAGCAACCACTTGTAATTTACATTTGCTGGAAATTGGGGATTTTAAAAATACAATAAATGTTCATTGCTATTCTTTAATTTAAACCAGTTATACCGATAAATATCCAGTGGGAGGAAAAATGTAGAAATGTGTAAGATTAATAACACAGTATCTAATAATGTTTACAAATGATAATGGGTATTATTTTCAATAATTAAAAAGACTGGTTAATTATATATTAATAGAAGGCTTGTGGCAATGGGAATTGTATTTTTGTGTTGAATGTAACTGAATCTATAGAATTAAGTAATAGTTTTGCCTGGAAGTAAATCTGATGACTTTAGTGGATTTACTTGCAAATGGAATGGAATAAAATAGAATAGAATAGATTAAATTATTGGCCAAGTATGATTGGACATGGAAGGAATTTGTCTTCGGTACATAAGTTCTCATTGTACATAAAAGCTATGTCAAAAATTGTGATCATAGTCAACATAAAAATACATTCATCATAAATCATAAGATATAACACTTAGTGATCATCATAGGATACTAAATAAGCAATCAATATAAATCGTACTAGGAAATTAAATAAAACAATATAAATTGTGAAGATACAAGCAACAAAGTTATAGTCATAAGTAGAAAAAAAGACAGGTAATGGGAAAAATGGGAAGAGTAATATTAAAACAGTCTTACTAAATAGTTTGAGTGTTGTGGAAATTAGTTGTTCAGCAAAGTGATGGCATGGGAGAGGGGATTGTCCTCGGGTCTATTTGTTATGGCCTGTTGTGCCCTATAGCATCCTTTTGAGGGTAGGAGTTGAAACAATTTATGTCCAGGATGCGAGGAGTCTGTAAATATTTTCACAGCCCCCTTTTTACTTTACTTTACTTTTACTTTTATTTAGATTTTTATACCGCCCCCTCTCCCCAAAGGGACTCGGGGCGGTGTACAGTCGGATAAAAACACATCAATAAATAGAAAATACAAACACAAAAGAGGAGGCAATAAGAAACTGTACATATCTGAAGCAAAGTAGTTAAAAAACAATATTTAAATAACACTAAAAATACCCAATTAAAATATCTGCCAGGAGGTAGAATAAAACTATAAATGGGCCAGGCCCGCTAAACGGAACAGGTGAGTTTTCAATTTTTGTCGAAAGGAGCGGAAGTCGGTGGTGGTTCTGATATCGGGGGGGAGGTCATTCCAGAGGGTTGGGCCCATCACAGAGAAGGTTCTACTCCTAGGCGCCGCCCATTGGCATTGCTTAGTGGACGGCACCCGGAGGAGTCCTTCCCTGTGAGAGCGAATCGGTCGCAGGGAAGTGTGTGGTAGGATGCGATCCCGCAAGTACCTAGGTCCTGAGCCATGGAGCGCTTTAAAGATAGTAATTAACACCTTGAAATGCACCCGAAAGACCACAGGCAGCCAGTGCAGCTCGTGCAGGAGCGGTGTTATGTGGGAGTACCTAGTACTCCCCATAATAGCCCGCGCGGCTGCGTTCTGGACTAGCTGCAGTCTTCGAGCACGTCCCAAGGGAAGCCCCATGTAGAGGGCATTGCAGTAGTCCAGCCGAGACGTCACCAGTGCATGAGTGACCGTGCGTAGGGCATCCCGGTCCAGAAGGGGGCGCAATTGGCGCACCAGGCGAACCTGGTGGAACGCCCCCCTTGCCACGGCTGCCACATGGTCATCCATTGACAGCCGGGCATCTAGGAGGACGCCCAAATTGCGCGCCCGTTCCACAGGGGGCAATTGCTTGCCCCCTATGGTCAGTGATGGAATCAACTGACTGAACCGGGGTGCCGGTAGCCACAGCCACTCAGTCTTGGAGGGGTTGAGCTTGAGTCTGTTGTCCCCCATCCAGACCCGGACGGCTTCCAAACACCAGGTCATCACCTCGACAGCCTCGTTGGGGTGGTCTGGGGTGGAAATGTACAGCTGCGTATCATCAGCGTACAGATGATACTCCACCCCAAAACCACGGATGATCTCCTCCAGCGGCTTCACATATGCATTGAACAGAAGGGGCGAGAGGACCGACCCCTGAGGCACCCCACAAGTGAGTGACCTTAGGGTCGACCTCTGCCCCCTGCCAACACACATTGCGTCCGGTCAGAGAGGTAGGAGCCAAACCACCGCAGAACGGTGCCTCCAACTCCCATCCCCCCCAGCCGGCGCAATAGGATACCATGGTCGATGGTATCAAAAGCCGCCGAGAGATCTAATAGGACCAGGATAGAGGAACAACCCCTATCTCTGGCCCTCCAGAGATCATCGACCAACGCGACCAAGGCCGTCTCCGTGCAGTGTCCGGGCCGGAAGCTGGACTGGCGTGGGTCTAGATATTCGGATTCCTCAAGGTGTCGTGGAAATTGCTGTGCCACCACATTCTCTACAACCTTCGCCAAAAAGGGAAGGTTGGAGACTGGACGATAATTAGCTAGCTCCGTCGGGTCAAGGGAAGGCCTCTTGAGTAAGGGCCTCACCACCGCCTCTTTCAAGGCGGCAGGTAAGGACCCCTCGCTCAAAGAGGCATTCACCAAGCCCAGTAGCCAGCCTCGTGTCACTTCCCAGGATGCCAGTACCAACCAGGAGGGAAACATGTGGTCGGTCGCAGCCGTCCATGCAACCTATCCAAATCCTCGGGGGCAACAGAATCAAACTCCTCCCAGAATGGACTCACAAGACTCACTGTTGGCGGCTCCTCTGGTCCACTGAAGGGGGCCCATCCGCTCCGGATCTGAGCGATTTTGTCCTGCAGATATTCCCCAAACTCCTCTGCTCTGCCCTGTAAAGGGGCTTCCCGCGTCCTCTGTGATAAGAGAGAGCGGGTCACCCGAAACAGGGCGGCAGGGCGGTTATCGGTGGACGCAATAAGAGTGGCACAATGTCTGCGTTTGGCCACTCTTAATGCCACAAGGTAAGTCCGTGAATAGGCTCTTACCTGTGTTCGGTCAGATTCGGAGCGTGAGGACCTCCACCTGCCCTCTAGGTGTCTCCTATGGCGCTTCATCACCCTCAGGTCCTCGGTAAACCAAGGAGCCCGGGTGGGTCGTCGCCGCAGGAGAGGCCGCAAAGGCGCAACTCGGTCCAGGGCCCCAGCGGCCGCCCTATTCCAGGCGGCCACTAGGTTCTCGGAGCGAGAGCGGGTCAGGGCTACAGGGAATGGCCCAAGCTCCATCTGGAACCTATCCGGTTCCATCAGGTGCCTGGGGCGGTACCAACTTGGACAGTTTGGTTCCGCCTCCTCGCGGTGGGGGGTAGCGCCAGGGAAGTCCAGTTTTTGACTCGTGCAGTGTACAGGTCCTCACTGGAAGGCAGGTTGTAGCAATTGTTTTTTCTGCAGTTCTAGGAATACATTATTAAGAGTTTTCTGATACTCTTTCAAAGATGAGTTTCTAAAACTTCAGTCTGACTTTGCATCACTGTGAATTAGCCAATGTATCGATATTATGATTCATTAAAAATCTGTCTCTGTCTGTCTGTCTGTCTGTCTCTCTTTCTCTCTCTCTCTCACACACACGGAATGTTATCAGAGGTAGATTTCACATAATTTTAGCCCTAGTTCAACGTGCACTGAAATTGTGCAAAGCAAAGTGCATGCATGCATGCGGCTTAAAAAATGTGGCTAAATAGGACAGCATAGAGCCAGCAAAAAAATATAAGTTCTATGGCAAAACGAGATTAAATATAAATTGTTGCAAGATGCCAAAGAAATAGGTGATTTAGGATTACTCAATTTAAAATGGTGCTTTGCAGTTTAGTGTTTGGTATGGATGAAAGACTGGGTGACTTTGCATAACAAGAGGGTGTAAAAATTGGAAGACTCTGATTTGAGATTTATGTGGCACAGTGACGTGCGGTGAGGTTTATGGCTGGTGAGGCACTGACACAGTGGTGGGTTTCAAATATTTTTAGACTTGTGGACTTCAACTCCCAGAATTCCACAGCCAGGCATGCTCAGTTCTGATTTAAAATGACAGCATTTGTTTTTCTCCTTTGCAAAATAAGTTTCCTTTTTTCATTTTCTTTTTCTTCTCCCTTCCCCTCCTCCCTCCCTCTCTCCCTTCCTCCCCCCCCCTCTCTCTCTCTCACACACACACAACAAGTTGGATTGGACTATCTTTCCTAACCCCTTCCCTCTCTCACTCACTCTCAAACAAACACACCCACACCCACACAAAAGTTGGATTGGATATCTTTTCCAGTGGCTTGAAAGCAGCTCCTCTGCCATCCCCCCCCCCCACATTCCCCTGCTGCCTTCCCCAAACACCTCCACCATTGCAAATGCAGCCTGCTGTCTGGGTGGGAAATGCCTGGAACGCAATAAAGCCCACCCACTTCCCTCCTGCTGGCAGGCTGGGGTGAGAGGAGAGGCAGAGAAGCCAGAGGGGAGCCAATCCAAGCCTTCCAAAAGAAAGAGGCTGGGGGAAAGTGTGTGTGCTACAGCATGTCTCTTTGCCTGGCTTCCGTGGATGACTCTGCTTAGCTGTTAAAAAAAGCCTCTAAAAAGCGCCCTCTACTATGAGGCAGGAGAATTGCGTGCCTCGCCTACGTCAGGAATTTTTAGGCTTTTAACCCTTGCTTAACTCTGCTCAAGAGATCATAAAATGCCTAAAGACAGACTAGATGAGGCATGCAGTTCTCCTGCCTCATAGTAGAGGGTGCTTTTTAGAGACTTTTTTAAACAGTTAAGCAGAATCATCCACAGTGAGGCAGCAACTAGCTCCACTTTTTCCTTCTACATTTTTTTTCTTTTCATGATGAGAGTGGTGAGGCTGTGCCTCACTTGCCTCACCTGACTCCACGTCACTGACGTGGCACATATATCTATGGTCAGAGGTAGGTTCCTGCCGGTACGGCCTGGTTTGGCTGAACTGGTAGTTGTATGCTGGCCTGGATCGCAAAACTGGCAGTGACCCAGACTGGCCATGCCTCCGAACTAGTTTCCTGGTTGCCACTGCTGCCGCCATCTTTTTTGGGAGTTTGCGCATGCAGAGAACAATTTCCATTGAATTGCACATGTGTGCACAGCATGCATCCAGCATGTGCAAACCACGTGCATGAGCAATCCTGCAGTAATGTTGGCTAGAACCCACCCCTGTCTGTAGTATGACAAATTTAAGGTTAATAGAGATTATTAAAATCATGTGATTAGATGTGCTATAATGAGGGTCTGGAACAGATAAAAATCAAAATGTTGCTAGAATTCCTTTATGGTTGTCACCTCAAGAAACCTTTCATAGAAAAGACTCAACAAACTTGATTGACATGGTGATTTATTGTTATTTTTTGAAGGAGAAATTAAATTTAAAAAAATAAATTAATTAACAACAAGGAAAAATTGGGAAGAGAGAATTTTATTTATCAGTGGATTGCTTATGTTATCTAAATGATTTAAATGAGTAAATTTTGACTTTAGAAATGTGAAAACTGACTGTATTGCCAATAAGTATAGACCGTTACTGAAAATAACTTTTCAAGATGAAACTGTTAGAGAGTGTATGCTTAAATGGACGAAATATTTTGGACATGATATAATATAATGCTGGATCAATAGGAGAATATGAAGTAAATGATTGAAATTTAGATTGAATTTCAGTTTGAAAAAGAATGTTTATAAGATGATATATCATTGGTATTTAGTACCTCATAAACTATCATATATGTATAATAGTGTCAAATATGTTTTGGATATATCTTTAACCTTTTATCACCTTTAGGGACAAAATAGTCAAATTTATGAAAGTTAAGAGTTATTGGGATCATATATATATATATATATATATATATATATATATATATATATATATATATATATATATATATATATATATATATATATATATACTTTAATTCAGAAAACTCTTAAAATAACTGTACAATTGAAATCCGAGTTTTCCTAGGCATGATGGTTGAAGTAAAACGTTAAAGGAAAAAATACATTTTTTTGTTTTGTTTTGTTTTTACATTTGATAATAGCAATTTTTGTATGCACAGAAATGGAAATATCCACAGATTCCCACAATGGAAGAATGGATGGTGACATTAATGGAACTGTGATGGCAAAACTATTTTCATTAAAGAAGAATTTTCTAGCTTTGTTTCTATGTGGACATTTGGAAGTTTGCTTGAAACTGAAGGAAATGCTATATTAATTTTGGGATTTGATGATTGGAATTGTTCATGATTATATAAATATTATGTACATCTGAATTTCAGATTTAAAACATCAGTGTATTTATTCTTTGCAACTGTATTGAAGAAAGTTGGAAGTTATTATGTTTTTATATTTGTTCTCCCTTTTCGTCCGTTAATTCTTGCACTTTGCCTTTCCCTATCTTTTTTTCTTAATTTCCTTTTTTCCTTTATTAAAAATCTTATTCTTTGTAGAAATTTAAGACTGTAAAATACTAATAAAGGAAAGAGTTGCTTTCTCTCTCATAGTTTTTTTTAATCTCAAACAAAAACTCTTCTCACACCTGGTGAAGAAAAGTTATGTGAATAAAACAGAAATAGAAAGCATGTACTTGATCAGATTTTATTCATTAGGAATCTTGGCAATAACAACTTTTTACTTCAAATGCTTTCATAAGACTTTTAAGAGAACTATGTACAGGTCTAAGTCAAGACACCTCTAGATAGTTATCTTAGCAACAGGATAAAAAATGGTTTGAAAATTCCTTCTCCTACAATGTTTTGTAGCTTCCATTTATAGCCTTAAAACCCTAGGATTTCACCCATGCATTAACAAGTCAAAGTCCTCTTAGCTTTCTTCAAATAAGTGAAGAGTGTAAAGACTATAAGGACCTTTGAGCTAGTTTATCAGAAAGGAGGATTTTGATTTGGAAATTAAGAACTTGCAATTTAATATATTCTGATTCTCTTTTTGCCTTAGTCCCAAGGCAGGGATGCAGTTTACATCCTTGTACATTTGTGTTGCCATAGTCTAGGATAACATATGGTTTAACATGTGCCAGTGAAACATGGACACTAACCTCACAATCAATACAAAAGCTACAAGCAAAGAGACATGGAAAAATACATGCTCGGCATTTCAACACAAGATAGAAAGACCTGCACATGGATTAGAGAACAAACAAAAGTATACAATATCACCAAGAGAGGAAAAGAATTGAAATGGAAATGAGCTGGTCACAGAGAAAGAAGAACTGATTGCCGGTGGACCAAGGCAGTCATACAATGGATCCCATTCGCTAAAAAGCATATGCGAGAGAGACCTAAAACAAGATGGATCTACAACATCACAAAGTATTGTGGGCCCAATTGGCAAAAGAAAGCTCAAGACCATATTGGTTGGAAACATAGAGAAGAGGCCTTCATCCTGCAGTGTATAGACAATAGAACAACTAGATACAAGAACAGTTTTTTCCCCAATGCCATCACTCTGCTAAACAAATAATTCCCTTAATACTGTCAAACCATTCACTAAGGCTGCATTATTATTGCTATTAGTCTTCTCATCGCTCCTATTACCCATCTCCTCCCACTTATGACTGCAGGAGTGTAACTTTGTTGCTTGTATCAGTATTGATATTGATTGCTTCCTGATTGCTTATTTGTACCCTATGACTATCATTAAGTGTTCTATCGTACGATTCTTGACGAATGCATCTTTTTATGTATACTGAGAGCATATGCACCAAAGACAAGTTCTTTGCATGTCCAATCACACTTGGCCAATAAAGAATTCTATTCTATTCCATTCAATAGCTAAAATGGTAGTGAGGAGGAGGAGGAGGAGAATGGGGGAGGAGAAGGAAGAGGAGGAAGAGGAGAAGGAAGAGGAGGAATTCGGGACCCATAAATGTATGCTGCAGATAAGATTAAACATTAAACTTCCAAAGTCTTTCCTTTAAATTTTAGAAATCTATTTCCAACTTCATGGTGTAAAATTCTAGGCCAGGCTAAACAAGAGTTAAGTAGTTTGTGTAGTGCAATATTTTGGAAATATAACTATTACCTTGGCATATTTGCATAAAGTAGGTCAAACCATTAAGCCACAATATGGTTTACTTGTTTGTTTCAGGTGACCCAGTGGTAACAATTTGTTAACACACAGATTTGGGGGCTAGACAAGTTATACAAACAGAGCTGTTGAGGAACAGATCCTGTTCCTGGCTTGGCAGATCCTCCATTTCACTCAGGAGATGCTGCAAAGAACCTGAGGATTATTATGATTATTACTATTTTCTTTTTGCATGTAAAAAATCTTTTTTTAAAAAAAAGTTATTTGCCCCCTTCTCCCCCCCCCGCCCCATGAAACTATGCATAGCATAAAAAAGCCCCTTGTATTAGCCATCTGTTTGCAATGCCTTGATGTCAACCACAGGGCACAACCATTTAAAAACAAAGTAACTGAAATAAGACGTGGAATTCCATTCAACACACCTCATGAGTTTTCCTGGTTTCTGTTTCCTCCACCCTCTTTTTTTTTAATGCTCTTGGGAAGCTTGACAATACTTGGAAACAACTGAAATGCATATGCCGCAGAAAGCAGATAGGTCCATATAAGGAATAGCCTTCAGTCAAATTCTTGAGGTCAGGGCAACCCAGAGTTCCATTCCATTGCAATGATGTAACTCAAAAATGTTCAGCTATTTTTTGGGGAGTGAATGTTCTCTAAAAAAGCTGCATGGATCAAGCAATTTTTTTCTACAGCTTTACGTTTCAGAGATTTAAAGCAAAGCCTTCCTGCCATGGATAATTAATAAAAAAGTAACTGTAATTTAATTTAGACAAGTATTTCTCAAACTCAGCAATTTATAGATGGGTAGACTTCAACTCCCAGAATTCCCCAGCCATCCTGAAGTCCACTTATGTTAAAGTTGCCAAGATTGAAAAAGACTGCTTTAGAAGACTCCCTTTCCAATCCTCACTCTTTCCCCAAATTCTTTATAAATTCAAGTGGTTGTTTTTTTCTCCTGATTTTAATAAGTAAGGTTCTACATTTAGGCAATAAAAACGAAATGCACAGGTACAGTATATGTGGTAACTTGCTCAGTAGTAGTAACCGTGAGAGGGATCTTCGAGTCCTAGTGGACAACCATTTAAATATGAGCCAGCAGTGTGCAGCAGCTGCCAGAAAAGCCAACACAGTCCTAGGCTGCATAAACAGAGGGATAGAATCAAGACCACGTGAAGTGTTAATACCACTTTATAATGCCTTGGTAAGGCCACACTTGGAATACTGCATTCAGTTTTGGTCACCACAATATAAAAAGGATGTGGAGACTCTGGAGAGAGTGCAGAGAAGAGCAACAAAGATGATTAGGGGATTGGAGACTAAAACATATGAAGAACGGTTGCAGGAACTGGGTATGTCTAGTTTAATGAAAAGAAGGACTAGGGGAGACATGATAGCAATGTTGCAATATCTCAGGGGTTGCCATAAAGAAGAGGGAGTCAAGCTATTCTCCAAAGGACCTGAAGGCAGGACAAGAAACAATGGGTGGAAACTAATCAAGGAGAGAAGCAACCTAGAACTAAGGAGAAATTTCCTGACCACAGGAACAATAAACCAATGGAATGGCTTGCCTCCAGAAGTTGTGAATGCTCCAACACTAGAACTTTTTAAGAAGATGTTGGATAACCATTTGTCTGAAGTCTTATAGGGTTTCCTGCCTAAGCAGGGGCTTGGACTAAAAGACCTCCAAGGTCCCTTCCAACTCTATTACTCTATTCTAGTCTAGTCTATTATGTTCCTTCTTCACTACACTGGAGAAGTATACTTTGGATTTGAATGGTTGACTTGGATACTTACAAAAACATAAGGAATACTTTTTTCCAAGTTTGGGTTCTAGGATAGCAACTTCAATTCACAGAACTATCAGCAATGGCCATACTAGAAAATTATGGAGACAGAAGCCCACACTTCTGGAAGGCACCAATTCTGGAAAAAGAATAGTGCTGCTAGACTTCATCAATGGTCCTTTGGATCTAGCATGCTGTAGTCCCATAATAGTCAACAAAAAAATCAGAAAACTCATAAATATGGACATTGTTATTCCACAGTAGCTGGTACTCTGTTTTTGGAGACTATTAATGTTGTAAGATTTATTTGCCTATTCATTTATTAGATTTATATTAATTTTATATTACATCTATTAATTACATTCGTTGAACAGAGTTAAGTTCTTTGCATAACACCTTTCTTGAGAAATATACCTTATGGTTATCGCATCTCCAATGTGGGGATAGAAATGGATCCAGGGAAAGTGAAAGCTGTGTTAGACTAGAAACCTCCAAATACTCGCAGACAATTACAGAGCTTTCTTGGATTTGCCAATTTCTACAGGCAGTTCATTCCAGCTTTCATAGAAATTGCCATGACCCAGAGCGACAATTTATAATCCAGATGGATGCCAGTGATGTAGCGATAGCAGTAGTGCTACTGCAAAAGAATAAAGAAGGCCACCTCTTGCCGTGCACTTACATCTCCAAAAAGCTCACCACTACTGAAAGGAGGTGGGCCATTTGGGAGAAGAGGCATTGGCAATCAGGTGGTCCCTGCTCACTTGGACACATTTCCTGGAAGGTGGGGATATGCCGTTTGAGGTCTGGACTGATCATAAAAACCTCGAAGATCTTAGTGCATTGGAAGGGGTACCCTTTGTCTGAAGCTACTTGGGTGAAAAGCTGGAACCTAAAAGTGGATAAGTTAGTAAAACAATTCCATGATAAGTTTCCTGATAAGCCAAAGAGTACCCCGGGGGGGTGGGTAATTCTGTTATGTTAACTCGTACATTATTCTCTTTTCAGGAAATGTTTTTCTTCTGAGGAGAGGCCGCCTGTCAGGCCTGCAGCCGGTTCCTTTTGGGATCTTTGGCCTGCCACACTAATATTCTATTCTACTATGATGTTTCATTAGTGGGGGGAGTGGGAATAGTAAGAAGTAGAATGTGATGTTGTCAAAATAAAATTCCTTTCTAGAATCCAAGGTCATCCTTTGTCTCAACACTTCTGCACTTGACCGGAACTGGATGGGTGGAAGCTGCCAGCATGGCAGTAGAAGATTGGACCATGTGATGGACTTGTGGGTGTGGAGGCAGGATCTTGAACTTTCAACTGGGTGGGGAAAACTGGGAAACTTTCAGATTCAGGTTTTCCCAGATGTGCCAGCATGGCTCTCTTAATAAATTGGAACTTTGAGCAATACTTTGCCTTAGACTCTGATTTAATGTTGGATATTATTTGGAACCCTGGCACATTGGCATGTTTCTATGATCTACTGTAGGTCATCACATTAAGCTAGAATACGGTTTATTTCAGCAGTGGGTTTCATATTTGTTACCACCAGTTCGCCACGCCTGCACCCAGCCTTCCACGCATATATTTTGTTTGCATGTGTGCCTTCCGCATATGTGCCCGGCAGTGGTGGGATTCAATTTTTTTTACTACCGGTTCTGTGGGCATGTCTTGGTGGGCGTGGCAGAGGAAGGATTCTATAAAATCTCAATTTCCTTCCGACTCCAGGGAAAGGATACTGCAAAATCCCTATTTCCTCCTGATCAGCTGGGACTCGGGAGCAGCGAATAGATGGGGGCGGGACCAGTCAGAGGTGGTATTTACTGGTTCTCTGAACTACTCAAAATTTCTGCTACCAGTTCTCCAGAACTGGTCAGAACCTGCTGAATACCACCTCTGGCGCCTGGCCTAAAAAAATGCCTAAATAGGATAGCATAGAGCCAGGGTGGGTGGGCGGGCGGGTGGGTCCACCTGCAATTTGCACTACCGGTTCAGGTGAACTAGTCCAAACCAGCTGAATACCAGCTCTGGTTTATTTGTTTACTTCAGGGAACCCAGAGATTATTATTTGTTAAGATAAATTTGGGGCTAGACAAATTATACAAATACATATGTTGAGGACAGAGCCTCTCCCTGGTTTCGTAGGTCCTCCATTCTCCACTTTTTTGCAGGTTTTCCATTTATTTATTAAATTTATAAATATTCATATTTAATTAGTGTGTAGAGCTCCTACTGTTGGCTTCTTGGTGTTCTTGGAGTCTGGTGGTTACATTACCATCCTAGGTAACATCATCAGTACAGTATTACACCCTGTGCAATAGTGCATTTCTTTCATTCAGTTTGCTTTTCTTAACAGCACCCTTTGGCTATCTTGCAGCAAAGATAGGTAGCCCATAGCTCTCAAGATATTGTTGTACCACAACTCCCAGCATCCTACATCATTAGCCATGGTGTTGAAAGATACTGGGAGCTACAGAAGACCATGCTACTATTCCCCAGTCTGAAAGTTATCATGATCTAGTCAGGATTGTCATAATGATATCAACCATCATAAACTGCAATGTGATTTTCCATGTTCATCAGGAATGATCTGTATGGTGACACTAGTAGTGTCATATATATAGCAGTGTTCCAGGTTAGGACATTTGTTTTCCATGTGAATTTCTCTAGGTATCTGCAGGATGGGAAGCTGGCCACTGAACACATTATTAAAAAGTGTTGTGAGGCCCCCTTTCAAAGATGGAAAGCAGCATAACCAATAAATCCTGTTGCAACTTGTATGGAGACTTTGTATAGCAGGAAAATCAACGCTTGGGCATGGAATTTGAAATTAAGCCTCTAAAAATCTGATTCCCATTTGATCAGTAACAGGATTGAAGAATACAGAGCTGGAGCTCTTAAATGCTTACTCTTAGCATTGACTTCTCGGGATTTTAAAAAGTACCAAGCATTTTATTTGTTTGTTTGTTTCTTTATTGGGTTTCTAGACTGTTTCTAGTTCTTCCCTCAAGGAAGAACTCTTTAATTTGCCTCTAATCACTTTTATTAGAAAATGCTTCAGAAAACGCTTGAATCAAATAATTTACAAAATTATATGTGGTTTTGGTATTCCACTTGCCTGTAGATTGATTTCCTTCCTTCCTTCCTTCCTTCCTTCCTTCCTTCCTTCCTTCCTTCCTTCCTTCCTTCCTTCCTTCCTTCCTTCTTTTCTTCCTTGATATAGAATATCTTCTAGACCAACCTATATGCTCAAGCAGGAAACCTTATACCATTTCAGACAGGTGGTTGTCCAGTATCTTCTTGAAAGCCTCCAGTGATGGAACATTCATAACTTCTGTTCCACTGGTTGATTGTGTGCTCCAAATCATGTTTAGTAATTTTAGCCCTGAGATTATCTGCACTAATGCTCTAAGTAAACTGATTAGAAATTTACCAAGCATTTTTGAGCTTTCTGGTGTCAACTCTGAAGCGAATCTGGATTGGGCCTCCTTTGCGACTTCAGAGTTGCCACTAGATGGGAGTGGGAGGGAAATAGTTAACTGGGGTTTTGCAGTCAAAACAGAAGGTTTTCCTGTGGGAACCAAGGTCACTCCAACAGGTGGCTGGGAGAGGAGGAATGAACTATTCAAGCAACTGTCAAACACCTCTATTGGACCATGTGACTGATGACTTGGGAGAAAGGGAAACTTTCACTTCTTAATTAGATGAAAACTGCAGGAACTTCCAGAGTCAGTTTTCACAAGTTATGCCAATTTGATTCATGCGTGAAATTACTTGGAACTTTGTCATTGGTTCTGATGTGTGGTCTGAAGAAGCAGAGTTGATTGACTTTTATCTCGGAAAACCAATAATTAAGTGCCCAAGAAGAGCCATTTAGATGTAGCGGTGCAGGTATCAGGCTAGAAACCAGGAGATTCTGAGTCATAGTCTAGTCTTAGTGATAAAGCCAGGTGCGTTGTCCAAAACCTTGTGCCAATTACTGCCTCTCAGCTCTAGGAAGCAGGCAAAGGCAAATAAAACACTTGCAAAATCTTATAAAAAAAACAAACTGCAGGGACTTGTCTAGGCAATCATGAGGAGTCAATAATGACTCAAGTCACCAAAAGTTGAGAACTCCAGAACTGCAACAGGAGAGGCTGACTCAGATTTAAAAAAACATGTTGTGACAGCACAACAAGAATGAAGTTACAACTGAAGAAGACAGAGCAGAGGTGGTCAGTGTTGCTTCTGAAGAAGAGAGGGGAGCGATTCTGAATACTTCAGCTATATAAGAATATACACATGTTGTCTCCCCTTGAAGGAGACAATTTTCCTGCGTCAGAACTCCTGCCTCTCCTTTTTGCTCTTTTTTCTGTGGTCATGTTCCCTATTTGATTCTTGGACCAAGTTTGTGGTTGTTTCTCATTCTAGATGTTGAACTACCGCCAGGTTTCTGCCTCTGAACAACTCCTCTGAGTAATTTGCAAACAGTTCACGATACAAAGGAAATAAAAAATATTTGAACACAATGAATTCACCATTATTATCTGCCCAATATTTCCTTTCTCGGTAAGGTAAAGGTAAAGGTTCCCCTTGCACATGTGTGCTAGTCGTTCCTGACTCTAGGGGGCGGCGCTCATCTCAGTTTCAAAGCCGAAGAGCCAGTGCTGTCTGAAGACAACTCTATGGTCATGTGGCTGGCATGACTAAATGCCGAAGGGGCATGGAACGCTGTTACCTTCCCACCAACGGTGGTTTCCTATTTTTCTACTTGTATTTTTACATGCTTTTGAACTGCTAGATTGGCAGAAGCTGAGAAAAGTAACAGGAGCTCACTCTGTTACATGGCACTAGGGTTTCGAACTACTGAACTGCTTTACCTTTCTGATTGACAAGCTCAGCATCTCAGCCACTGAGCCACCGCATCCCTCTCCCTCCTCAGAAGATTTACCACATGGTGAAAAAGACTCATAGCCTTGCCATGACCTTGTTTTGTGTTTCCATCAGCTTGCAAACACCAAGAAATTGCTTTTCACTGAACCAGACAACTTGGTTCAATTATTCTCAGTTGGCTGTGAACAGTTCTCCAAATTCCTTGGTATGACACTTTATCAGCTCTGTTACCTTGATAGATACTTGTTCATCACACTCTTCTCTCTTGGGCAACCAATGTTGCACAATGTGCAGAAAAGGAGTAAAAAGGTAGCAGGCCAAAGAATTGAAAAAAATGTGTGATTAAAAAAAGAAAAGAAAGTAGAACTCAACCTAGTTTACACCATGGTATAGAGCTGCCAAAAATGTGGCAAATATAGATTGGAGTTCCATTAAAAAAAAGATTTTTTTTTTCCCAAGCTATGGAAAGAAATAGCTGAAATTCTATTCTGCATTGATCAAACCACACCTTGAATACTTGGGATTCTTAGAAAGGATTCTCTGAATCTTGTAAAAGATTTAAAGAAATTGGACTCGAAAACAGTAATGCAGGAGTCCTCATTTAGTTACCATAATTGAACCGGCAACTTGATCATTAAGAAAAGTAGTGAGTGAAACTGTGATTCTGCTTACAATCTTATCCCAACATTTATTTGCTTTACAGACCTACAAAGGTTGAAAATATCAGAATTGGTTCCAAAGTTCATTTTTCATCACAACTCTAACTGCAGTCACTGAATGAAGCAGTCGCTAAGCAAAAACGACCTTTAAATCTGAAATAAAGCCTTTCTAGGAAAGACTTAAAGAAACTAGGATTATAGGATGAGGAGATAGAGAGCAGAATATTGTGGAAGTACCTGAAGAAATATTACATAGAAAGTAATGTTGTAGTCTCCATTTGCCCAAAGGATGTGGAATTATGATTTTCAGTAAAAAGAATATAGATTCCAGCTGATGGTAGGGAGAAAAAGTCTCAGATGTAAAAGCAGCTACACAGTAATAGTGCCCACCTGGGGTGAAGCGTATCCATATTGGTTGGGGATATTAATCTAACTTTTCCCTGACAATCTAGGCATGGGGACTTCAATTCCCAGAATCCTACAGCCAGCATGCTAACTGGAAAATCCTGGAAGTTGAAGTCCACATGTCTTAAAGTTGCCAAGGGTGAGAAACATTGTATCTTATAAGAAAGACATATGAAAAGCTTTGGATTGAGGTGGCAACTAAATTCAGTACCTCAAATTATTTGAAATCTGTTACTAATCAAGGGCCTGATCCAGTGGTGGGAATGGCTTGGTGGGCATGGCAGGAGAAGGATACTGCAAAATCCCCATTTCCTCCCAATCAGCTGGGACTCAGGAGGCAGAGAATAGATGGGGGCCAGTCAGAGGTGGCATTTACCAGTTCTCCGAGCTACTCAAAATTATTGCTACCGGTTTTCCAGAACTGGTCAGAACCTGCTGAATAACACCTTTGGCCTGGTCTCAATTTCCTACACGAGCTCCCATTCAATCTATGATTTCATCATTCTCCGTTTTAATATATTTTTCATTAAATATTTCTTAACAAAATAAACACAGTTCATTTTTAAAAAAGGAAATAAGGAAGTAAAGAGATTAGATAAGAAAGAAAAGGGGGGGGAGAATGAGGAAGAAGATTGGTTTCCTAATCATTATAACAGTGGTTAGAAATGCATTTACATTTTATCTTCTCCCTCTGATTACATCGCAATTTCCTTCTTTCATAGTCTATCCTTTTTAATTGTCAATCACAAGTTCATCCTTTATTTTCTTCGACAAAAGGTTTGTGAGGAGATTCCATCCCCAATGGATATACTTATTATCCCTAATCAGACCAATTTTTTCAGACCATCTTTGCCAATTTTGTCATCTTTAACAGCCATTCCGTCACTGTGGGTATCTCAGAGTCATGCCCATTTTTGCACATATAACAATCTCATAGCAGTCACCACCTGAAAAAAGGATGCAATACAGCTCTTTCATAACTCTATATCCATTAGTCTCAAGAAGAAAAGTTCTATTTCTTTTGATATTTAAAACTCTTTTTATTCCTATGTCAGTGGTGGGTTCCTACCAGTTCGGCCCAGTTCGTCCATACCAGTAGAGGACCCAGACCTGTCATGCCCTCAAACCAGTTCCCCTGTCGCCGCCATCACCGCCGCCATCTTGTTTTTTAGTTCTGCACATGCCCAGAACAACTTTATTTGAACTGCGCGCGCGCGCGAGTGAGTGAGCCAGCAGTAAAGCCAGGAAGAACCTACCCCTGTCCTGTGTGTATTTGAATCTAAATGTTCCAGGCTTTTTACAGGTTCATAAGTCATGATGAAATGATCTGTCATTATTTTATCATTCTACGGTAAAGGCTTCCTGCTGGAAAAGCCAAGCATTGAAACAGTGGCTTTTGCCATGAAACATGTGCTCCAAGTCATTTTTTTTTCAGTACCGTTGTTACTTTGAATGGTCACTAAATTAATGGTTGTAAGTCAAGAACTACCTGTAGTCACCTTCCTTCCCATAAGGGACAGGCGGATTTATGGTTTTGCTCCATTTTTTTTTATTTTTCCAAGTTTATATCCCATTCGGTATTAATATGCATTTCCTTTGTATGCCTTTCTCCCATTATATACAGTTTTATGCAATTTTAGCAGAATAATAAAATAACAAGAGTTGAAAGGGATCTTGGAGGTCTTCTAGTCCAAACAGGAGACCCTTTATCATTTCAGGCAGGTAGTTGTCCAGCCTCTTCTTATAAATCTCCAGTGATGAAGCACCCACAACTTCTGGAGGCAAGCTGTTCCACTGATTAATTGCTCTAACTGTCAGGAAATTTCTCCTCAGTTCTAAGTTGCTTCTCTCCTTGATTAGTTTCCACCCATTGCTTCTTGTTCTACCCTCAAGTGCTTTGGAGAATAGTTTGACTCCCTCTTCTTTGTCGCAACCCCTGAGATATTGGAACATTGCTATCATGTCTCCCCTAGTCCTTCTTTTCATTAAACTAGACATACTCAGTTCTTGCAACCGTTCTTCATACTTTTAGCCTCCAGTCCCCTAATCATCTTTGTTACTCTTCTCTGCATTCTTTCTCCTTGGTTAGTTTCCACCCATTGCTTCTTGTTCTACACTCAAGTGCTTTGGAAAATAGCTTTGTTCCCTCTTGTTTGTGGCAACCTCTGAGATATTGGAACAATGCTATCATGTCTCCCCTAGTCCTTCTTTTCATTAAACTAGACATTCCCAGTTCCTGCAATCGTTCTTCATATGTTTTAATCTCCACCACCACCCCAGTCATCTTTGTTGCTGTTCTCTGCACTCTTTCTACAGTCTCCACATCTTTTTTAATATTGTGGCAACGAGTTTTCCCAACATGCATTGGGGCAAGCAATTTTTACAAAAGTTACAATGCAATCCTCAACTTATGACCACGATAGGGACTGTAAAATTCATCACTGAGCAATGTAATTGATAAGTGAGTCGTCATATGAGAGCATCTTAAAAGCTTTTTGGCTGGAGTTGTTGAACAAATCACCATGGGCATCCCAGGACTGTGATATGCAACTTTACCTGCCAGCTTCCTCACTAACTTGGCTTGTCAAAAGATGGCTGGGAAGATTGCACATTGCAATTCCATGAGCATGGAATCCTGCTTTGTTGAAAATGTATGCCAAGCACCTGAATCATGCTTACATGACAGTGGTGATACGAGACATTCTGTGAGTATTGATTAGTTAGTTAATTGGTTAGTTAGTTAGTCTGTCAAACCTGTAGAAGATAATAGGCATAAGTATAAACATGGGCATGAACAAAGGAAATGAGTACAAATAAATGGGGACAGTAGAACAAGGACTGTAGGCATGCTGGGGCATTATGCACACCCCCTTTATGGATCTCTTCAGAATGGGGTGATTTCAACAGTAGACAGTTTGAGGTTGAAGCTGTGAGGTTAGAGGATGTAACAACAGAGTCAGGTAGAGCATTTCAGGCATTGACCACTCTGTTGCTGAAGTCAGATTTTCTGCAATCGGGTTTCGAGCAATTTACCTTGTGTTTGTATCTATTGTTTGCCTGTGTGTATTATTGAGGTTGAAGCGGAAGTAGTCATTGAAAGGTAGGATGCTGTAGCAGTAAATTTTGTGTACTATGCTTAGGTCAGACCATAGGCGGTGTAGTTCCAAATTGCCCAAGCCCAAAATTTCGAGCCTGGTGGCGTAAGGGATTCTGTTGCAAGCAGAAGAGTGGAGAACTCTTCTCATGAAATACTTCTGGACCTGCTCAATTGTATTAATGTCCGATATACAGTGTGGGTTCCAGGCAGATGAGCTGTATTTGAGAATTGGTCTGGCAAAGGTTTTGTATGCCCTAGTTAGCAGTACAACGTTAGAGACGAAGCTTCACAAAATTAGGTTAACAATTCTTAATGCCTTTTTGGCAATGCTGTTGCAGTGAGCTCTGAGTCTTTTTTTTTGTTTTCAATGTTATTGTACCTTCAAATAATTGCTAAATGAATGGTTGTTAAGCAAGGACTAGAGGTAGTCCTTGATTTACGACCACAACTAAGCCCAAGATTTCTATTGTTGAGTGAGACATTTCTTAAGTGAGTTTTGTCCCATTTCACGACCTTTCTTGTCAAAGTTGTTGAGTGAATCACCGCAGTTGCTAAATTGGTAGAAAAGTTGTTCAGTGAATCTGGCTTCCGCATTGACTTTGCTTGTCAGAAGCTCACAAAAGTTCCCAGAATACTGCAACCATCCTAAATACGAGTCAATTGCCTCATGTCTGAATTTTGACCGCATGAACATGGGGATGGTGAAGATGTCATAAGTGTGAAAAATGGTCGCAAGTCACTTTTTTCAGTGCCTTTGTAACTTTGAATGGCCACTAAATGAACTGTTGTAAGTTGAGAAAACTACCTGTTCTTGCATTAATATTTATCTGGCTTGCAACATTCTCAGCATTCAATAAATCGGTGAGAGAACCACTTTGAAAAAAGGTTCAATATGTATGCATTCTAATGGGGACATTCCATCTCAGTAAATGCAATGGAATGTAGAGAGGAGCGGGATTCCCAGGAGGGAGGGGCTGCATTTCAGAGGAGTAAGGGCAATAGTGAAATTCAAATTTTTTTTTTACTACTGGTTCTGTGAGCGTGGCTTGGTGGACATGGCAGGGGAAGGATAATGCAAAATCTTCATTCCCACCCCACTCTGGGGCCAGCCAGAGGTGGCATTTGCCAGTTCTCCAAACTACTCAAAATTTCCACTACTGGTTCTAGAGAACCTGTTAGAACCTTCTGAATTTCACCCCTAAGGAAGGGGCAACTCAGCCTGATGTTCAGTGTGAGATAAAGAGGGTGAGGACCGTGCCTCCCCAATAGTTCTCAAATCATATGGTAATTGCAGGTGATAGAGTTACTTAGCCTGGCAAGATTTGTTCTTGGTATGAAACAATAATGAACTCAACTTGGAAAAATCATCACATGTCACTCTTGATTTTGGACCTGACAAGCCAAAGGATATAGTGCATCATCATGTATGCAATGTAGGTATCTAGAACACCACATCATGAATATTTGCTGCTTCCCACTCCAGAGAGATAAGACTGAGTTTTTTTCTTGCCTTTTGCAAGCCAAACACCTCTCTTAATCGCTTTGCAAACATGAAATGTTTATGCAATATATTATAAATATTTCCCCCCTTCCAATTTTCCAGCTAAAAACAAGTTTATGAAATGTTATGCAATATATTATAAATATCCCCCCCCCCCGTTCCAATTTTCCAGCTAAAAACAAGCTGCTATTGCATTTGTTCTCTATTGAGGCAGATCCAGTCACCAGCTTCCCTTTACTTTTCTGTTGCTCTGGGTCAGTTTTCCTTCCCACTAAGCAAACTTGATTGAATTATTTATCAGAGACGAAAGGAAACCATCAGCCTGGCCCCCTTCTTGAAACATTAGCAAAGGCAAAATATGGTGGAGTAACATAGAAATCCTGTTGTACAAGGAAGAAGAGGAAGAGGAAAAGGGAAAGGGAGGAGGAGGAGGAGGAGGAGGAGGAGGAGGAGGAGGAGGAGGAGGAGGAGGAGGAGGAGGAGGAGGAGGAGGAGGAGGAGGAGGAGGAAGAAGAAGAAGAAGAAGAAGAAGAAGAAGAAGAAGAAGAAGAAGAAGAAGAAGAAGAAGAAGAAGAAGAAGAAGAAGAAGAAGAAGCTGCTAATGGAGAGGTTTAAGGTGATTGGGAGATCAAAGAATGCTAGGTATTGAACCTCAGGAGAATTCCCATCTGAATCAAATTACAGAGGCAGAAGTCATCCTAACCATCTGCTAGAAATTGGGGAATATATAAGCTTACTCGTTATATTTGTTAATTGCCATGGTCATGAAATGACTGACCCAATTTTGCAGAGTTTCTTTTTTCTGCAATCATTAAGCAAGTGTGATGGCTTTAAGTGCAAACCCATTGTTCAACATGAGTATAGTTTTGTTGAAAAACAGAAGTGCCAGTTTTGATCCAAGTTATGCCTGTCTCAGTCTATCTTTTTTTTAAAAAAAAATAAACACATAAATTTTATTTACAGGCCTGTCAGCCTCAGAAGAATCATGCAGTTCATAGAATTCTTTTCACAGAGAAGGGGTGGAAGAGACTAGACTTACGATTGTATTGACCCAACTATGAGAAACTCTTGCAGTGTTAAATAGCATCCGCCATGCATTGTTTATGTTCTATGAAGCGCATGGTTTACTGCCTCCCAACTTCAGAAACACAGAGATTGTTTCCCAGGGTCATGCTAACAAAGCTTTGCTTGATTTGGCTGTGCGTTGATGCTTTTCTGCCTTGCCATTTAAAAAAAAATCATTCACATTCTCACAGCTCATTTCTTAAAAGGTGGCTCAATGTGTTTTACACCTATTATCACTTTACGAGTCTACCACTAGTTATAATTATACTGGCACTGGAAATTAAACTTTTTTCATGTGCTAAATTGACAAGAGATGTTTAAGAAATTAGTTTGTTTATATTTTAATCCAGTGTTTCTCAACCTTGGCTACTTTAAAATAAGTGGACTTCAACTCCCAGAATTCCCTACCAGTGTGGCTGCCTGGGAAATTCTGGAAATTGAAATCCATGTGTCTTAAAGTTGCCAAGAATGAAAAACACTGTTTTAATTCAACAACGCCGAATATTTCCCCTCATGATATGGATGGACCGATCTGATTTCATTCTGAAAATATTTTATTGAAACCACGTTCTGATGGAACAAATTCAAAGTTGGAAGATCAAGAAAGTATTTTACTCTGTAATGGGACACATCCAAATGCCTGCAAGTATATTTTTGTTTTATGTAGGAATAGATAAAAGTAGGAGAAACAACCAATGCTTTGAGGATCCGACCTCTGCAAAATTTCAGCCATAGGGCCACAAATTTCACTTTGATAAAGTCTTGAAATATTCCATCTGCCTGAGATAGTTTCCAGATTGCCCAACAAACAGCCTATAAAATAAAAAATATACATAAGAGTATTTTTCGTAGACTGAAAATGTATTAAATATTCAATTGTCTTAACAGACATTTCTCAGACTTTTTAAAGGTTGCAAAACAGCACATAGTACATCATTAGCCGAAGAAGCTATATTTTTCCAACTAAACATGCTTGTTCAGAAAAGCATTCTGGTAACAGAGTAGTGTAAAGTCTTTGAACTTTACTAATTGTTTACTTTCAATGTTAGAGGGTTGTCTTTCTTCTTGTTGTTTTTAAAAAATGCAGAGTACTTTTTGGATTGTTCAGGTGGACATTTGTATTATTTGTGTATATAGCTGCCCTGTGTGATCTGTTCCTGAAACACTAGAATTTTCCCCTGGAAAGTCCAACCTGTACCATTAATTGCTTCCTGTTTTGTAACATTCACTTCCAAACTAACTTCAGAACATTCATATCTGCCCTTTCTGTAGGAAAAAACACTACAGCCTGATGAAAAGGTTGTAATACGTGCACTGAACTAA